>NC_141879.1:543508687-543815250 GCF_056163025.1 Triticum urartu
CATGTGCAGGGGTGGATGGAAAAGATCTTATCATCAGGAGGGAATGAAGTGATAATTAAATCAGGTGCTCAGGCGATACCAACATATTCAATGTCATGTTTTTAGCTCGCCCATGGTCTATGCAAGCATATCAATGGACTGCTTCAGAAATTTTGGTGGGGAAGCCGAAGGGGAGAAAGGAAGCCCGCATGGGTTTCCTAGAAAACTATGTCCAAGCCAAAATTCATGGGCGACATGGGATTCCGAGACATTGAAATTTTTAACCTAGCGCTCTTGGCACGACAAAGCTTGGAGGCTTACACAGGACCCCAGCTCGCTGAGTGCTCGAGTTCTTAACGCACATTACAATCCATATTGGCAATCTGTTAGAAGCACCGATGGGCTCAAACCCCTTGCAGGTATGGAGATCCATAAGGGAAGGAAGGGAGGTCCTATCTTTGGGACTGATTAAGCAGATTGGAACTAGAACAGAAACACACATTTGGCATGGCAATTGGTTCCCTAGATACTACAAACTTTAGTTAATATGTGCTCCTTCGTATCCCCCCAACTTAGTTTCAAAGATTATAGATGAAGCGACCAGAACATGGAACCGACAAATTCTCTTGGAACATTTTATTTCTCCTGACATTAATGTTATCATGAACAATCTACTTAATTCAAGAGTACGAGGAGTTATTTTGGCATGTCACTATGATAAAAGAGGTGTTTTTCAGTCTGTCCCGCGTATAGGATGATCACTAGCTAGAATCAAAACTCAGAGAGAGTATTGGCTTGAGAATAGGCCAAGTCATTTGAATCAAGCTGAAGAGAAGAAAGGCTAGACTAGTTTGTGGAAAGAAAAATGTGCCATCAATGGTTGGTGTATTCGTTTGGAGGATAGCCCATATTTCCCTTATGATAGGCATAACCAATTTAGAAAGAAACATGGCTACCTCCTCGGTGTGCTCTATTTGTAATGCTACAGAAGATACATGGTGATACTCTTTGTTTGAATGTCGCATGGCCAGATGTGTATGGGCCTAGGGACATGAAGAGATCTTGGAGAATGTGGTATCAAATCAATCTTAGGATGCCTGGGTATGGCTCTTTTGGCTATTTGGTTCCATGAACAAGCAAGACCTATCCCAGGTTCTAGTCACCCTTTGGCCGATCTGTTGGGCCAGGGGACGTGAATTCATGACAACGAGCTACAAAGACCCCTAACGACGACGTGTTTTAGCGCAAGATGCCCGTAGGACCTCGACATCATTGTTGTTCGTGCTATTGGGGAACGTAGCATGCAATTTCAAAAAAAATTCTATGATCATGCAAGATCTATCTAGGAGATGCATAGCAAGGAGAGGGGGGAGAGTTTGTCCACGTGCTTAACGCAGTTGATATAGTCGAACGTCTTCTCGATTCAACCGATCAAGCACCAAACATACGACACCTCCGAGTTCTGCACATGTTCAGCACCGAACATATGACAACTCTTGATCCAGCAAATTGTCGAGGGAGTGTTTCGTTAGCACGACGGCGTGATGACGGTGATGATGTGATCTGCGCAGGGCTTCGCCTAAGCACTACGGCAATATGACCGGAGGAGTAAATAGCAGAGGGGGCACCGCACACGGCTAAGAACAATTGATGTGTCTTAGAGGTGCCCCCGCCCCCGTATATAAAGGAGGGAAAGGGGAGGAGGCCGGCCTAGGGGCGCGCCAAGTGGGAGGAGTCCCACTTGGACTCCTAGTCCAGTTCGGCCCCCTTCCTTTTATCGGAGGGGGAAAGGGGGAAGGAGAGGGAGAAGGAGAAGGAAAGGGGGCCGCGCCCCCTCTCCTAGTCCAATTCGGACTCCCCATTGGGGGGCGCCACCCCTTGTGGGCTGCCTGGCATCCCTCCTATGGCCCATATCTTCCCCCGGGGGGTTCCGGTAACCCCCTCGGTACTCCGATATGTACCTGATACATTCCGAAACACTTCCGGTGTCCGAATACTATCACCCAATATATCAATCTTTACCTCTCGACCATTTCGAGACTCCTCGTCATGTCTGTGATCTCATCCGGAACTCCGAACAGTCTTGCGTAACCAAAACACATAACTCATAATTCAAATCGTCATCGAACATTAAGCGTGCGGACCCTACAGGTTCGAGAACTATGTAGACATGACCGAGACACATATCTGACCAATAACCAACAGCGGAACCTGGATGCTCATATTGGTTCCTACATATTCTACAAAGATCTTTATCGGTCAAATTGCAATGAAAATATATGTCATTCCCTTTGTCATCGGTATGTTACTTGCCCGAGATTCGATCGTCGGTATCTTAATACCTAGTTCAATCTCATTACCGGCAAGTCTCTTTACTCGTTTTGTAATACATCCTCCCACAACTAACTCATTAGTCACATTGCTTGCAAGGATTATCATGATGTGTATTACCAAGAGGGCCCAGAGATACCTCTCCAATACTCGGAGTGACAAATCCTAATCTTGACCCACTACTGCAGGATGCTGCTAACGCGACACTACGATCAGAGACCCTTTGATGAAACTGTGTGCGATGCATTAATCACAAACGGGGATGTAAAAAACCCGTGAAAAGGTGCAAAATGTTTGTGATGGCGGAGCCATCAAATACGGTTCAGATTTTAGTTGCGTGTACGATTTAGGGCACACGGTTAACCCGTTCGAACTATTTGCGATGAGGCAGAACAACGAAAATGGGCAGCCATATCAATGTGTGTGCGATATATGGCATACAGTTTGCTCCGATGAACTGTTTGCTATTAGGGAGTGCAACAGAAACGGTTAGCCAGATCAAGTTGTGTGTGATATAGGGCATACGGTTCACTCGGATGAACTGTTTTCGATTAGCAAACACAACAGAAATGGTTCAACTTAACAAGATGTGTGTGATACATGGCAAACAACCAACTCGGAGGAACTGTTTGCGACGAGAAATTACAACACAGACGGTTAATACAGTTAGTTCGTGTGTGATTCTATGTGTACAAAAAACTTTGCAAAATGCAAAACTAGTTGCTTGCGATGGCTAGGAGTGTCGGCGTCCTGGGAACGAGGGTACCTAGACTTGCCTGCCTGCAGCCCAAGGTGTGGCTCCACCAGCGGCCTGGTACGGCCCAGTTTCAGCAGCATGACTCAAGACTCCCACGAGGGGCCAAGCCTCGCGAGTCGGACGACACCAAGACCTCCCCAGGGGGCGGCCTCACTAGGCTGGCTCCCGATGAGCGGAGATATCAAGGCAAGATGCACCTCGCGAGGTTCACATGACGTGAGCCATGACGACCAAGGCCAGGCGGGCGCCAGCGGGCGCAGTGCACCTGTTTCCCCTTTGGTGCTAAGGGGGCAGGCGCAGGTGTAGAGTCCTGAGGAATCAAGCAAAGGTTTCCATATTGGTGCAACAAGACCAAGACCACCAGGACGACGGGACGGAGGTCATCGCGGAGCCCACTACAGCGTCACCACACCAGTCTTTGCGGGCGAGGACTACTTTTGTCAGGATAACTTGTACTACTTGTCCCCCTTTGAATTTGGCTGTTGTGGGATCCCTTCCCGCCTACATTTGGGAAGAGGACCAAGGCCACTATAACTAGGACTTAGCCACTACCGTAGCAGGCATCGTGAGATCAAGACAGAGAGAGAGATCGGATCCATCCCACCCTGACCAACTCACCAGATCATCGAGCTCAAGAACACCTCACCTCCTGAGGCTGTTCAACCACTGTACTAGTTCATCCTCAGCCCCTTGAGGCAATTCACCAGAAAGCTGGAGTAGGGTATTACACCGCAAGGTGGCCCAAACCAGGATAAACCATTGTGTCTCTTGTCCCTTGGGTTCGTCGAGCTAGGTTGTGGGATCGTCGGGTCGGCAGGTCAGGGAGAAGGAGTTCTTCGCACGCACCCCAGTGCTCGAACCTCTCAAGGGTCTGTAGAGCCCTGAATCCGACAAAGAGTATCGCACACGATGCGTCTGCAAGTACTCGTGTGCGATGATTTGTAAGTTACACATACGTTTCCTTGTGTTAACACTTGTGTGATAAATAACACGTGGCACCGGATATGGTATTCGGGTTGTGTGTGTGCTCCACTTAGTCTTCCCACGCTCCAGCGTATGCTTCCCGCGCTCCACATGGGTGAATTGTAAATTCCATGCCTCTTCCCTCACCAGTTTCCCACCACCAGCTAACGGCTAGCTGCATATAACCTAGGCGGCCACACACCACCGCGACACTCTACGCAGATCTAGTCCTCACCCATCGACCATTAGTTATTCCAAGCATGCCAGGCAACAACCAAAGCTTCGACGTCGACGCCTACCTGCGCTACATCTTCGGTGAGGAGAATGAGACGGAGTAGGTCGGGGAGCAAGAGCTTCATCGGCCGGTGCAGGCACCATGGCCTATCAGCAGCGATATCGGCGTGACAGTCCTTGGGAGCACAATTGACATATTGCAGAGGAGGTGTGATGAGCAGTTTGCCATCCACCATGCAAAAGATCCAGAGCTGCTCGGCGGCATGATCGACGACCCACCCGACGAGCCGCCGTCACCAGTGCTCATCGAGAGCCTAATACCCCGCAAGGAATGGGCAGAGGACCTCTCCGATTCAGTCAAGACACAGGCAGCCTGCGGCTTCATCATTGCTCGCGGCGGCCGTGTCAATCTCGATCCCGATGATGTGGTGGCCAGGCTCGAGCGCATCCTTGGTGGAGTTGACATCCCCGACGAAGTAGAACATCGCCAACGTGATATCTTGAGGATGTAGGTGATGGACGGAATTTGCTACCAGGCCAGAGACATGGAAATGGAGAGGTTCTGCGGAGTTGTCACGTGCGCAATTGCTTGCTGTCAAGCTCTTCTGAAAGAGGCCCAGTAGCCCCAAGAGCCTCCCAGCGCTAGCAGCTCCGTAGGCGGAGGCGGGTCGGGACACTTGGAGTGAACGACCGCAAGGGTGCTATGCTGATCATGGAGTGCGAGAAGACCATCATCGGAAGGCCGCTAGCTCAGCCTTTTAGCTTATATTTTATTATAATTGTATGCATATGTAGGTCGTGAGTGTTCTAGGCCTTGCCGCATGTGGCATTTTAAATTATCCTGAATTTGCAAGACAATTATTAAGGATTATTAACTGTTGCCATTGTAAATTTGCCTCAACAGTGAGCAGAGCGTGCGCAGGGACGCCAGAGCGGAGCGCGCCACGGCCACCTCAATGGCGAGCAACCACGTGGTCAACCTTCTACCATAAATAAATTTTGACCTTGTTTCTTGTCACATTGCATATTACAACGCAATAAGTAATTGCAAATCTGTTCACACCTATCAAACTAATATGTGTTCACACTTAGCACCGGGCTATAAAAACTACCCACTCGAAAATTACTTCACGGTTGCTCTCCTCATTACCCACAAAACTGGTCTTTCCTGCCAAGTCATTTCGCCATGACCGGTAGGAGGAGTTTAGGGTGGACATATAACCAGGCAGCAAAGACCAAGGCCGCAGAAGCACTAGAGAGGTCCTGCCGTGAAACCACAGCCGCAGCGGAGATGTCCCGGCGCGCCGCAGAGCCCTCGAACAAGCTCTCACGGGCATGCAAGTGCTCTCACAAGCGCATTCACGACGTCGGGCATCGCGACGAGCCGGCGTTCCTAAAGTCCTCTGCCGGCGAAGATGACATTCTCGCCGGCGTCACTATGCAGCAGGAGCTGGTCGACCGCTTGATGAAGCTGCTCAAGATCAGCGATGCCTCGGTTGACAAGGCGACCGGCCTCATCGAGCAACTCATGGGTGACAATGCGAAGCTCCTCAAGTTGCTCGCCGAGAAGGAGGAGGAGCCCGCCGTCTAGAAGATGCTGCATGAGCAGAGCAGTGCCTCGGAGATGACGCTGAAAGCGGTCGTGGAGGAACTGATGGGTGGCTTGAGGAAGCTCCGGATCAGCGCGAGCAGGAGGTGGAGGAATCTGTGGCTGCTTTCAAGCAAAGTCGTGAGGAATTGAAGAGGGAACTAGAGGATTTCGTCGCCCGGTGATCCATCGACGAGTAGAGACAGTAGCGACCCAGATCGTTGTCTGCAATTTCCTTCTTCTCTTGCCCCGTGTCTTCCGGGCTTTGCCTTATGTGGCATTTTAAATTATCCAGAATATGTAAGACAATTATTATCTGCGCCATTGTAAATTTGTCGTCGTATTATCCGTTGCCATTTTATTTGTCGTCGTATTATCCGTTTCTATGTGGAAATTTAAATTAGGGTGGAATGCGAGTTGAAAACACGAACAAAGCAAATGTTGCCATGGGATCACAAGCAAACACCCTCCGTCCATGTGCTTTAATTAACCCATTAATGGAGAAGTTGTGAGCAAGGTGGGCGGCGGCTGGTGCATGGAGGTCAAAGAGCCCGCTTCCAGGTGAGCATTGATAACCCACAAGCATAGGGGATCAATTGTAGCCTCGTTAGATAAGTAAGAGTGTCGAACCCAATGAGGAGCTAAGGGTAGAACAAATATTCCCTCAAGTTCTATCGACCACCGATACAACTCTGCGCACGCTTAACGTTCGCTTTACCTAGAACAAGTATGAAACTAGAAGTACTTTGTAGGTGTAATGGGATAGGTTTGCAAGAATATAAAGAGCATGTAAATAAAAACTAGGGGCTGTTTTAGGTGAAGAAGCAATAAAGTTAGTATAGCGAGTGTGGAAAAGTGGTGGTAGGAGTTGCGAAATTGTCCCTAAGCAATTGACTACTTTACTAGACCGATAGAAAGTTTTATGTGGGAGAGGCCACTGCTAGCATGTCATCCCTGACTTGGAATTCTATGCACTTATGATTGGAACTATTAGCAAGCATCCGCAACTACTAACGTTCATTAAGGTAAAACCCAACCATAGCATTAAGATATATTGGTCCCCTTCAATCTCGTATGCATCAATTTCTATGCTAGGCTGAAGCTTCTATCACTCTTGCTCTCCAATACATAGTACTATCAACATACAACTAACCCTATGGTGTGATCCACGCGCGCGCTCATATGATGGGCACCAAAGGACAACAACATAACCACAAGCAAATTAAACCAATCATAGCAATTCACCAATTACCGATAGGACAACGAAAATCTACTCAGTCATCATAGGATGGCAACAGATCATTGGATAATAATATGAAGCATAAAGCACCATGTTCAAGTAGAGGGTACAACGGGTTGCGGGAGAGTGGACCGTTGTAGGTAGATGGGGGAAGGTGATGAAGATGTTGGTGAAGATGACGGAGGTGTTGGTGTAGATTGCGGTGATGATGATGGCCCCGACGGCGTTCCAGTGCCACCAGAAGAAAGGGGGATAGGCCCCCCTTCTTCTTCTTCTTCCTTGACCTTCTCCCTAGATGGGAGAAGGGTTTCCCCTCCGGTCCTTGGCTTCCGTGGCATGGGAGGGGCGAGAGCCCCTTCGAGATTGGACCTGTCTCTCTCCCTCTCTCTGTTTCTGCGTTTCAGATTCTGGCTTTTCACCGTTTCTTATATTCCCAGAGACCCGTAACTCTGATTGGGCTGAAATTTTAAAATGATTTCTATCCGGATATTGGCTTTCTTGCGGCGAAAGAAGGGCACCAACTGCCTTATGGGGTGGCCACGAGGGCCCAGGGAGCGCCTGACCCCCTGGGGCGCGTCCCCCTGCCTCGTGACCCCCCTTGGGCATCGTCTCGCGTTGATTCTTCTTCCCAAAAATCACATATATTCCAAAAAAAAATCTCCGTCAGTTTTTATCCCGTTTGGACTCCGTTTGATATGGATTTTCTGCGAAACAAAAAACATGCAACAAACAGGAATTGGCACTGGGCACTGGATCAATATGTTAGTCCCAAGAATCATATAAAAATTTGCCAAAAGTATATGAAAGTTGTATAATATTGTCATGGAACAATCAAAAATTATAGATACGACGAAGACGTATCAGCATCCCCAAGCTTAATTCCTGCTCATCCTCGAGTAGGTAAATGATAAAAAAAGATATTTTTTTATGTGGAGTGCTACCTAGCATAATCTTGATCATGTAATCTAATCATGGCATGAATATTAAGACACAAGTGATTCAAAGCAATAGTCTATCATTTGACATTAATACAATAATACTTCAAGCATACTGTTGGGGATATTACTACTGGAGGTAAACCGGCCATATGTAGCCGGGTTGACTCTTTGAAGATTAGAAGCCCATGAAGATGCAAGGATGATGGCGCTTTATGGAAGGCCCAAGGACCGAAGGCGGGTTACAGCCTGTAAATGTAAACCGACCTAGTCATGTAACTTGTATTGTAAGATAGAAAGAGTAGAGACCGAACCGGACACGTTTATGATCCGGCTTCGGGACTTTGTAGCCCGGCGGGCATCAACCTATGAGTATAAAGGGATGACCCGGCCACGGTTTAGGGACAGACAACAACTCGAGAGCCAGACAAAGCGGATTCGCTCCCTGTCCTTCGAAACCCTAGCAATACCAATCACAACTAGACGTAGGCTTTTACCTTCTTCGAAGGGGCCGAACTAGTATAAAACTCCCCGTGTCCCCTTGCCCGGTTTAACCCCTTTAAGCTAACCCGTAGCGATGGCTCCACAACTAAGTCCTTTCACAAGGACATCTGCCGTGACAAACCCACGACAGTTGGCGCCCACCGTGGGGCTATCACATGATGGTTTTGAGTTCTTGAAGGGCGGCTTTGATGGACTTAAGGGATACGCTGTGGGCCGGATGACGAAGAGTCGTCGCGGCAAGCTCTACATCGACAACGCAGGATGGGGTCCCGAGGCCGATTCAATCGAATACGGGTACCGGGTCCCCTTTGGTGGGATTCACGTCTTCATCGGCAAGATCGGCGAACCGGCCGCTGAGCCGGACATCTGCACCGACATCATCGAAATGGCTCGGCGTGCAAGTTCTTCACCGGTTTAGCCCGAGGCAAGGCATGTTTTCATAGGTGTCATCCATGGATCGAGGTACGAGGACGGGCCGGTGTCCGATGGAGAGACCATGGTCTGTTCTAATGACGAGTCTTCTGGAGAGACCGAATCACTTTACCAGTTGCAGGACGGCCGGATTGATGGAGGATCCGAGGGCAACAGTATTCCGGATTCCCCTGATCTGCCAAACCGGGCCGCCATCTTCATGGCCGGCACACAATCGGCGCCTCATTCATCTACCGCCGCAGCAATGCTCTCCGGTTCAACAACGGCCGCACCAGCAGGGGCAGGAAGCTCAGCGCCGCCTCCAGCCCAAGTCCTGTCTGATTTGTTCGACACTTTGGCAACGTTGATGGCCGCAGAGGTGGATGCAGCAGCCAGGGATCAGCACATTGCGGAGATTGCAAAGGTAAAAGATCAGATAGCCCAGGCTAAAGCGGACCTGGCAACAGATAATGCTAGGATGGCTACAGAGCGGGCTGAATTGGAAGCACAGGCCTACCGGATTAGGGTGGATAAGAATGCTTCAGAGGAAGTCATGAGAAGAAGGTACCGATCGCATCTTTCGTCGGTTTATGAGCCGCAGAATCTCTTCAACACACCAGGAGCAGGAGCTGGTAAGCAACCCATACTAAACCGAGCGGAGGCACCGGGAACAGGAGCGCCGGTTCAACCACGCATGATGGACCCGCCTCGCCAGAACAACACTGTGCCATAGTATGTACCAACACCTCCTAGGAATTATTTCAACCCGTTGGACAACATTGTGGCCGCCGCTTCACGCCTAGCGGCCCTCCCGACCGACGGCGAGTCACTAGTTGCGGTGGAAGCACGTCGGGCCAGGGATCTCCTTCAAACAGCGCTAAATCAACAGTAGGCGTATTCACACAGTCGTGAGAGGATTCATTCCACTCCCCGTCCAAGCCGGAGCTATAGCATACACGTGGAGGACGAACCGGCCGTGTCCAGTAGTGCACGTCGCCGAAATTCACCACGAGGAAACAACCCGGCAGGGGGAGGCGCTAATGCGCAGGATGTTGTGGACCATGGCCGGCACGTCGGGAGGCCGAGTTGGCAGCTCGACACGGAGCACAACAACATACTCCGGTTCACCCTACGGCCTGAGTAGAGCCAGGTGTGGTGTTCAGTTCCTTAGGGGTGCCGTGTCTTACCCCCGCTTTGCGTAATGTGAGACTGCCCAAGGATTTCAAGGGACCTCGTAAGGTACCAAATTACACCGCCGATTTGCAACTAGAGGCGTGGGTGGAGAGCTATGAGATGGCAATGGATATGTTAGATGTGGATGAAGCAGTGTGTGCTAAATATTTCACCATGATGTTGGAAGGAACAACTCGCACTTGGTTGAAGAGCTTACCAACCAACTCTGTCGGATCATGGGCTGAGTTAAAACACCGGTTTATCCAGAACTTCAAAGATACTTGTAAGCAGCCGATGTCAAATCGTGGATCTGGCCGCTTGTGTCCAAGAGGAAGGGGAATCCACGACCCATTGGGTCAAACGCGTCTCAACGATTTTGCATTCATCAGATCGTATCAATGCAGACACTGTAGTGTTAACATTAGAGGGCAATTGCCATTTCTTACCACTCAAACAGAAGTTGGGAAGACTCAAACGTCACTGCAATGATATGTCAACGCTCATGGCCGCTTTGGTTAAATACGCTGATTCAGATAATACCAAGGACCCGGACTCAGAGGACGATAAACCGGGGAAAGGTAAGAAGAACAGCAATGCCAAAGGTCAGCAGCATAATCCGGCAGGCTATGGAAACGGTGGTAAGCACAAGGCCGACAGCAGCTTGGACTTTGTTGCTAACACCAATGCACAGGAGAATGGCTAGCGCCGTAAGGGCAAGCAGCCCCAGAGGGGCGGAGGTTCAGGCCCCAATTTGGAGCGCCTCTTGAATCAGCCCTATCCAAAGCATGGATCAAAGGAGAAGACGGCATCACATCTTTGGAAGGACTATTATATCATGCGGGATTTCAAGAATTCCAATATGTTCTAGTTTGATAACGGCCCGCCCGGCGGTTCAGGAGGAGGTTTCCATGGGCCGGGTTACGGAGGTGGCGGTTCCGGTTTAGGATTTCAATGCAACCAAACCAGACACATCAATCAAGGGCACCAAGGTAACCAGGGAGGTTACAACCATCAGGGGAATCAGCAGCAGCAGCAGTCGGGTTATCAGAGCAATCCCAAGCAGCTAAATAGCAGGCAATATCATGTCTTCACTACTAGTTTGTGTAAGCGTGATCAGAAGCTTCACAAAAGGGCAGTAAACTCTGTTGAACCGGCAGTACCTCAGTATTTACGCTAGTCTGAGCAACCTATTCTGTGGAAAATAGAGGATCACCCACCCTGGGTTGATAATCCAGGTCACTTGGCCCGGGTGGTAGCCCCTCAAGTTGGGGGATACAAGTTTACCAAAGTACTCATGGATGGGGGAAGTAGTATCAACATTTTATATTATGATACATTCCGCCGTATGGGATTGACAGATAAGAATCTTAAACCGTCGAATACGGCCTTTCATGTTGGCAAGCTAGCTTTGGAGGTAGCTTTTGGAGATGACTATGATTCAAGGTCAGAAACATTGACATTTGAGGTGGTAAAGATCAAAAGTCCGTACCACGCCTTGTTTGGGCGGCCGGCCTATGCTAAATTCATGGTGAGGCAGTGTTTTGTTTATCTGCAGCTTAAAATGCTAGGTCATAAGGGGACTATCACAGTACATGGAAGCAGAAAGATTGCTTTGGAGTGTGAAGAAGGTGATGCGGCTTATGCTGAGTCGGTTTGTGCCACGGAGGAGTTGAAATTCTATAAGGAGCAAGTTGATCCGGCAGACATGACCTCTTTGAAAAAGCCAACTACGGAACATGATCCGGCGCTGAAGTTCAAATCGGCTACAGACACTAAGATGGTTGACTTTGTTCCTGGCGATTCATCCAAACAGTTCAGCATCAGCGCTAACCTGGATCCCAAATAGGAAAGTGCGCTCATCGAGTTCATCCGTGAGAATCGGGACATCTTTGCATGGAAACCTTCTGACATGCCAGGTGTGCCGAGGGAACTCGCTGAGCACACACTCAACATTGATCCTAAGTTTAAACCGGTCCGGCAGTTCCTCCACCGCTTCAATGAAGAGACGTAAGGCTATCGGTGAAGAGGTAGCCCGTCTATTGGCCGCAGGGTTTATTGTCGAGGTTTTTCATCCAGAGTGGTTGGCTAATCCGGTGCTGGTTCTTAAGAAAAATGACACTTGGCGCATGTGTGTGGATTACACAGATTTAAACAAGGCTTGCCCTGCAGACCCCTTTGCTCTCCCTCGCATTGATCAGATAATTGATGCTACGACAGGTTGTGACCATTTGTGTTTTCTAGATGCTTACTCTGGTTATCATCAGATCAAAATGGCGGTTAAGGACCAGGAGAAAACAGCTTTCATAACTCCCTTTGGAGCCTTCTGCTATGTTTCCATGCCTTTTGGACTCAAGAGTGCCCAGGCAACTTACCAGCGATGTGTTCAGAATTGCCTTCATAAACAAATTGGGCGCAATGTTCATGCATATGTGGATGATATTGTGGTAAAATCCAGAAAGGAGGAGACATTGATAGATGATTTAAGAGAAACCTTTGACAATCTCCGGATTTACAAGATGATGCTCAATCCGGAGAAGTGTGTCTTTGGTGTCCCGGCAGGCAAGCTCTTAGGTTTTCTGGTGTCAAACAGAGGCATTGAGGCTAATCCAGAAAAAAAAATGCAGCAATTACGTCCTTGGCTAAACCGGCGTGTATCAACGATGTTCAACGTCTGGTCGGCCGGATTACAGCCTTGAGCCGGTTTATCAGTCGCCTTGGAGAGAAGGCCATCTCCTTATATCAGATGCTCAAGAAAACAGATAACTTTGTCTGGAGTGAGGCAGCTGATAAAGCGTTTGAGGATCTGAAGAGGCAGGTAGCTGAACCGCCCGTGCTCGCAGCACCAATCTATAAAGAGCCATTATTATTATATGTGGCTGCTAATGCCCGGGCTCTTAGTGTAGCCATTGTAGTAGAGCGCAAGGAGCTTGGCAAGGAATATGCGGTTCAACGGCCGGTTTATTATATCAGCGAGGTGCTCATTGAGTCAAAGCAGAGGTATCCGCATTGGCAAAAGCTGGTGTATGGAGTATTTATGGCAAGCTGGAAGCTTAAACATTATTTTTAGGGCCATCCCATCACGATGGTCAGCTCAGCTCCTCTGGGCGATATCATTCAAAACAGAGAAGCAACTGGCCGGATTGCCAAGTGGGCTATTGAGCTTGGACCTCATGGGCTCAAATATATACCCCGCACAGCGATCAAATCCCAGGCACTCGTGGACTTCATCAATGATTGGACGGAGTTACAGGCACCTAAAGAGAAACCAGATAATACATATTGGACTATTCATTTTGATGGATCCAGGCAGTTGGAGGGCTCGGGGGCTGGAGTCATACTAACTTCCCCACGAGGTGACAAGTTTTGTTATGTCCTCCATTTAATGTTCCCTTGTACTAACAATGTAGCTGAATATGAGGCTTTGCTCCACGGTCTTCGGATGGCTAAGGAGATGAATTTGAGCCGGGTTAAGTGCTTCGGCGATTCAGATCTAGTGGCTCAGCAGGTGTCTGGCACTTGGGACTCTAAGGACCCACTCATGGCTGCATATCGGCGAGAGGTGGACGCAGTGGCTGGTCACTTTAAGGGTTATCAGGTGGACCATATAGACCGGCGAAAGAATGAAGCGGCGGATGCTTTAAGTCGTCTTGGTTCCCAGCATAAACCGGTCCCGCCCAATGTCTTTCTTGATGTGTTGCATAATCCGTCAGTCAAGGTGCCAACCAAAGAAGATTTGGCTATTCCTGACCGGAGGCTCAGTTGGTGGTAGCTCTGCATGCCATACCGGATTGGACGATCCCATATCTGGCTTACATGAACCGGGGCGAGTTACCAGACGATGAAACATTGGCTCGACAGATAATCCGGTGTTCAAAGTCCATGACCATACTCAACGGGGAGTTACATCGTTATTGTGTTTCAGGAGCAATTCAGCGCTGTGTTTCTCCTCAAGAAGGTTGTGAGGTTTTGCGAGAAATCCATGAAGAGGATTGCGGTCACCATGCCGGTTCAAAGTCTTTGGTTGCCAAAGCTTTTCACCACGGTTTTTACTGGTTGACAGCGCATGCTGATGCGGAGGATTTAGTCAAGAGATGTGATGGATGTCAAAATTTTGCCCGCCGTGCGCACGTTCCGGCTCAAGAGTTGCGGATGATTCCAATTACGTGGCCGTTTGCAACTTGGGGGCTTGATATGGTTGGACCCTTCAAGCGCTCTAAGGACAAAAAGACCCACCTGTTAGTAGCAGTTGATAAATTCACTAAATGGGTGGAGGCAGAGCCAGTCAGCAAGTGTGATGCAGCCACGGCGGTTCAATTCATCAAGAAGGTGATATTCCGGTTTGGCTTTCCACACAGCATTAGAACAGATAATGGTACTAACTTGTCAAAAGGGGAGATGGAAGAATTTTGTCAACGTGAGCACATCCGGCTCGATCTAGCGTCGATGGCTCACCCCCAATCTAATGGCCAAGCAGAAAGGGAAAATCAAGAAATTCTACGGGGTATCAAACCCAGGCTTATGGTTCCCTTAAAGCGGACGCCGGGTTGTTGGGTTGAGGAGCTACCTTCTGTGTTATGGAGCATCAACACCACACCCAATAGGTCTACGGGTTACACACCTTTCTTCATGGTCTATGGAGCGGAGGCCGTTCTTCCTAGTGACATCCGTCACGATTCGCCCTGTGTGACAGCGTATGTTGAAGCTGATAATGAGAAGGCACGTCAGGATTCTCTGGACCTGTTGGATGAAGAGCGTGATCTTGCAGCAGAACGATCGGCGATTTATCAACAAGATCTCCGGCGTTATCACAGCTGCCAGGTTAAAACAAGAACCTTTCAAGAAGGCGATTTGGTGCTCCGGCTCATCCAGGATCAGACTGATATACACAAGTTATCCCCACCTTGGGAAGGACCCTTTGTGGTCAGCAAAAATCTGCACAACGGGTCTTACTACCTCATTCATGTTCGAGAGCATAAAGACTCACATCAATCAGAGGAGGAGACCAAGCAGCCATGGAACATAGCTCTTCTTCGGCCTTACTATACTTGAGCCATAGGCTCTTCCTATGTACATATTTATGATAATGTATATATTATATAATAAACCGGAGCCTCCATTAAAGCGGGGTCTCTGTTCTTTTTACATCATGTGTGTGCTCACAAGAGTTTCTACTGACAAAGTGTAGTTTTTTTGTTAAACCGGTCTCTACAGCCGCACGGATATAAAGAATATCACTAGGGGGCTTGGTCATATCTGAACCATAGCTACACCTCTTGATCGGTTTGAAACGACAAAGGGATATCACTAGGGGGCTTGGTTGTTATCACACCACAGCTACACCTCTTGATAGGCCTTTAGCCAGAAAGGAAATTATGTGGGGCCAAAGAGAGTGTTGCACAAAGCACAAACTCAAACATGGGCACCCATGGAGCACAGCTCACAAAGTTACTTGGGGGCTCTTTGTGCAAGCAACAAAGAGTTTGAAAGGACCCTCATAATTGCCTATCAAGCCACAGCTTGGAAGCCTAGTGTATTCACCTAAAAACCCGAGTTAACCTGCCTTCATCAAGTAAGCCACTCCTGTCCAGGTAATCCTGGTATGACCCATCAAATGTTTGACATGTCAATCTTTTATAGACCCTGAACTTGTTAAAGTTAAAACGATGATTGGTTAATTGGAGGCCCATCTTAAAAGGCTTTGTTAAATGGTTTAACTCAGAGGCCTGGCAGCCCATCAAAAGCCTCGATTTGGATCCTGGCAGCTCGTAAAATGCCTTGCATATTTTCCTGTTTGAGTTTTGTTTGTTGAAATTCATAAGTATTTTTTGATAAACCGGTGTCCTTGACCCGACTTGCTTCTCAACTACAAGTTGTTGACACATGATCAGTTATAAACCGGTGTTTATTGACCCGGTCTGGTTTGACTAAATCACTAGTGTTATAAAGAAAACCCGGTAGTTATCCCGGTCCGGTTTAATATATAAACCGGCAGTATAGAGATGAGGTTATCAACGCTCCGGATTGGTATTAACACCTTTGCCGTATACACCGTTGGTCAACCAATGAGGTATGTTATGTATACTGCTTTTTGTACAAACACTTTGATTATTTCATCTATGTCCTGTACACTTCCTGGATATATTGACCAGTCTAGCGGTAAACCGCTAGACACTTTTAAGTTGTTAAACCCAGGAACACAATTCATCATGGGTTATGCATAAATATATCCCAAAGGGTGGCACAAGTTGTCATGAGGCATTACAAAACATGCTCGATGGCATGGCAAATAAAGGAGTTTTTAGCAATCCTATTACAAGAAGCCTTCAAAACGGCTCCAATGGCATAATTGTTTTTCACAAGATCGGCACACGGTGGACAGTAAACCGGTGACCGGTTTAGGATGCTTCGTCTGGACGATTTGATGGTTGAGGGTCAGTTGGTGTGGGCACTTCTTCATCCCTCCCCAGACGCTGGAAATCAACCGTTGACCAATCGATTCCAGTTAAAGCTTGAAACATGGCTTCTTCATGGATAAGACTGGAGGGGTTAATATCAGGAGCATAAGTTTGCTTACGAATCGGAGGCACAAGTTCTTCAACTTCATGGATGTCGGCCGGCTGCCTCTTCCCCTCCACATTGTAAAACGGTTGAAAATGGGACAAATATGTATCATCGGCCAACTTGCTGCCTTCTGGCCGCATCTGTTTGGTCAGCCGCCGGAGATCATCATTGTCAAAGTTGGAATCATCTTATTTAACACCTGGGTATCCTTTGATGATGTCTTCCGCTTCAAGATCTGGAATCCAGGCTTTTGCTCGAATAAGTGCAGTTAAAGCTCCGGCTCTGGCAGCTGCTTTCTTCAACTCGGCGATGCGGGCTGGTAACATGGCCAACTTCTCAAGAGTTTCTTTAATCAAAGTGGGAGCCGGTTTGTTATAAGCTGCCGTGCAAATAGCCCGCTGAGACCCAGAGTACAGTTGTTCAATCAATGTGTATGCCACTTTGAGTTTCATCCGCATATCTGTGCCAAGATGAGCGATCCGGGTACCTGTCAAAGATTTTGTCAACATTTTGGTCAGTTATAAGGTTCATCAACTTATGCAACACACATAAAGCAGGTACTTACCAAAGATAGCAGAGGTCATAGCATTGATTTGGTGTTTCAAACCGGGTAGTTCATCTACCACTGGCTTCAGGCCTGCCTCGGCGTCTATAGCTCTTTTGGTTAAACCGGATTTCTTGGTTTCCCAGTCAGCACGATCTTTGTTGAAAGATTCTTTCAACTTTTCCATCACGGCCAGGGCCTGGGTCAGCTCCTCTTTGGCTTTTTCAGCCTCGGCTTGTTGTGACTTCACATTCTCTTGCAAGTCAGAAATTCGGGCATCTTTGCTTCTCAGTTCAGCCTGCCACATTGAAGGTATGTTAAACAAACAACATATATATGTGCTAAGTACAAAGCATATAACAAAGTTATGCACTTCATACTTGGGGGCTAATGCCTATTTGCTCTCAAGTACTACACTTTATACAAGTCTCCAGAACAATGCAAGCATTATCCTTGACACTTGGGGGCTAATGTGCGTCTGTTCTAAAACGGATGTGTGGATTAAAAATCGGATTAACTTGCCAAGTTAAACCGGCCTTTGGGGGCTATGCTGCAGAAAGTTATCTAATAATTTCAAGATGAGTCTTATCTATTATTAGAGACCTGCCATTGCAAGGATCAATGATGAGATGCTTAAAGTGTTACAAAGACCCGGTTTATGATTAACAATCATAAAACGACCCTTGGGGGCTACTTGGCATAGTATTTCAGCTATAAATCAATAAACAAAGGGAGAGGAATTTACCTCATATCGCTCTTTCATCAAGTTCACCAAACTGGCTTCATAATCCCGGTTTGAGTGCAGACGGTTCAAGAAGCTAGAATGGAGCTCATCAGCATTAAGATGAGCATAGCTTGATAAATCGCTGCTCCATTTACCTTTCTCCCTGGCAGCTTGCTCTTCTTTGGCACTGTGTTGAGCCAAAATGACGGGATGGCTAGGAGAGCTGTGGCCCATTCCAGTAATAATAACGTCATCACCTTGGCCTTCAGGGTTTTTGGTTGATGATATCGGAATTTCAGCATCTTTCACCGGACTAGCCCGGTTTGGTTCTGCCAATTCAGCATCAGGCGCGGCAGGATCAGCGTCTGCTGGTTCATCAGTATTTTGTCCTTCAAGGGGCAGGTTATCAGAAGCAGCTCCAGGATGAGGGCTTTCCGGTTCAAGAGTTTGTTCCAGTTCACCTCTTGGTTCTTCTTCTTCGGCGACCGGATCTTCGAGCGGATTGGTGGTCCGAGCTTTCTTACTGGGTCTGGCTTTGGGCCTACAAACAGAATAAAAGATGATTAACATCCTATTCAAAGGATTTATGGCGCATTGAAAAGAAAGGTTTTTACAACTTACCCGGCCATAGTTTTCAAAGGGGGGAGTTGAGTTGCTGTCGATTCACCAGAAGATGAAGGAGGTGTCACCTGATAATTTGAATCGGACGGATTAAGAGGTTGTCTGAAATAACCTGCCTCGGGGTAAGGATGGTCAAAAGTAGGAGAGACCTCAGACCGGCACTTCCGAACCGGAGTATCAGGTAAACCGGCTGAAGTGACCTGTTGGCCACTGTGTTGGGTTGTCCGGCGAGCTTCATGCTGCTGAGTCTTCAAAATAAATGTTGGATCCAAATGAGCAAGAGCATGAGAAAAGCTTACTTTCCGGACTGCTTGGCGAGTTTTTTGTGTTGGCATAGAGTCTGAACCGGAGGAAAGGGTAATTACCTCTACATCATCAGCTTGACTAGCTTCTGCGTCCTCCCGAGGAAGATCATTGTTAATGACATGCATGAAAAGAGAGCCAAGTGAGTCAAGTTCTACCTCAACTTCTGGATCATCAGTATCATCATCAAGCTCCATATTAATCCAGTCAGCCGTTTTCCGTTTTGACGTCTGTTTTACGACTTTGGTCTTTGGGCGGGATGGCTTGACCGCTTTGTCTCCAGTCGGCTTTGCCGCTTTCTCTACGGTTTTCCGTTTCCAGAAGGGGTCATCTCCCTATATACAAAAGAAGAAGGATTACAGGTTGCATAAGCTAAAAATATTAGAGATGAGGGGGAAATATAATGCTTACAGCAGGCGGTTTGTTCTTGACATAGAAGGGACTCAGACCGGTTTGACTACAGATCAGTTCCTATTCATTTAGGATCTTCTTTACACCTTCAGTGACTTCTTCCTCAGATAATTGGATGTTGCAATGGCATTGAGGGTCATCAACCTCACCGGTATATTCACACATTAAACCAGGACGCTGGCTTAGCGGCAAGATACTCCAGGATATCCAACAGCGCACAAAGTCCACGCCTGTTAAACCGTTCGCCATAAAGGCCCGGAGTTTGGCGAGTTGAGGAGCGTATTTTGCCCTTTCTGAAGAGCTCAGGCGTTGTCGCATTGGGTGGGTGTTGGATAGTCTGTGATCACGAAAGCCGGGGAGGGGATTTTCATCTTCAGGCGAAGTCTCTCTGCAATAAAACCAAGTTTGGTTCCATTCCTTTGGGTGGCTATGATGTTTGGCATGAGGAAATTCAACTTCTTTCCGCTTTTGAATTGAAACACCACCAAGTTCTATGTTCGGTCCATTTACAAACTCTGTGCACCGGTTTAAGTGGAAGAAATCCCGAAACAGTTCTGCAGTTGGTTCTTCTTGTAAATATACTTCACAGAAGACCTGGAAGTTGCATAAACTGGAGACCGAGTTGGGACCAATATCTTGCGGATGAAGTTGGAAGCTGGCAAGCACATCTCGGTAAAACTTTGACCCTAGTGGTTTGAAGCCATGGCCTATGTGATCAACAAAGACCACCACCTCGCCCTGCCTTGGGGTCGGAGGATTTTCTGTTCCGGGAACTCGCGATTTGATTTCAGTTTTCTTAGGTAGGGAGCCGATGCTGACCATCTCATTCAATTGAGTCTCAGTAACCCGGGAACGAGCCCAGTTGCAGGCAGTGAATTGTTTGGCCATTGCGAAACAAACAAGCTGAAAATGAAAGGCCGGTTTATAAATCACGCATGATTATATGCACGATACAATGGAGTAAGAGACATACTGATAGAGGACATGGCATAAACCGGAGATCAATGCAATAATGCATAAAAGGTAATACCACGACACGGGTACTCAGACACTGTTAAACCGGAATATGATTATGGAGACAAAAGGCTCTTCCGGTTTATCAGAGGGCTAATGGTACAGATTGATTATGCAAAGTTAAACCGCCTATAATGGTGTGAGGAGAAACAAATTTCACAGAGATGTATAAAACTTTTGGATCTAAGGTAAGACAGAAAAGCAAAATATTTCGACCTAAAAAGGCTAAGACCCGAAACAGTTTATGAAGGATTGCAGCAGTTTTTGTATAAGGATTTGTGAGGATAACAGAAGATTCATCACGGCAAGAGATATGATAAGTACAAAGCATTCATCTACGGGCCAAAGGAAGACCAGTGCTATAAGCTCTGATGAACCTCAAGAACAGCGAGGAAACCCTAATGGATCTAGGAAAGAAGGGGGAAAGGACTTACTGCGACCACGGAAGCAGCGGAAAGGGCGCTGTGGAACTCTGGTGCGAACAGGTTGATGCAGCGGCCGACGACGAAGCAGAGGCGAGGTTCGAAGATGACAGCGTGCTCGAGTGTGGGGTCGTCGAGAGGAAGAAGAAGAGATGAATGGGTAGCGGAAAGAAAAAAGGGGTCCTCTTCCCCTATTTATAAGGCGAAGCGGTAAAACGGCAAGTGTGGGAATCGAGGAGCCCAAAAAATGGATAAGTTAATAAAGGTGTCACCTCGGTGACTGAATACACATTAAATGAAGGTAATCTCCAACATCGACGGATGGATGGCGTCAGGGCGGTTTATCATAATTTGGAAGTATGACGTCACGGCGGTTTACAAGATCAAGGTGAAGATATGAGAGAAGATTTTTTCTAAGTGTAGCAGATTGACATGAACAAGTTCAAACCAATCTGGGGCCTAATGTTGGGGATATTACTACTGGAGGTAAACCGGCCTTATGTAGCCGGGTTGACTCTTTGAAGATTAGAAGCCCATGAAGATGCAAGGATGATGGCGCTTTACGGAAGGCCCAAGGCCCGAAGGCGGGTTACAGCCTGTAAATGTAAACCGACCTAGTCATGTAACTTGTATTGTAAGATAGGAAGAGTAGAGACCGAACCAGACACGTTTATGATCCGGCTTCGGGACTCTGTAGCCCGGCGGGCGTCAACCTATGAGTATAAAGGGATGACCCGGCCGCGGTTTAGGGACAGACAACAACTTGAGAGCCAGACAAAGTGGATTCACTCCCTGGCCTTCGAAACCCTAGCAATACCAATCACAACTAGACGTAGGCTTTTACCTTCTTCGAAGGGGCCGAACTAGTATAAAACTCCCCGTGTCCCCTTTTCTGGTTTAACCCCTTTAAGCTAACCCATAGCGATGGCTCCACAACTAAGTCCTTTCACAAGGACATCTGCCGTGACAAACCCACGACACATACTAATAAAGCAATCATGTCTTTTCAAAATAACATGGCCAAAGAAAGTTATCCCTACAAAATCATATGGTCTGGCTATGCTCCATCTACCACCCAAAATATTCAAATCATGCACAACACCGATGACAAGCCAAGCAATTGTTTCATACTTTTGATGTTCTCAAACCTTTTCAACTTTCACGCAATACATGAGCTTGAGCCATGGATATAGCACTATAGGTGGAATATAATATGATGATGGACGTTGTGTGGAGAAGACAAAAAAGGGAGAAAGTCCCACATCGACGCGGCTAATCAACGGGCTATGGAGATGACCATCAATTTATGTCAATGTGAGGAGTAGGGATTGCCATGCAACAGATGCACTAGAGCTATAAGTGTATGAAAGCTCAAACTGAAAACTAAGTGGGTGTGCATCCAACTTGCTTGCTCATGAAGACCTCGGGAATTTGAGGAAGCCCATCATCGGAATATACACGCCAAGTTCTATAATGAAAAATTCCCAATAGTATAAGAAAGTGATAACTCAAGAGACTCTCTATATGAAGAACATGGTGCTACTCTGAAGCACAAGTGCGGTAAAAGGATAGTAACATTGCCCCTTCTCTCTTTTTCTCTCATTTTTTTGTTTTGTTTTTTTGGTGGGCTTCTTTGGCCTCTCTTTTTTATTTGGGCTTATTTGGCCTCTTTTATTTTGATAACCTCACATGGGACAATGTTCTAATAATGATTATCATCACACTTTTATTTACTTACAAATCGATACTAGAACAAAATATGACTCTATATGAATGCCTCCGGCGGTGTACCGGGATGTGCAATGATCTAGCGTAGCAATGACATCAAAAAACGGACAAGCCATGAAAACATCATGCTAGCTATCTTACGATCATGCAAAGCAATATGACAATGATGCTCAAGTCATGTATATGAAGATGATGGAAGTTGCATGACAATATATCTCGGAATGGCTATGGAAATGTCATGATAGGTAGGTATGGTGGCTGTTTTGAGGAAGATATAAGGAGGCTTATGTGTGATAGAGCGTATCATATCACGGGGTTTGGATGCACCGGTGAAGTTTGCACCGACTCTCGAGATGAGAAAGGGCAATGCATGGTACTGAAGAGGCTAGCAATGATGGAAGGGTGAGAGTGCGCATAATCCATGGACTCAACATTAGTCATAAAGAACTCACATACTTATTGCAAAAATCTATTAGTCATCGAAACAAAGTACTATGCGCATGCACCTAGGGGGATAGATTGGTAGGAAAAGACCATCGCTCGTCCCCGACGGCCACTCATCAGGAAGACAATCAATAAATACCTCATGCTCCAACTTCGTTACATAACGGTTCACCATACATGCATGCTACGGGAATCACAAACTTCAACACAAGTATTTCTACAATCCACAACTACCCACTAGCATGACTCTAATATCACCGTCTTTACATCACAAAACTATTGCAAGGAATCAAACATATCATATTCAGTGATCTACAAGTTTTATGTAGGATTTAATGACTAACCATGTGAATGACCAATTCATGTCAACTCTCTAAATAGATATAAGTGAAGCAAGAGAGTTTAATTCTTTCTACAAAAGATATGCCCACGCTCTAACAAATATAAGTGAAGCAAAAGAGAATTCTAAAAATCAACCATGGACTATCTCATACCATCATGGTGCATCAAATAAAAGTGAAAACTAAATGCAAAAGACGCTCCAAGATTTGCACATATCACATGAACGAAACGAATCCAAAAACATACCGATACTTGTTGAAGAAAGAATGGGATGCCTTCCAGGGCATCCCCAAGCTTAGACGCTTGAGTCTACTTGAATATTTACTTGGGGTGCCTTGGGCATCCCCAAGCTTGAGCTCTTTCCTCTCCTCCTTCTCCTCACATCGAGACCTCCTCGATCTTCGAACGCTTCATCCACACAAAACTCAACAGAAAGCTCGGCAAGATCCGTTAGTATAATAAAGCAAATCGCTACTCTAAGTACTGTTGAAAACTAATTCATATTTTGTTTTTGCATTTTAGCTACTGTAATATAACTTTTACATGGCTTAATCCACTGATAGAAATCGATAGTTTCATCAAAACAAGCAAACTATGCATCAAAACAGAATCTGTCTTAAACAGGACAGTCTGAAGTAATCTAAAGATTCACCATACTTCTGGTACTCCAACAATTCTGAAACAATTAGGAAAAATAAACACTTTGTATAGAAAGACAGTGCAAAAAGTTTCAGAACCATTTGATGTTCCAGTAAAAAATGTAAAATCGCGCACTACAGCCAAAGTTTCTGTCTTGCACCACACAAACCAACAAGCAATGTAAACATCCTAAAGGCAAATCTTGCCACATTATTTTTATTTTTAAACTTTATAAAAGCACACAACATAAATAAATGACTCTCTAAAACTTCCGGGTTGTCTCCCTGGCAGCGCTTTCTTTAAAGCCATTAAGCTAGGCATATAGTGTTCAAGTAATGGATCCACCCGGATCCCAAGGTATATCAAAGCCAATTTTAATTAACAATGATTTGTGATTTAGTAGTGAGCACAAAGTAACATATATCATGCAACAACGAATTCTAACTCTCTTCCTATGCATCGGCATGTCATAAAAGAATAATTCATGCACACATAGTAAAGGCCAATGCATAGTATAAACAGTTTCTTACAATTTTATCTTATTGGAAACATGGAGAGGCAGAGATGTAGTTCCTCTCTCATAATAATTGCAAGTGGGAGCAGCAAAAACATGCATATTATATCTATCAAAATCATCATGTGTAGTAGTAAAACGCAACCCATCAATATAACCCTTAATAAGGGCAAACTTCTCCGATATAGTGTAGTTGGGAGAATTCAAAAAGATAATAGGACTATCATGTGTGGGTGCAATAGCAGCAATTTCATGTTTAACATAAGGAACTATAGAAAGTTCATCTCCATAAGCATAATTCATATTGGCATCTTGCCCACAAGCATAGAAAGCATCATCAAAAAGGGATATTTCAAAAGAATCAACGGGATCCTAACAATCATCATAGCATTCATCCTTCGGTAAGCATGAAGGGAAATTAAACAATGTATGAGTTGAAGAGTTACTCTCATTAGAAGGTGGGCACGGATAGCTAATCCGCTCTTCATCCTTTTGTTCTTCGCTCTCCTCATCATCTCTTTCATCCAATGAGCCCACAGTTTCATCAATTCCTTCTTCCATAGACTCCTGCAAAATATTAGTCTCTTCTTGGACAGCGGAGGAGTCCTCAATATATGGTTTAACATAGGCATTACAAGTATAGTTGTCATAACAATATTTAAGTATGGCATTTTTTCAGATTTGTAAAGAGTAGCATCATACTTTCCAATCAAAGAAGCAATTCCATAAGCACCCTTAAAATCAACAAATTCTTCAATTTGTTGAACATCATAGTAATTATAGACACCCTTAGCATACGAAGATACGATTCCATTATCACTAAACTCACATTGGTAGGGAAGGTGTTTCTTAGGGTCTTTAGAACAACAATTAAACTCATATATTTCACATAAATTCCAAGCATAGCATTGCAAATGATGGATTTGATCCAGTAAAAGTTTCCCTTTTTGCGATAAGTGGTGTCGCACATAACAAGCATGCTCATCTAAAGATTTGCCCTCAACTAAGCTAGTTGGGGTTTCAGCACAAGCACAAAGGGATCCAAGATGATCCAAGTAAAAAGCTTCAGGAGTGTGATAGATTTTGAGTGGTTCTTCAACCATTGGTGTAGTAGGTACAACTATTTTTTTGGTATTTTGCGTTTCCTACCCATAACTAAAGATAGAAAACAAGAGCACAAAATAAAAACTACTTAGTGACAAAGCAAACAAGCACACACGAGAACATTCACCCCACGCTATAACTCCCCGACAACGGCGCCAGAAAAAGGTCTTGATAACACACTAGTATAGGGGATCAATTGTAGCCTCTTTCCATAAGTAAGAGTGTCGAACCCAACGAGGAGCTAAAGGTAGCAATCGACCACCGATACAACTCTACGCACGCTTAATGTTCGCTTTACCTAGAACAAGTATGAAACTAGAAGTACTTTGTAGGTGTAACGGGATAGGTTTGCAAGAATATAAAGAGCACGTAAATAAAAACTAGGGGCTGTTTTAGGTGAAGAAGCAATAAAGTTAGTATAGCGAGTGTGGAAAAGTGGTGGTAGAAGTTGCGAAATTGTCCCTAAGCAATTGACTATTTACTAGACCGATAGCAAGCTTTATGTGGGAGAGGCCACTGCTAGCCTGTCATCCCTGACTTGGAATTCTATGCACTTATTAATGGAATTATTAGCAAGCATCCGCAACTACTAACGTTCATTAAGGTAAAACCCAACCATAGCATTAAGATATATTGGTCCCCTTCAATCCCGTATGCATCAATTTCTATGCTAGGCTGAAGCTTCTGTCACTCTTGCCCTCCAATACATAGTCCTATCAACATACAACTAACCCTATAGTGTGATCCATGCGCGCGCTCATATGATGGGCACCAAAGGACAGCAACATAACCACAAGCCAATTAAACCAATCATAGCAATTCACCAATTTCCGATAGGACAACGAAAATCTACTCAGACATCATAGGATGGCAAAACATCATTGGATAATAATATGAAGCATAAAGCACCATGTTCAAGTAGAGGGTACAACGGGTTGCGGGAGATTGGACCGTTGTAGATAGATGGGGGAAGGTGATGAAGATGTTGGTGAAGATGACGGAGGTGTTGGTGTAGATTGCGGTGATGATGATGGCCCCGGTGGTGTTCCGGCGCCATCGGAGGAGAGGGGGAGAGGCCCCCCCTTCTTCTTCTTATTCTTCCTTGACCTTCTCCCTAGATGGGAGAAGGGTTTCCCCTCTGGTCCTTGTCTTCCATGGCATGGGAGGGGCGAGAGCCCCTCCGAGATTGGATCTGTCTCTCTGCCTCTCTCTGTTTCTGCGTTTCAGATTCTGGCCTTTCACCGTTTCTTATATTCCTTGAGATCCGTAACTTCGATTGGGCTGAAATTTTGGCACGATTTCTATCTGGATATTGGCTTTCTTGCGGTGAAAGAAGGGCACCAACCGCCTTACAGGGTGGCCACGAGGGCCCAGGGCGCGCTTGACCCCCTAGGGCGCGCCCCTGCCTCGTGGCCCCCTCGAGCATCGTCTCGCGTTGATTCTTCTTCCCAAAAATCACATATATTCCAAAAAACATCTTCGTCAGTTTTTATCTCGTTTGGACTCCGTTTGATATGGATTTTCTGCGAAACAAAAAACCTTGCAACAACCAGGAACTGGCACTGGGCACTTGATAATTATGTTAGTCCCAAAAATATTATAAAAAGCTGCCAAAAGTATATGAAAGTTGTATAATATTGGCATGGAACAATCAAAAATTATATATATGAAGGAGACGTATCAAGCATGGGCGGCCTTGCTGCTCGCACGTGTCCCGTCGAGCCTGCGAGGTGGACAGGATGCTTGTGTCCCGTCGAGCCTGCGCGGCGGACTGCTTGCACGCATCCCGTCGAGCCTGCACGGTGGACTTCTCGCGCTCGTCCCATCTAATCAAACAGCTGCACGCACACCACCGAGTATGGTTAAATTTCGACACGGTTAATATAATACAACCGTTTGCGATATTAACGTGTCAGCTTTTTGTTTCAAAAAGGACTTCATTGGCTACTAATGTGTGCGCCTCTTCTCAAACTGGACGATTTTTTTACCACGACATATATGTTCCATGTCACATATTTTTTGGGTGACCTTTTGATTTACTGGGATTTAAAAACCGAGATTCTCAATGTTTCAGGACGACGACAAGTTCGTAATTCATTCCCATTCCTTAAATGAGACATAAACATGCACCCAATGACACATGTACGATTTCCCATCCATTTTTCTTCACTGGAGCATGTGCTTGTAGTTCAAATTTGAATTATGGACCACATTAAATGCATAGAAAACTTAGTAATTAGTAATATATACAATGGCCAAACAAACCCTGAACAATTTATAATTTAAGCCCGACACTCGTGTTATTCTATGTTGCCTGTAGAAAACAAAGTTCAAGGCGAGAAGAGGTAGTGATTATCGTTTCACCCACAAGAGGGGCATGTTTCCCTACCGGAACCACGAGGGCTGCGACAGGCTCCGGTTTGTAAGAGGCTTGTAATATAACTTCGCCCAAATTGGACAATTATATGTACCATGTAGTGACACCATGCCAAGTTTCATGATTTCCTGGTGAGTTTTGGATTTACAGAGATTTAAAAACCGAGATTTGCAATGTGTGTGGCCAAGCCAGGATGGCGAGATGGTTGAATTCGTTCCCATTCATTCCATGGGACCTAAACATGCACCCCAAGGAAACATGTACGTTTTTTCTAGGCATTTTGGTGCACTGGAGCATGTATTTGTAGTTTGGAATTGAATTATGGACATTAAATGCCTAGAAAACTCAATTAATGAATAAAAAAGGTCAAACGAACCCTGGATAATTTTAAAGTTCAGCACAAATCTTCTGTTGTTCCGTGTTGCATGTAGAATAAAATACGATGCTAGAAGAGGGAGCGATTATCATTTGGGCCACAAGGGGACACGTTTCCCTATCAAAACCACGAGGGTTCTTGCGACGGGCTCCGGTTTCTAAGAGGTTTGTAATAAAGCTTGCCCAAATTGGCAATGTTTTTACCACGACATATATGTGCCATGAAGTGACACTATGCCACCTTTGATGACTTTCTGGTGAGTTTTGGATTTATGGGGATTTAAAACCGAGATTCGAAATGTTTGAGGACGAGCGAGGACACTGGTGCGGTTGTAATTCGTTCCCATTCCTGGCATGGGACCTAAACATCCACCCAAGGACACATCTAAATTTTTTCTAGCCATTTTGGTGAACTGGAGCATGTATTTGTAGTTCATATTTGAATTATGGGCATTAAATGCCTAGGAAACACAATTTGTGTATAAAAAGGCCAAACGAACCCTGAATAAGTTTAAATTTCAGCACAGATATCATGTTGTTCCATGTTGCCCGTGGAAGAAAATAAAAGGCCAAAAGAGGCAGTGATTATGTTTCACCCACAAGGGGAACACGTTTCCCTGTCGGAACCACGAGGCTTCTTTGAGAGAAGCTCTGGTTTGTAAGAGGTTTGTAATAAAGCTTGGCCCAAATTGGACAATGTTTTTACCATGACATATATGTGCCATGACGTGACACCATGCCATCTTTGATGACTTTCTGGTGAGTTTAGGATTTATGGGGATTTAAAAACCGAGATTCCAAATGTTTGAGGATGAGCCAGGACGCGGGTATGGTTGTAATTCATTCCCATTCCTGGCATGGGAACTAAACATGCACCCAAGGACACATGTATAAATTTTCTAGCCATTTTGGTGAACTGGAGCATGTATTTGAAGTTCATATTTGAATTATGGACATTAAATGCCTAGGAAACTCAATTAGTGTATAAAAAGGCCTAACGAACCCTGAAGAAGTTTAAATTTCAGCAATGATATCATGTCATTCCATGTTGCCCGTGCAAGAAAATACAAGGCGAAAAGAGGCAGTGATTACATTTCACCCAAAAGGGGAACACGTTTCCCTATCGGAACCACGAAGCCTCTTTGAGAGAAGCTCCAGTTTGTAAGAGGTTTGTAATAAAGCTTGGCCCAAATTGGACAATATTTTTACCACGACATATATGTGCCATGACGTGACACCATGCCACCTTTGATGACTTTCTGGTGAGTTTAGGATTTACGGGGATTTAAAAACCGAGATTCCAAATGTTTGAGGACGAGCCAGGACGCGGGTACGGTTGTAAGACACATGTATAAATTTTCTATCCATTTTGGTGAACTGGAGCATTTATTTGAAGTTCAGATTTGAATTATGGACATTAAATGCCCAGGGAACTCAATTAGTGTATAAAAAGGCCAAACGAAGCTTGAATAAATTTAAATTTCAGCACAGATATCCTGTCGTTCCATGTTGCCTTTAGAAGAAAATACATGGCGAAAAGTGAAGGAAATATGCCCTAGAGGCAATAATAGAGTTATTATTTATTTCCTTATATCATGATAAATGTTTATTATTCATGCTAGAATTGTATTAACCGGAAACATAATACATGTGTGAATACATAGACAAACTTAGTGTCACTAGTATGCCTCGACTTGACTAGCTCGTTAATCAAAGATGGTTATGTTTCCTAACCATGAACAAAGTGTTGTTATTTGATTAACAAGGTCACATCATTAGTTGAATGATCTGATTGACATGACCCATTCCATTAGCTTAGCACCCGATCGTTTAGTATGTTGCTATTGCTTTCTTCATGACTTATACATGTTCCTATGACTATGAGATTATGCAACTCCCGTTTGCCGGAGGAACACTTTGTGTGCTACCAAACGTCACAACGTAACTGGGTGATTATAAAGGAGCTCTACAGGTGTCTCCAATGGTAGATGTTGGGTTGGCGTATTTCGAGATTAGGATTTGTCACTCCAATTGTCGGAGAGGTATCTCTGGGCCCTCTCGGTAATGCACATCACATAAGCCTTGCAAGCATTGCAACTAATGAGTTAGTTGCGAGATGATGTATTACGGAACGAGTAAAGAGACTTGCCGGTAACGAGATTGAACTAGGTATTGGATACCGACGATCGAATCTCGGGCAAGTAACATACCGATGACAAAGGGAACAACGTATGTTGTTATGCGGTCTGACCGATAAAGATCTTCGTAGAATATGTAGGAGCCAATATGGGCATCCAGGTCCCGCTATTGGTTATTGACTGGAGACGTGTCTCGGTCATGTCTACATTGTTCTCGAACCGTAGGGTCCGCACGCTTAACGTTACGATGACAGTTATTATGAGTTTATGCATTTTGATGTACTGAAGATTGTTCGGAGTCCCAGATGTGATCATGGACATGACGAGGAGTCTCGAAATGGTCGAGACATAAAGATTGATATATTGGAAGCCTATGTTTGGATATCGGAAGTGTTCCGGGTGAAATCGGGATTTTACCGGAGTACCGGGAGGTTACCGGAACCCCCCGGGAGCTATATGGGCCTTAGTGGGCTTTAGTGGAAAGGAGAAAGGGGCAGACCAAGGTGGGCCGCGCGCCTCCCCCCTCCCCTAGTCCTATTAGGACAAGGGGAGGTGGCCGGCCCCCTCTCTCTCTTTCCCCCCTCGAGGAATCCTATTCCAACTAGGATTGGGGGGGGGGGAATCCTACTCCCAGAGGGAGTAGGACTCCCTTGGCGCGCCCTCCTTGGCCGGCCGCCCCCTCCCCCTTGGCTCCTTTATATACGGAGGTAGGGGGGCACCCTAGGACACACAAGTTGATCCTTGAGATCGTTCCTTAGCCGTGTGTGGTGCCCCCTGCCACCATATTCCACCTCGATCATATTGTAGCGGTGCTTAGGCGAAGCCCTGCGACGGTAGAACATCAAGATCGTCACCACGCTGTCGTGCTGACGGAACTCCTCCCTGACGCTTTGCTGGATCGGAGCCCGGGGATCGTCATCGAGCTGTACGTGTGCTAAGAACTCGGAGGTGCCGGAGTAACGGTGCTTGGATCGGTCGGATCGGGAAGACGTACGACTACTTCCTCTACGTTGTGTCAACGCTTCCGCAGTCGGTCTGCGTACTAAAGCAGACGCCTACCGAACGGGAGTTCTTGTACCTGCTAGAACGGCATCTGCTCGAACTTTTGTTTCTTAGAAAAGAAAATATGAACTCACAATGTGCAACAGAAATGTACCCATGTGGGTACGTAGACAACACTCTCCCCTCTCGTTGCTATGCATGACCACGATCTTGCGTGTGCGTAGGAAAATTTTGAAATTACTATGTTACCCAACAGTGGCATCCGAGCCTAGGTTTTATATGTTGATGTTATATGCACGAGTAGAACACAAGTGAGTTGTGGGCGATATAAGTCATACTGCCTACCGGCATGTCATACTTTGGTTCAGCGGTATTGTTGGACGAGATGACCCGGACCAACATTACGCGTACGCTTACGCGAGACCGGTTCCCCCGACGTGCTTTGCACATAGGTGGCTTGCGGGTGACTGTCTCTCCAACTTTAGTTGAACCGAGTATGGCTACGCCCGGTCCTTGCGAAGGTTAAAACGGAGTCAAATTGACAAACTATCATTGTGGTTTTGATGCGTAGGTGAGATTGGTTCTTGCTTAAGCCCGTAGCAGCCACGTAAAACTTGCAACAACAAAGTAGAGGACGTCTAACTTGTTTTTGCAGGGCATGTTGTGATGTGATATGGTCAAGGCATGATGATGAATTTTATTGTATGAGATGATCATGTTTTGTAACCGAGTTATCGGCAACTGGCAGGAGCCATATGGTTGTCGCTTTATTGTATGCAATGCAATCGCGATGTAATGCTTTACTTTATCACTAAGCGGTAGCGATAGTCGTGGAAGCATAAGATTGGTGAGACGACAACGATGCTACGATGGAGATCAAGGTGTCGCGCCGGTGACGATGGTGATCATGACGGTGCTTCAGAGATGGAGATCACAAGCACAAGATGATGATGGCCATATCATATCACTTATATTGATTGCATGTGATGTTTATCTTTTTATGCATCTTATCTTGCTTTGATTGTCGGTAGCATTATAAGATGATCTCTCACTAAATTATCAAGAAGTGTTCTCCCTGAGTATGCACCGTTGCCAAAGTTCGTCGTGCCCAGACACCATGTGATGATCGGGTGTGATAAGCTCTACGTCCATCTACAACGGGTGCAAGCCAGTTTTTGCACACGCGGAATACTCAGGTTAAACTTGACGAGCCTAGCATATGCAGATATGGCCTCGGAACACGGAGACCGAAAGGTCGAGCGTGAATCATATAGTAGATATGATCAACATAACGATGTTCACCATTGAAAACTACTCCATCTCACGTGATGATCGGTTATGGTTTAGTTGATTTGGATCACGTGATCACTTAGAGGATTAGAGGGATGTCTATCTAAGTGGGAGTTCTTAAGTAATTTGATTAATTGAACTTAAACTTATCATGAACTTAGTACCTGATAGTATCTTGCTTGTTTATGTTGATTGTAGATAGATGGCTCGTGTTGTTGTTCCATTGAATTTTAATGCGTTCCTTGAGAAAGCAAAGTTGAAAGATGATGGTAGCAATTACACGGACTGGGTCCGTAACTTGAGGATTATCCTCATTGCTGCTCAGAAGAATTACGTCCTGGAAGCACCGCTGGGTGCCAGGCCTGCTGCTGGAGCAACACCAGATGTTATGAACGTCTGGTAGAGCAAAGCTAATGACTACTCGATAGTTCAGTGTGCCATGCTTTACGGCTTAGAATCGGGACTTCAACGATGTTTTGAACGTCATGGAGCATATGAGATGTTTCAGGAGTTGAAGTTAATATTTCAAGCAAATACCCGAATTGAGAGATATGAAGTCTCCAATAAGTTCTACAGCTGCAAGATGGAGGAGAACAGTTCTGTCAGTGAGCATATACTCAAAATGTCTGGGTATAATAATCACTTGATTCAATTGGGAGTTAATCTTCCAGATGATTGCGTCATTGACAGAATTCTCCAATCACTACCACCGAGCTACAAGAGCTTCGTGATGAACTATAATATGCAAGGGATGAACAAGACTATTCCCGAGCTCTTCGCAATGCTGAAAGCTGCGGAGGTAGAAATCAAAAAAAGGAGCATCAAGTGTTGATGGTCAACAAGACCACTGGTTTCAAGAAAAAGGGCAAAGGGAAGAAGAAGGGGAACTTCAAGAAGAACGGCAAACAAGTTGCTGCCCAAGAGAAGAAACCCAAGTCTGGACCTAAGCCTGAAACTGAGTGCTTCTACTGCAAGCAGACTGGTCACTGGAAGCGGAACTGCCCTAAGTATTTGGCGGATAAGAAGGATGGCAAGGTGAACAAAGGTATATGTGATATACATGTTATTGATGTGTACCTTACTAGAGCTCGCAGTAGCACCTGGGTATTTGATACTGGTTCTGTTGCTAATATTTGCAACTCAAAACAGGGACTACGGATTAAGCGAACACTAGCAAAGGACGAGGTGATGATGCGCGTGGGAAATGGTTCCAAAGTCGATGTGATCGCGGTCGGCACGCTACCTCTACATCTACCTTCGGGATTAGTATTAGACCTAAATAATTGTTATTTGGTGCCAGCGTTGAGCATGAACATTATATCTGGATCTTGTTTGATGCGAGACGGTTATTCATTTAAATCAGAGAATAATGGTTGTTCTATTTATATGAGTAATATCTTTTATTGTCATGCACCCTTGAAGAGTGGTCTATTCTTGTTGAATCTTAATAGTAGTAACACACATATTCATAATGTTGAAGCCAAAAGATGCAGAGTTGATAATGATGGTGCAACTTATTTGTGGCACTGCCGTTTGGGTCATATCGTTGTAAAGCGCATGAAGAAACTCCATACTGATGGACTTTTGGAACCACTTGATTATGAATCACTTGGTACTTGCGAACCGTGCCTCATGGGCAAGATGACTAAAACGCCGTTCTCCGGTACTATGGAGAGAGCAACAGATTTATTGGAAATCATACATACAGATGTATGTGGTCCGATGAATATTGAGGCTCGTGGCGGATATCGTTATTTTCTCACCTTCACAGATGACTTAAGCAGATATGGGTATATCTACTTAATGAAACACAAGTCTGAAACATTTGAAAAGTTCAAAGAATTTCAGAGTGAAGTTGAAAATCATCGTAACAAGAAAATAAAGTTTCTACGATCTGATCGTGGAGGAGAATATTTGAGTTACGAGTTTGGTGTACATTTGAAACAATGCGGAATAGTTTCGCAACTCACGCCACCCGGAACACCACAGCGTAATGGTGTGTCCGAACGTCGTAATCGTACTTTACTAGATATGGTGCGATCTATGATGTCTCTTACTGAGTTACCGCTATCGTTTTGGGGATATGCTTTAGAGACGGTCGCATTCACGTTAAATAGGGCACCATCAAAATCCGTTGAGACGACGCCTTATGAACTATGGTTTGGCAAGAAACCAAAGTTGTCGTTTATTAAAATTTGGGGCTGCAATGCTTATGTGAAAAAGCTTCAACCTGATAAGCTCGAACCCAAATCGGAAAAATGTGTCTTCATAGGATACCCAAAGGAGACAGTTGGGTACACCTTCTATCACAGATCCGAAGGCAAGACATTCGTTGCTAAGAATGGATCCTTTCTAGAGAAGGAGTTTCTCTCGAAAGAAGTGAGTGGGAGGAAAGTAGAACTTGACGAGGTAACTGTACCTGCTCCCTTATTGGAAAGTAGTACATCACAGAAAACTGTTTCAGTGACACCTACACCAGTTAGTGAGGAAGCTAATGATGATGATCATGAAACTTTAGATCAAGATACTACTGAACCTCGTAGATCAACCAGAGTGAGATCCGCACCAGAGTGGTAAGGTAATCCTGTTCTGGAAGTCATGCTACTAGATCATGATGAACCTACGAACTATGAAGAAGCGATGGTGAGCCCAGATTCCGCAAAGTGGCTTGAAGCCATGAAATCTGAGATGGGATCCATGTATGAGAACAAAGTATGGACTTTGGTTGACTTGCCTGATGATCGGCAAGCAATTGAGAATAAATGGATCTTCAAGAAGAAGACTGACGCTGACGGTAATATTACTGTCTACAAAGCTCGACTTGTCGCAAAAGGTTTTCGACAAGTTCAAGGGATTGACTACGATGAGACCCTCTCACCCGTAGCGATGCTTAAGTCTGTCCGAATCATGTTAGCAATTGCCGCATTTTATGATTATGAAATTTGGCAGATGGATGTCAAAACTGCATTCCTGAATGGATTTTTGGAAGAAGAGTTGTATATGATGCAACCAGAGGGTTTTGTCGATCCAAAGGGAGCTAACAAAGTGTGCAAGCTCCAGCGATCCATTTATGGACTGGTGCAAGCCTCTCGGAGTTGGAATAAACGCTTTGATAGTGTGATCAAAGCATTTGGTTTTATAAAGACTTTCGGACAAGCCTGTATTTACAAGAAAGTGAGTGGGAGCTCTGTAGCATTTCTGATATTATATGTGGATGACATATTACTGATTGGAAATGATGTAGAATTTCTGGATAGCATAAAGGGATACTTGAATAAAAGTTTTTCAATGAAAGACCTCGGTGAAGCTGCTTATATATTAGGCATTAAGATCTATAGAGATAGATCAAGACGCCTAATTGGACTTTCACAAAGCACATACCTTGACAAAGTTTTGAAGAAGTTCAAAATGGATCAAGCAAAGAAAGGGTTCTTGCCTGTGTTACAAGGTGTGAAGTTGAGTAAGACTCAATGCCCGACCACAGCAGAAGATAGAGAGAAAATGAAAGATGTTCCCTATGCTTCAGCAATAGGCTCTATCATGTATGCAATGCTGTGTACCAGACCTGATGTGTGCCTTGCTATAAGCTTAGCAGGGAGGTACCAAAGTAATCCAGGAGTGGATCACTGGACAGCGGTCAAGAACATCCTGAAATACCTGAAAAGGACTAAGGATATGTTTCTCGTATATGGAGGTGACAAAGAGCTCACCGTAAAAGGTTACGTTGATGCAAGCTTTGACACTGATCCGGACGATTCTAAATCGCAAACCGGATACATGTTTACATTAAACGGTGGAGCTGTCAGTTGGTGCAGTTCTAAACAAAGCGTCATAGCGGGATCTACATGTGAAGCGGAGTACATAGCTGCTTCGGAAGTAGCGAATGAAGGAGTCTGGATGAAGGAGTTCATATCCGATCTAGGTGTCATACCTAGTGCATCGGGTCCAATGAAAATCTTTTGTGACAATACTGGTGCAATTGCCTTGGCAAAGGAATCCAGATTTCACAAGAGAACCAAGCACATCAAGAGACGCTTAAATTCCATCCGGGATCTAGTCCAGGTGGGAGACATAGAGATTTGCAAGATACATACGGATCTGAATGTTGCAGACCCGTTGACTAAGCCTCTTCCACGAGCAAAACATGATCAGCACCAAGGCTCCATGGGTGTTAGAATCATTACTGTGTAATCTAGATTATTGACTCTAGTGAAAGTGGGAGACTGAAGGAAATATGCCCTAGAGGCAATAATAAAGTTATTATTTATTTCCTTATATCATGATAAATGTTTATTATTCATGCTAGAATTGTATTAACCGGAAACATAATGCATGTGTGAATACATAGACAAACTTAGTGTCACTAGTATGCCTCTACTTGACTAGCTCGTTAATCAAAGATGGTTATGTTTCCTAACCATGAACAAAGTGTTGTTATTTGATTAACGAGGTCACATCATTAGTTGAATGATCTGATTGACATGACCCATTCCATTAGCTTAGCACCCGATCGTTTAGTATGTTGCTATTGCTTTCTTCATGACTTATACATGTTCCTATGACTATGAGATTATGCAACTCCCGTTTGCCGGAGGAACACTTTGTGTGCTACCAAACGTCACAACGTAACTGGTTGATTATAAAGGAGCTCTACAGGTGTCTCCAATGGTAGATGTTGGGTTGGCGTATTTCGAGATTAGGATTTGTCACTCCAATTGTCGGAGAGGTATCTCTGGGCCCTCTCGGTAATGCACATCACATAAGCCTTGCAAGCATTGCAACTATTGAGTTAGTTGCGAGATGATGTATTACGGAACGAGTAAAGAGACTTGCCGGTAATGAGATTGAACTAGGTATTGGATACCGACGATCGAATCTCGGGCAAGTAACATACCGATGACAAAGGGAACAACGTATGTTGTTATGCGGTCTGACCGATAAAGATCTTCGTAGAATATGTAGGAGCCAATATGGGCATCCAGGTCCCGCTATTGGTTATTGACCGGAGACGTGTCTCGGTCATGTCTACATTGTTCTCGAACCGTAGGGTCCGCACGCTTAACGTTACGATGACAGTTATTATGAGTTTATGCATTTTGATGTACCGAAGATTGTTCGGAGTCCCGGATGTGATCATGGACATGACGAGGAGTCTCGAAATGGTCGAGACATAAAGATTGATATATTGGAAGCCTATGTTTGGATATCGAAAGTGTTCCGGGTGAAACCGGGATTTTACCGGAGTACCGGGAGGTTACCGGAACCCCCCGGGAGCTATATGGGCCTTAATGGGCTTTAGTGGAAAGGAGAAAGGGGCAGCCCAAGGTGGGCCACGCGCCTCCCCCCTCCCCTAGTCCTATTAGGACAAGGAGAGGTGGCCGGCCCCCTCTCTCTCTTTCCCCCCTCGAGGAATCCTATTCCAACTAGGATTGGGGGGGGGGGGATCCTACTCCCAGAGGGAGTAGGACTCCCTTGGCGCGCCCTACTTGGCCGGCCGCCCCCTCCCCCTTGGATCCTTTATATACGGAGGTAGGGGGCACCCTAGGACACACAAGTTGATCCTTGAGATCGTTCCTTAGCCGTGTGCGGTGCCCCCTGCCACCATATTCCACCTCGATCATATTGTAGCGGTGCTTAGGCGAAGCCCTGCGACGGTAGAACATCAAGATCGTCACCACGCCGTCGTGCTGATGGAACTCCTCCCCGACGCTTTGCTGGATCGGAGCCCGGGGATCGTCATCGAGCTGTACGTGTGCTAAGAACTCGGAGGTGCCGGAGTAACGGTGCTTGGATCGGTCGGATCGGGAAGACGTACGACTACTTCCTCTACGTTGTGTCAACGCTTCCGCAGTCGGTCTGCGTGGGTACGTAGACAACACTCTCCCCTCTCGTTTCTATGCATCACCATGATCTTGCGTGTGCGTAGGAAAATTTTGAAATTACTACGTTACCCAACAAAAAGATACAGTGATTACGTTTCGCCCACAAGGGGGACACGTTTCCCTATCGGAACAACGAGGCTTCTTTGAGAGAAGCTCCAGTTTGTAAGAGGCTTGTAATAAAACTTGCGCCAAAATGGACGAAAAAATTTCCGCAACAGATATGTGCCATGTCGTGACACCATGCCAGGTTTCACGATTTTTGGCTTATTTTTGGATTAACGGGGATTTAAAAACCGAGATTATTCTCACGAAGTGTTTTCAAATAGCACACGGTTCACTCACGAAAGCTGTGTGGCTACCAAACCGTGGCCAATGCCCCCCATGCTGTGTGCGCAATTTGAGTCATGCGTTCTGATTGGCCAGAACCCAAACCCCACGGATCGTACGTGTGCATTGTTGGATGCTCCCAGATCGAACGGCAACCCTGAGCCCTTTTGACAGCACATGTAGTACATGGGTAAGAACCGTGCGCATGCATCGTGCTGCTCACACTTCCTTCTCTACTAGGTTTTCTAAACAGGCTACCGTTTCTCGACACTCCTCTCATCGGTTTCCCGCCTCTTCTCCCATCATTTTTCCACTACCAGTGTCAGTGCTCATTGAAGGCTAGCAGCGACACACCGGCCATGTAAATATCCCACGCAGTTTCTAAAAGCACAAATGTCTGTGATAGGAGGGAGTAGGTCCCATAGGGTGACTAGTGTGAAATGCCTTAATGGCAATGAGGCAATTCTTATTAGCAAGGGGCGGCTTCCCATCCGCTAGCCTAGTCGAATAGAATGCAGAAGTTAAGCGTGCTCGGGCTGGAGTAGTCCAAGGATGGGTGACCCAATGGAAGTTGCATATCTCAAGCTTCATTTAAATGCCATGACACGGTCATTGTAGAGATATATTATATCTCTAGTGACCTATCGTGGCAATTATATAAACCTTGGGATCCTTGTTTTGCTAATTTGTAGACTATGTTTTAATGGGTTATTTTTTTCTCTAAAAAATAAAGAATGATTGACTTGATCTGTCATGGCGATTATATAAACCTACTATGTTTTTATGGGTTATTTTTTGCTCTAAAAAAATTAAAGAATGATTGACTTGACCTGTCATGGCGATTATATAAACCTTTTTCAGGTCGCATGCAGGGTATAGGGGGTAGGGTGTTCTTCTCGAGCATGTCTCCCTTGTGCGGCTTATAGACGCGGCACATATCTGTCTCCCCGAGGTATATATACTATCCTTTACCAACAATTATGGGCCCCCGCACAATCTATCCCTTAGACCCGATAACGAGAAGGGTTTGACCATGATGGTTTCCTATTGATACTAGTAAGGTACATGTGCATTGCACGCATGAGATTTGGTAACCAAATTATGAATAAATACCACACTATAGCATGTAAGTTTGAGTCATATATGCACGATGTAGATGTTCATTTTATTCTTATAGTTCATCTCATCCAAAATCAATTAGTTTTATAAAAAAATCTATTTTAAGATTCATGGAATTGTGCATTGTAAATCATAAAGTAAAAACAAAAAATGACAATTCATTTAGAAAAAAAAGTTTGGGCAATTAAAATATGGAAGATTCTAGAGAACAAAGGAGAAGTGCTTGTGTTTTGGGGTTTGTGCATTATGCTTAAGTTCAGCCATGGAGTCTTGTAGATTGTACATGTGGCAGAATCTAGTGGAATGTAGATGATATCCAACGGCCAGTAGTGCTCGGATTTGCCATCTCTGTACCGTCGAATTGGCTTCATCCAACGACCAACTTTCCAAGTTATTCGTACACTATATAGGGGTATAGATATAGATGTGTCCCATGCTAGACCAAATAAAGTTTGAGCGCATGTGTGGGACGACCCCCCCCCCCCCCCGCCGCCGCCTCAAAGTTGGGAAACTGACATCGTACGTATTGAACCAGTATTGGAGTCAGTTACGGTGTTCGATTTGTAATGTAGTTGGTGGCCCATCGAAGTTATGCACTTGGGATTTAAACACATCACACACCACCGTACGCATACATATTTTCGGGGCGCATGCAGTGTATACAGGGTCTTCTGATCGACCACGTCTCCCTTGTGTGGTTTTTTGTGACGACACGCATATCTGTGGGCTCTTTGAGTGTATATATATCATCCCTTTGACCGATAATGAGGGGTATGTGTTGGCCATAAATGGGTTCCTCCTAGTTCGTGTTAAGGCTGGTCATCGTCACATGTCGCTCAACCAAAGATCGAGCTCATGCGTTGTCAGGATTCCCTCCCACATGCTCGGATTGCTGGGTTCGACCTACATCATACCCTGTGTATCTCCTTCTTAACTACCTTACCTTCATGGTTGTTGTCTGTATTGAGAGGTAGGCACCACATCTAAATTGTACATTATTCTATATTGAAAACACACATCACCCCTTCCCAACGTACATTATTTTGGGTCGCATGCAAGAGGTGCTGGTTTTGTGGTCCCTCTTGTGCGATTTTTATGATGGTTCAATCTATTGGCCCAAGCGGTTTATTGACAACAACAGCTGTCGTTTGACCAAATGATAGATTCATTGGTCCGTATTATGGTAGGTCACGGTGACATGCATGTATGACCAAAGTATCGATCATTACGTGCATCCGCCACACTGACACGAAGTGGGAGGTGGTGAGCCAAGTATCCTAGCTAGGTACGACATTATGTCTTATAAAAATCGAGTTGGTGATGATGGTGTGCCTGCCATCTTGTAATATAGACCGTCCGATCTACATCTGACGGATAGAAAGTAAACTATGACAATTTTACAAAAAACTCGCACCTCTCTCCACATTTACAGATAAGGCCTTGCCTTGTTCATCCTTATCTCCCACATCCTCATTGCTGAGCAATTAAAAAAGGAAGTCTCTGGAACAATCTGGCGTGGTGGCCGCTGCCGGCACCGTCCATCCCCATGCCTCCGCCCAGTCCGGCCACCAGTCACCACCACGCTCCACTACTCCTCACCTTATCTTTAATCTTTCTCGAGATATCAATTTTTCAATGAAATTCTCGAGATACCGTTTTCCCGATAAAATTTTTGAGATATCATTAGTTTTTACACATGAGATTACTCTTGCATGGGTCAATCACAACAGGTGTTTTGTTAAAAAATGCATCTTGATGTTTCGTGCAATGCATGGGCATCTTGCTAGTATATATATAGTAGCACTATTTCGATCCCAGCATCTGAATAGTTATTCAGATCACGATTGACCGCGCGGGGATGTTCGTGGATTCAGCCCACTCGAACTTCCCGTAAGAGAAAAAAGTTTCCTCGGCGGCCCACCTTATCCACTCCCCTCCGCATCCTCCCACGATCCCTTCCCCACCAACCTCCCGCCGCCGCCTCCCAGGCTCTGGCGCGCCTCCCGCCGCCCCCTTCCTCGGTCCGGACGCGCCTCCGCCGCCGCCCACCCTAGCCCCGACACGCCTCCGCCGCCGCCCACCCTGGCCCCGACGCGCCTCCACCGCCACCGAGTTCTCGACCTAATCCCCACGCCCCCTCTAACCTCCCCTGTCAGCACCACCCCCGCATCCATCACAGGCAACAGGCGCCGCCGCCACCACCTTCCTACCCGGCAACAAGAACCACCGCCCCCACCTCCCTCCGGCGGCGGAAGCACAGCTGCCCCTATCTCCCTCCCTGGCAGACGCGCCGCCGCCGCCCTCACCTCCCTCCCCGGCAGACGCGCCGTCGTGGTCCACCTCTTGGCCGGGCCGCTGCGAGCCTCCACCTCCAGGCTTCCCGACGACCCCGTTCGATCCAGCCCCAGTTGGTTCAAGATTTATCTGGCGCCTCCCTGCTGATACTTCAATACATAGAAATAGTGCCCTGCCATCCTCTCTGCTCTGCTAGGGCCCGGCGACGTGTGCCACCAGATCCTCCCCGCGCTGGAAGCACTCATCGGGAGCTCCACACCGCCGGGCATCTCCCATGCAGCAGAGGGCGCCTCCCTCCGGCAGTCCAACCCCGACGCCTGCCGCTAGCCAACCTGCATCAGCACTGTGGAGCAATCCTCCCCTCAACCCCCTCCTATCCCACTGCACAATAGCGGCAAGAACCAGCTGTGGCTATTTTTGTAGTGTGATTTTTGTGTAAAAAAGTATGTTTATTCTTTGATCCGAGGATGGTTCCCTGTGCAAAAGGATTGCAGAAGAGATTTCTATTTCCTTGTAGTGTTGTGTTTTTTAGGAGAAGAAAAGAGAAGTTCAGTTTCTAACGATGACGCTGTTCTAACATGCAAACCAATTAAAAAATTGTGTGGTGTAGGCTATGGCAGCAGCACCATTTTCCTCTTAATTGTAACTTTTGTGTTTCTCCTACTGCAAACAGAGGAGAAGAATGGCCAGCACCGAGCCACTGCTGCTACTGCTTGTCATTGCTTGCACAACTTATCAGGAAGAAGACAAAACGAAAAAATGATGGAGTAAAAGAGATAAAAAAAGTAGTGTGCATACATGGTGTGGATAAGAAACGTGTGGTGTTTGAGAGGATAAGGACTGTATGCTACTATTCAATGATAAAACTAGGAAACATTCTATTTGACTAGTGCTCAGAGTCAACTATAAAGCTTGTCTTTTTAAGCTTCGATTCACACTAGAACTTTATAAAAAAGAATTCAAATTTATTTGCTCTAATGTTATTGCATGCTCGGATGTTTTCACTGCTTACAGTTCAAAAACAAGAACGGTTAAATTCAAAATATGAAATACTTGACAATAAAGAAGAAAAATAACATTCAAATAAATTAAAAACTTCGGTGAGATCAACAAGCAGATTTCATTCAATCTCTCACTTCAAAACACATGGAAAAAACCATGTAAAAATTACATGAGAAGTTCATCGTTAAAAAAAGAGGAAGTTCAAATGAGAACAAAAGGAAGAAAGTATCACTAGTGAGCACACCTTCATGCCGGTCATTGCATACCCCCGCATGGTGATGATGGTCGTGTGACCCTCTTTCCCAAATGAATCATGTTTTCAAAAATAACCTATAGGTCGAAATTTAACTAATGGATAAGTTCGTTGTTTATTTCATAAACCAAGAAGTTCAATTATAAAAAAATGAGAAGTTCAAAAAATACAAATCTAAAAGCTCAAAAATAATAATGGAGGAAGAAGTACAAAAAAATTCAACTTAAAAAACATTTCAAAAATAATATATAAATGATTTTCCCCGTTTTAAAAAACTAGAAGTTCAAATTAAAATAACAGAGTGGTTTGATGTTTATAAAAAAAGAATTTTCCCGTTACTGACCAAAAACTAAGAAGTTCAAATTTTAAATATGATGAAGTTCAATGCCTATAAAAAATCAGAATTTTCTCGTTATTAAAAGAATATAACTCAGAAGTTCAAATTTTAGAACATCTTGATGGTTAGATGTGTGTTAAAACCATGTGAGTGTATGTGTGTGTAGGTGCGTGCCAACACAAAATTTCGGATGAGGAAAAGGTAATAAAATGAAACCTAAAAATATTCATTGCAACAAGTTCCCCTAAGAAGGAACACACCACCGAAATATCGACATGGCTAGGAAAATTTAAAAAACTGATTTTCCCCATTCTATAAAAAACTAGAGGTTAAAATTTAAAATAATGGCACAGTATCATTGTTTATATAAAAAGCATTTTCCCCGTTACTAACCAATAAAACTAAGAATTTCAAATTTAAAAAATGGTGAAGTTCGATGTCTATAAAAAATTTGGATTTTTCACAATGTTAAAAAATAAACCAAGAAGTTCAAAATTTTAACACAAAGCGGTTCAAAAAACTCGATTTTCCTCGTTACTAAAGAATAAAACTAAGAAGTTCAAATTAAAATAACAGAGAAGTTCAAAGTTGATAAAAACCTCAGATTCTCGTTCTAAAGAATAACTAATAAGTTCAAATTAAAAAAGGGAACAACTAAAAAAGTTTTAAAAAGATTTTCCCTATTTTTTATTTCAGATTTTCCCCGATTCTAAAGATTAAATCAAGAAGTTTGATTTTAGAAAACAGAGTAATTCAATGTACATTAAAAACTCAGTTTTTCTCCTTACTGAAGAATGAAACCAAGAAGTTCAATTTATTAACGTGGAGAAGTTTGATATTTAATTAAAAACTCAAAAAAAATTGGTTACTAAAGAATAAAACAAATAAGTTCAATTCAAAATAACAAAGAAGTTTGATGTTTGTAACAAAACTACAATTTTCATATTTCTAAAAATACATAAGATAAATTCAAATAAAAAAGTTAGAGCGGTTCAATATAGAATTTCGATGATTATAGAAAACTCAGATTTTCCTTATTATTAAAGAATGAAAACAAGAAGTTTAAAAATAAAAATCAAGAAGTTCAACTTTTAAAAATAGAACGCTTCAAAATTCCATAAAAATGATTAAGAAATAAAACTAGGAAGTCCATATTAAAAAGATGGAGAAGTTCGATATTTATAGAAACCTCAGATTTTCGTCGTTATGAAAGAATCAAAACAAGAAGTTTAAAATTAAAATAACAAGAAGTTCAACTTTTAAAATAAGATTAAGTAAATTAGATTAAAATTCATAAAAAACTCAGATATTTCCACGTAACCGAGAGAAGTTCAGATTGATAACTTCACGTACTACATGGTGTGCATTTTGTATTAAAAAAGAAAATAAAAAAGCAAAGTCTAGAAGTTTTGTTGTTATAAGTTCAAGTCCTCCATCGAAGAAAGTTGAAAAAATTATTGTGAGAGTGGTTTGTACAAAAGCAATATCATTTGTGTAACACGGACGAATGAATGAGAAAATTACAAACGAAAATACGTCACAAAAGTTCAACGTGAAAACAGCACGAAGTTCAGCTACTATAGTGAATGAATTTCAGATGAAAACTTTTAAAATCATCGCGAGTATGAAAAATGATCAAAACGGGAACGTTGCGTGTTTACATCAGCTTTCCACCGGTATATTACTTGCTAAATTCTGGTGAGTGTTCCGATGAGTGGATGGATAGCTATGGGCAAAAAAATCACGTGAAAAACAGTGAAGTTTAGGTACACATGCCGAGAAGTTCAGGTTCTTCACGCGGTGCATTTTCGAAGAATCTGTTTCGCGATAAAGGCAGAACGAATGATCTCGTCAGTTTTGAAATTACTTGAAAACGGCTAGGAATCAGAGAAAACCATCAACATGAAAAAGTGTCACATTTTCCGTAGCTTTTTAATGGTATATTATTTACCCCATTTCGATAAAGTTTGTAAAAATTAAGGTGAAAATACGTTTTTAGCAATTTTCAAAATTGACTTAAAACAGTGAGGAATTGAGAGAAAAAAAATATATAAAAAAAGTTTCGCATTTCCTCAAGCTTTCCAACGCCATATCATTTGCTGCATTCGGACGTACAATTAAAAAAAATAGATCAAAAATACAAACTCGGTGGAGCTTGTACCGTTTTATAAATTACTCTTAAACCATTAAAAATTGGAAAAACTTTCAACATGAAAAAGTAGCGCATTTTCATAAGCTTTTCAACGCCATATTATTTGCCTCAATTGGATTAGCCGTATAGAAATGCCATCGAAAATACGAACTCGGCTGTTCCGTTTGTGAAATTCTATGATTTTCCAAATTACTCTTTATCAATAGGGAATTATAGAAAAATTTCAACATGTGGAAGGAGCAGTTCTGTAGCAGCTTTCCAACGCCATATTATTTTCCTCATTCCAATAAACGGTTTAGAAATGCGGTCGAAAATACGATTCATGTTTTTTGTATGAGGACAAAACGGTTTTCAAAACTGCTCTTAAACCGCTTACATTTTGCCAAAACTTTAACTTTGGTCATGATACTGGTGTCGATAGCTTTCCAACGGTATATCGCAAGCCCAATTTGGGCAATGTTGGCGAAAGTTCAACCTAGCACTGGGAGAAGTTCAGGTCGAACAACTCAGGCAGTAAAATTGCAAGAAACACAATTTTATCACGACCCGAGAGCAAAATCCGCCAATGAGCGAGATTCCTATTCAAAACCGGTATTTAGTTGCTAAAAAAGTTTCTAGATTACACTAACATCATATAGAACATGACTAAACAGAATAATTCACTAGGGAAGCCACGGTTGCAAAGATAGCCCAAAGGTCGGGTTCGTACAGAGCGAAGTCCAGGCGCGTTACTCAGGCAGTTCAGGTTGTGATCAGAATATTATTCTAATTCCAGGCGCGTTACAGCCGGTCTATTCTGCTAATATTAGCAGAATAACTATTCTAATAACACTTCCGCACTGCAAGCTCAATGCAAATGCACACCATTGTTTGAACCAAGTGTGTTGCAGTACTCACACGAGTGAACTTCATGTCAGAAAAAACTGCATGCAATGTTTTTTCCGATACTGTTTTCGCTCTAATTTTTTAACTGTTTATCGGAACGAGTCATATAATATACCGTTGGAAAGCTATTGATTAGGCGCAACTTCACCATGTTGAACACTTTTCTAGATTCCTCTCGGTTTAAGAGCAGTTTCAAAAATGATGCGGCCGATGACGAGTGGCAGCAAGCGTATTTTCGTGATTTTTTTCTAAACCGCTCATCAGAATAAAGCAAATGATACGCCTTTGGAAAGATATCGTCGAGGCGCATATATTTCATATCTATTATTTTCTCTAATTCGTTACGTTTTAAGAGCAGTTTTAAATTTACTAAATCGCGGAATTATGTTTTTTAGAAATTTTTGCAATTTTCGGTACTGTTTTCGCTCTAGTTTTTGAATCGTTTCTGAGAACGAGGCGTGCAATACGTTGTTGGAAACCTATGGACAAGGCGCAACTTTCATATGTAGAAATGGTTTTGAGATTCCTTACAGTTTTAAGTTAATTTTGAAAATCGTGCGGCGGATGACAAGTGGCAGCGGTCGTTTTCTCGAAATTTTTACAAACCGCTGGTCAGAATGAAGCAAACAATACGCCGTTGGAAAGATATCGATGAGGCGCAACTTTTTTATGTAGAACACTCTCTCTAATTCTTTACGGTTTAAGAGGAATTTCAAATTTACCAAAATGCGAACACTCCGTTTTTTGCGACACCCAAATCGACGTGGGTACTTCATCCGACTGAAAACCGCACTGCATCGGACGAAAAACCGCACTACATCAGACGGGTAAGAGAACTGCATGATTTCTTTTATTCAAACATAATTTTTTCAAGGACGAGAAAGTAGAGTGCACTTCACATCAGGTGTAGATGAACCATAACACTATCAAGAAGTGAACCGCATTACTTTTTTTCGTTTCCGTAACAATTTTTTGCACTTACGGGATGAACAACATCACACGGTCGACCGTACTGCTTCAGACTCAAAACTGCATTGCATCAGATGTCCAAGCGAAGTACATGGTTTCTTCTATATTTTTTTAACTTTTTCTATGGACGAGTGGACCACAGAGACGAGGGCAAATGAACCGCAACAATATCGAAAGTGAACCGCATTACTTTTTTGCCAGTTTTTCTAACATAATTTTTTGAATATGTAACACCGAGACAAGGCAAGCGGATTGCATCAATTTTTTCAGTATTTTTTTCTGCACAAGGAATCAAAGTGCACTGCATAAAATATGTATTTTTTCTTTTTACAACAACAAAGTGTACTGCAGCAAGAGGGTTCAGTTTTTTTGGATGGTGACCAAAGCGAACCTGATAGTGAACCATGTCGTCCGAACCAAATAAAAAATACAAAAAAACTTCACACACAAGCCGTGCCAACCGCAAGCAGTGCCCCAATGGACTGCATCACTCTTTGTATTATTTTACATTTTTCTCACACTTTTTCATAAGAACAAAGTGAAGTTAGAAATGTTTTACTTGCTTCTGTAGTTCCCCAGCGAACTACACGCGCACACCACTGGTCTGCATGCGTCGTGCGCTTGGGCTGCAATCAAATGGGAGTCCACAAATAGGCCAAAAAATTACAAAGAGGAAAAATACACAATCGGGGGTCTCCGATGACCAGCACCAAAACAAAATAGCACGGGGGCGGCTCCAACTGCACGCGTGAGGGAACTCACTGCAGCACCCGGTTGACCTAACACATTGGGAGGCTGGAGCAAACTGCACCTGAGAGGGCCGCTGTCGACCACCATTTTTTCTTGCATCCAAGATGACAAAAAGCTCGAGAGAGGAAGGGGCCGATCCCTCGCACCTGTGCTGCTCGTCGGGAGAGTGGCTAGAGTTAGTGGTGGCGAGGTAGGGGCAGTGCAGGTCATACCAGAGGAAGTTGAAGCTCTCTTCCATGGCCTCGGTGGATGGGAGATCCGGAGTCGTCTATGTGAATCCCGCACTATGGAGTGGGTGCACGCAGAGGGGGTTGAGGATCTCCAGCGAGGGGAGGCTGGGTGGGGTAGCGCGGGGGAGTCTGGCCCGATCCGGTCGGGGGCAAGGGCACGGTGGAGGTGGATCCAGGATTTGCTTGGCTGATGTGCTGGATTCGAGCAGGGGGAGGGAGTTGGTGAGCCGACAGAAGGAGGTTCTCGGGGGGAGTGCGGCACAGGTGCCTCGCGGTGGCCGGATCCAGCGGTGCTGGTTGTGCGTGGGAGGGGGCGCACCGGCACTGATCTGGTGGGAGGCGGAGGAACAGGGAAGGGGGAGATCTCACGCTGGGGTAGGAAGGGGTGGTTGGCGGCACAACGCTTTTGGGCGGCCGGCGGTGGATTTGGAGGTGGTGACGGACGACGCGTGGGGGCGCGGGAGCCCGGATGGGAAGAAGGTGGGGTGGGGGCGGCGAGGAAGAAGGCGGGGTCGGGGCGGCGAGGAAGATGGCAGGTGCGGGGGGTCCCAATCGGGAAGAAGGAGGGGGTGTGGGGGATTCAGCGCATGTGTGTGGTGCGTTTTTGTTTCTGAAGGCACAGGGTGGGGTGGGGTGTTAGCAGAATAAGGCGTAGTGTTATTAGAATAAGACTCTTAAGGGTGTTATCATAATAAACACAGCCTATATATATATATATCCAAAGGTGTTCGGACTTGCGATGCAGGTGCCACCAAAGTTATGCATTGTGTATTTAAAGTTTTAAACATTCCCAATATTCCTACATATATTTGGCCGCTTCCAGGTGGTTCTTGACTTCTGGCCCCTCTCGTCGATATTCGACGACGCGCCCAACCGTGGGCCCGCGCGGTCAAAGTTGTGCATTGGAATTTTGAACATCATAGACCACCCTTTTCACTCATATATATTTGGGCCACATGTTGGTGTGGCTGTCTTCTGACCCTCTCTAACGTTATTTTTTGCTGCAAAGACTCTGATGACGCTCAATGGACACGGGTATAATATCTTAACCGTGTGTGATACAAGTGCGTTGTGAATCACCATGCATGCGCAAGCACGAGCAAATTAAGATGGAGGTACTGGCTCAACCGTGTGCGATACAAGTGCGCAGTAAAATCACCACAACCACGCAAGTGCGAGCAAAGGGTGGAGGTACTGGCTTAACCGCGTGCGATGCAAGTGCGCTGTAAAACCACTACCTGTGCAAGATAAAGGCAGGTAAGTTTATTTGGAAATTGGGACGAACCGTGTGCGATAGACCAGCTAGCAAGAAATATAAAAACAAACTACCCGCCATGAGTGTTGCAAAAATTGACGGTTCCGCGCCACTTTTCCTTATTATCATACATGCATATTGTTATTGGACCATGCGAGATCTTGGGAACTCCCGCCCCGCATCAATTCCTTTACCCAAATTTTAGTAGCCACCGTACTTCAACCGTCGCCCACACTCCTCAAGCACCGACCTTATAGTAAAATTGCAGTAGCCGAGGCATTTGAACCGTCGCCCTCCCTCGTCGACCACCATCTCCACCCACCATTACTCAAATTTTCAGTAGCCGCGGCGTATCCTCAAACACCCCCCCTCCACAGTCCCCCTCCCCCTCGAACACTAGCTCACCGCGGCCGCCGGCGGCACCGTCGCCGCCGCCAACCCCTACCGGTCTGGTCGTTCCCTAGCTTAGATAATAAAGTTCATCTTACCCAGCGATTCCCATACCGTCGCCCCACTCCCCTGAGTTTTTAGATGAGGCCGGCGGTGTCTCTCCCCGCCAGATCCACATACCCTACTCCAGAATGTCGCAGCCTAAGCTCGACCACGTATCTCGGGGAGCCCGACGAGCATTCAGCCAATAAGAGGTTTATCATGGCCTCTCCGGTGGACGTTGGTGAGGTGGCCGCCGTTCGCCCCAACCTGTCGATCCCGGAGCAACACGTCGCCGGGGAAGCCGGCGAAGACGTTGACTACGTTGCCATGCCGAAGGCTTCATGTCAGCGGGCTAGCGTATTACTGTATCTCGGGAAAGCTGGCTACGACATCAAGCTCGTCCACAGCGACGGCTTCACGTGGGCCATGTCACGGGTTAAGTGGTCCATCCCCAACCCCTCTGGTTCAACCGCCATTGATCTCTTCGACGGCCCTGCCGCTGATCTCCTCCGCCAAGCGGTTAAGGATTTGCGAGCGTTATACGCCATCGAGCCCATATTGTCATTTCTAAAGGACACGCTCTACGACGACGGCTTGGGATCCTCAATTGCCAAGTCAGATCTCATCGACCATGACCATGAGGAGAGCACCCACGAAGGTTCTTCCAAGGTGAAACTGCCCATCTGTGACATCAGAGGGTGCACCATGGGTCTGTGCTCTTCCAACTTGAAGGATCCCATCCATGAAGTGTGAGGCAACATTCTATCAGCAAATCTTACCTTTTCTAGCTTTCCAACCCATACCCTTTGTTGTAGAAGCATTTTACGTGTGGTGCTTTAACTGTGCCGTGTTCAATTATTTCAGTTATGCAAAAATGTATTGTTCAATAGGGCTATGTGATGTTTAAGTATGAATTGTCCACTTCAGTTTCACTAATGGCTATATTTGGTTGTTTATAGTGAGTAGATGCCTTGTTTATCTGTATTTTGTTGTTAGGTTGGTTGGAGTGAGCATTTTTCCAGTTATCGAGCAGATGCCTTGTTTATATGTATTTGGTTCTTAGTTTGGTTGCAGTGAGCATTTGTTCAGTTATCAAGCAGATGCCTTGTTTATCTGTATTTGGTTGTTAGGTTGCTTTTTTAGCATTTTTCCAGTTATCAAGCAGATGCCTTGTTTATCTTTATCTGCTTGTTAGGTTGGTCAGTGAGCATTTGTCCAGTTTTCAAGCATATGCCCTGTTTATCTGTATTTCCTTGTTAGGTTGGTTGCAGTGAGACTCTGTCCAGTTTTCAATGGCTATATTTGGTTGTTATATTGTTCATTTATGCCTTGTTTATTTCAGTCATTCACAATGTGTTGTTCATTAAATGAAAGTCAGAACTGTGCCGCTCGACTACATCAATACCAGTTTGAACGGCTATATTTGGTCCCAGTTATTCCTGGTGTAGTTAACACATGCCTTTTATTTTAGTTTTACACATTTACCAAGAGTGATGTTTAAGCATTACCTATGTTCTATTCATTTTCAACAATACCAGTTTGAATTGCAATATTTGATGGCTGTTAAGCCTGCTGTCGGTAACATTGCCTTCAATTTTATATCTGCTTTAACAGCATGTTGAAACCAACACATTCAAGCTATCATTTGGACATGATGTTGTTTACCTTTGCTATATTTGTTTGATGTTAAGGTTTGTGTACTTATCATGCCTTTCCACTACTTATGCAGGACAACAACGGGAGTGGCCACCATTTTCTGCCAAGGTTAGTTTCATCCCTCGGCTTGTACTCCCCCCCGTCGTTCCATAATGTAGTGCATATAGATCCAGGCCTGGACACTTGTTAGCTTCTAATATTGACTTGTTGCTTGTAGATACATATGCCCTTGGCAAGGATCCACGCATCGACCCTTTTTGCGTATGGGGCAATGAGATATTCATGAACAAGCATCAAGTGAGGAAACTGAAAAGGATTATTAGCAAAAAGATATGAATGGTGGCAATCAAATTATTTGTCTATGCTCTATCCAACACAACAGTGAGCTGTAGGATGGTAACTACAACTCTGCAGCCTTTTCTTTTTACTGCCCATAATGAGTTGTTAGACAACAATGTCTGAATCTTTTTCGTTCGCAGTGGTTCCCGAAGCTGTTCACTCAAGATTACCTCGCAAAGTACATGATTGGTGGACACGCAATGAAGGTTAAAGTATTTCATCCAGACTACAATGAGCATCGATAAGTCATAATGAAGACAGTGAAGGATGGACGGGCAGCCATCACAAGGGGTTAGCCTAGAGTTGTGCGCGCATTACGCATGGAGGAGGGCACAATATGGGCATTCTGCTTCACCTTCTCCAGTAACCAGAATGCCTTTCGCCTCTCTCTTTACAGTCTTTAGTGCAACTGTGGTTCATCATTCTTTACTTGGTGCTTCTGTAGTTCTTCAGTATCTGTACCTGTGCATTGGTGGTTGAACCTATATTTGTAATAAACTTGGTTGGATATGAAATAAGTGATTGCCTACTTTCAAATTCAAAACATGTGATTTTTAAATTAGGGATTAATTAGGGATTACACTGCACATGGTTTGCAAAAGCAAAACGTCTGTGATAGACGTGGAGATCAGAAACGTTTCTAGGATCCACTACGTGTGCGATCAATCCCCACTGCACACACAACATCCTCTTGAAAATTGTTTGCGTTAGGCCACCTTGCTCAAACGTTTACCACATAAAAACTATGTGTGATGGACAGCCTTTGGCACATAGTTTCTTCTATGCACCGTGTGTGATGCATTCAATAACGCAAATGATAAAATTGTTAATATTGTGTGCAATGGCAACGCTATCACAAACGATTTAACGGGGGAAATTGTGTGTGATGTACCTGTGAACGGAAATGTTTTCCTTGGAGCAACTGTGTGGGATGTACATACGAACGGAAACGTTTAGCGGGGACTGACTGTGTGGGATGTACTTGCTATCGAAAACAATTTCACCTGTATAATTGTATTTTTAGCTCTACTGTACGTATTTCCGTATTTGAGCGCTCGCCGGTAGCACCCGAACTCATTTTGCCGAGCGTGTGTGCCAGGAGGGCATATCCCCGACGGTTTCTGGGTCATGTGGGAAGGACCCCCTATCACCATCACTCACTAGGCGACGGTTCCAAATGTCGTCGCGGAAAGGGGTTAAAAACTGTTTGTATAGCACCGACACGTACCAGTGATCTATGCCAACCCAACAAACAGTTTTGGGGATACCTGTAGAGAATCTTTATGATCACCCAGTTACATTGTGACATTTGATAGCACACAAGGTATTCCTCCGGTATTCGGGAGTTGCATAATCTCATAGTCAAAGGAATATGTATAAGTCATGAAGAAAGCAATAGCAATAAAACTTAACGATCATTATGCTAAGCTAACAGATGGGTCTTGTCCATCACATCATTCTCCTAATGATGTTATCCCGTTCATCAGATGACAACACATGTCAATGGACAGGAAACTTAACCATCTTTGATTAATGAGCTAGTCTAGTAGAGGCATACTAGGGACACTGTGTTTTGTCTATGTATTCACACATGTATCAAGTTTCCGGTTAATACAATTCTAGCATGAATAATAAATATTTATCATGATATAAGGAAATATAAATAAAAACTTTATTATTGCCTCTGGGGCATATTTCCTTCAGTCTCTCACTTGCACTAGAGTCAATAATCTAGATTACATTGTAATGATTCTAACACCCATGGAGTCTTGGTGCTTATCATGTTTTGCTCGTGGAAGAGGCTTAGTCAACGGTTCTGCAACATTCAGATCCGTATGTATTTGGCAAATCTCTATGTCTCCCTCCTTGACTTGATCATGGATGGAGTTGAAGCGTCTCTTGTGAAATCTAGATTCCTTTGCTAAGGCAATTGCTCCAGTATTGTCACAAAAGATTTTCATTGGACCCGATGCACTAGGTATTACACCTAGATCGGATATGAACTCCTTCATCCAGACTCCTTCATTTGCTGCTTCCGAAGCAGCTATGTACTCCACTTCACACGTAGATCCCGCCATGACGCTTTGCTTGGAATTGCACCAACTGATAGCTCCATCGTTCAATATAAATACATATCCGGTTTATGACTTAGAGTCATCTGGATCAGTGTCAAAGATAGCATCGACGTAACCATTTACAACGAGCTCTTTGTCACCTCCGTAAATGAGAAACATATACACTACAAAAAAAGACACATCCGTGAAATTTTGGGCCGAACGAAAAAAAATTCTGTCATACTTATGACACTTCTATGACGATAATTGTTACACAACCCGGTATCATCATAGATGTGGTGGGGTCCTACTTCTATAAAAAAAATCATGACAGAAAATGGGCTTTTCATCCTGGGCGGGCCGGAGACGCAGCTGCATGACATTATTTGGGCCATCCATGACGGAAAAAACGTGGTAGAAGCGAGGGCGAGGAAAATATCGGGGTGTTCCCGGTTACGGTGGGTGGTCGGGGCCGAGCGATGCGCATTTCTCTCATACACACACGTGCGTGGGTGCGAGGCGTTGGGCTCTAACTGAACCCGAGCGATTGCACTGCAGGCTACGCGTCCCGAGCGATCAATCGATGGCTGTTAACTGAACCCGATCGAGTGATTCCTTCGCTACTGCTGCTAAATGAAGCCAATCGATGCTGCCTCTGGATGAACAGTGAGCGTTGCGGGGGGGGGGGGGGGGGGGGGTTGGATGAACAGTTTTCGGTGGGGGTGGATGAGTAGGACCCCGTGGTGTTGCCTCTGGATGAACAGTACCCCGATCGATCGAGCCGGTTGGTGCTGGATGAACAGAACCCCGTGGAAGGCAGGATGAACAGGACCACCCCGTGGAGGGCAGGATGAATAGTAGACGGTGGAGGGCTGGATGAACAGTAGCATGTGGAGGGGTGGTTGAACAGGAGCCTATGGAGAGGGCTGGTTGAACAATAGCCGGTGGAGTAGCGCGCGGTGGAGGCTGGATGAACAGGAGCCTGTGGATGAACAGTTGCAGGTGGAGGCTGGAGGAGGTCGACAGTGGATGAACAGTAGCACGTGGAGGCTGGAGGGTGTCGGCGGTGGAGATGAACAGTATCCCATGGAGTCCCGTTTTGCGGTACGCCACACCCCTCCCGATGAACAGGACCCCCGTTTCGACCGTAGCGCTCCAACACAAGTCCGTTTCCTCCGTTTTGCGGTACGCCACACCCCTCCCGATCATCAGGACCCCCGTTTCGACTATAGGAGGTCCGTTTCCTCCGTTTTGCGGTACGCCAGACCCCTCCCGATGAACAGGATCCCGTTTCGAACATGGCCGGTCGAACACAAGGCCGTTTCCTCCGTTCTGCGGTACACCAGGCCTCGTTTCCATCGGCTGTTCCGTCCAAGCCCTCCCGATGAACACGACGACGCATTCCGTTCCGACCTAGCCGGTTGGCTCCCCATGAACACGACGACGACGCTGTTTCTCCATTCTGACCCAGCCATGTACACGAGCCCTGGTCGTACGTACGCGCGAGTAGGCATTCGAGACCCCGCCCGTATGTATGTACGTGGCTGTATTTACTTTCTTGCACCCTGGCTGCTGTACGTACGTGTACATGCTACGTGCGCGCCTCTACTATGACACGTGTGTGCCTCTACATCGACCAGTATGTACGTACATGTTCGCGACCAGAATGACAATGCTACGTACGCTTCGACCAGGTGGGTTCCGACTGTCAGGCACTTCCTTGCGTGCGAAGATGTAGCTGGTGGGTCCCAGCAGTCAGGGAGGCGAATCGTTTTTTTGTTTTTGCCCGAACGCACTTCCTTGCGTGCGAAGATGTAGCTGGTGGGTCCCAGCAGTCAGGGGGAAACGTTTGTTTTGCGAAATGTGGTGGCCCGTTCGGTGGGTCCCCGCTGTCAGGTGGAGGAATAAAATTTTTGGCGTAATAAGGAGGCACTTCCTTCCTGCGGCCGTGGACCCAGCTGTCAGGCTCTCCACGTATAGTCCACATCCGATGGAAGCCGTTCCTTGACCACGCCGCGCCGAGAGCACCAGGGCGGTGGACGACGGCAAGGCCTAGGAAGGGGACGACGCGGAGCCGGGGAAGACGCGGCAGTGGATGCCCACGCGTAGAGGAGTACGAGGGTTCACTGGTTCTCTGCGGTGTGAGGCTGCCGTTGCCGCAAAATAATAGGGGGTGTGGGTGAGTAGAGGGACGGCCTGGCCAGCGGTGGGAATAGAAGGGGCAGTGAGGCCTTTGGGGCAGCACAACCGGCCACGGGAGGCAGGAGCATGCGGCACGACCGGCGCTGCTTTGGGCGGCTGGAGCAACAAGACCAGAGGTTGAAGAAGCACTACGGCCATTGGATGGACATCGTACGGTCACTAGAGCTAGAATCATTCATATTGACTAAGTTGACAAAGCACTCTGTCCCCGTCAACTTAGTAGGCCCACAAGTCAGCCTCCCACCGAGGTGGGTCCCAACTAGCAGGGGGAGTATTCATTTTTTTGTGCGTAATAAGGAGGCACCTCCGGTGGGTCCGAGCTGACAGCGGGGGGAACATTTTTTTCATGAAATACGTTGGCCCATCCGGTGGGTCCCAGCAGTCAGGGGGGAAACATTTTTTTTCGCCAAATACGATGGCCCGTCCGGTGGGTCCCCGCTGTCAGGTGGAGGAATAATTATTTTCCGCGTAATAAGGAGGCACTTCCTTGCGGCTGCCGTGGACCCAGCTGTCAGCCTCTCCACGTACAGTACTCTTCTGATGGAAGTCGTTCCTTGACAACGTTGACCACGCCGCCCCAAGAGCACCAGGGCGGTGGACAATGGCGAGGTCTAGGAAGGGGACGAGCGGAGCCGGGGAAGACACGGTAGTGGATGCCCACGCGGAGAGGAGTACGAGGGTTCACTGGTTCGGCTGCGGTGTGAGGCTGCCGTAGCCGCAGAATAACAGGGGGTGTGGGTGAGTGCTACCTCTTTTAGCACTGCGTTGGTTTTCCCCAAAGAGGAAGGGATGATGCAGCAAAGTAGCATAAGTATTTCCCTCGGTTTTTGAGAACCAAGGTATCAATCCAGTAGGAGGCTACGCGCGAGTCCCTCGTACCTGCACAAAACAAATAAATCCTCGCAACCAACGCAAATAGGGGTTGTCAATCCCTATAAGGCCACTTACGAGAGTGAGATCTGATAGATATGATAAGATAATATTTTTGGTATTTTTATGATAAAGATGCAAAGTAAAATAAAGGCAAAGCAAATAGAAAAGTAAATAACTAAGTAGTAGGAGATTAATATGATGAAGATAGACCCGGGGGGCATAGGTTTCACTAGTGGCTTCTCTCGAGAGCATAAATATTCTATGGTGGGTGAACAAATTACTGTTGAACAATTGACAGAATTGAGCATAGTTATGAGAATATCTAGGTATGATCAGTATATAGGCATCACGTCTGAGACAAGTAGACCGACTCCTGCCTGCATCTACTACTATTACTCCACTCATCGACCGCTATCCAGCATGCATCTAGAGTATTAAGTTAAAAACAGAGTAACGCCTTAAGCAAGATGACATGATGTAGAGGGATAAACTCATGCAATATGAAGAAAACCCCATATTGTTATCCTTGATGGCAACAATAAAATACGTGCGTTGCTGCCCCTACTGTCACTGGGAAAGGACACCGCAAGATTGAACCCAAAGCTAAGCACTTCTCCCATTGCAAGAAAGATCAATCTAGTAGGCCAAACCAAACTGATAATTCGAAGAGCCTTGCAAAGATAACCAATCATATATAAAAGAATTCAGAGAAGATTCAAATATTATTCATAGATAGACTTGATCATAAACCCACAATTCATCGGTCTCAACAAACACACCGCAAAAAGAAGGTTACATCGAATAGATCTCCACAAGAGAGGGGGGAACATTGTATTGAGAACCAAAAAAGAGAGAAGAAGCCATCTAGCTATGAATATGGACCCGTAGGTCTGAGGTAAACTACTCACACTTCATCAGAGAGGCTATGGTGTTGACGTAGAAGCCCTCCGTGATCGATGCCCCCTCTGGCGGAGCTCCGGAACAGGCCCCAAGATGGGATCTCGTGGATACAGAAAGTTATGGCGGTGGAATTAGGCTTTTGGCTCCGTATCTGATTGTTTGGGGGTACGTGGGTATATATAGGAGTAAGAAGTACGTCGGTGGAGCAACAGGGGGCCCACGAGGGTGGAGGGCGCGTCTGGGGTAGGAAGGCGTGCCCCCCTACCTCGTGGCCTCCTGTTACGTGTCTTGAGATAGGGTCCAAGTCTTCTGAGTCTTATTCGACGAGAAAATCACGTTCCTGAAGGTTTCATTCCGTTTAGACTCCGTTTGGTATTCCTTTTATTAGAAACCCTAAAACAGGCAAAAAATAGCAATTCTAGGCTGGGCCTCCGGTTAATAGGTTAGTCCCAAAAATAATATAAAAGTGGATAATAAATCCCAATAATGTCCAAAATAGTAGATAATATAGCATGGATCAATCAAAAATTATAGATACGTTGGAGACGTATCAAGCATCCCCAAGCTTAAATCCTGCTCGTCCTCGGGTAGGTAAATGATAAAAACAGAATTTTTGATGCGGAGTGCTACCTGGCATAATTTTAATGTAATTCTTCTTAATTGTGGTATGAATATTCAGATTCAAATGATTCAAGACAAAAGTTCATATTGACATAGAAAATAATAATACTTCAAGCATACTAACAAAGCAATTATGTCTTCTCAAAATAACATGGCTAAAGAAAGTTATCCCTACAAAATCATATAGTCTATCTATGCTCTATCTTCACCACACAAAATATTTAAATCATGCACAACCCCGATGATAAGCCAAGCAATTGTTTCATACTTTTGACATTCTCAAAACTTTTCCAATCTTCATGCAATACATGAGCGTGAGCCATGGATATAGCAATATAGGTGGAATAGAGTGGTGGTTGTGGAGAAGACAAAAAGAAGAAGATAGTCTCACATCAACTAGGCGTATCGACGGGCTATGGAGATGCCCATCAATAGATATCAACTAGTAGAATGCCCATGCGTTGCTACGGGCTATAATGTGTATGTTTGAGATTCCCTCTTCAGACATCAAACGGAGGCCCAATTGGCTCCCCGAAATCCAACCGTTTGGACATCTTGGGCTCCCCCAAATCCAGCCAATATGTGGGGGAGAAAAGTGAGTGTCCAGACTATCCGTCATGTTATCTCCAACACAAAAACCCCACCCCATGATGCATACTCCTTTTTTCATATCATACCCTCCCCTTCCCATTGGTTTACCCGCCCTAGTGGAACATTTGTTTCCAGAGCCCTCTCCTTTTCTCACGTTCGTCATAGCACCATCTATCCTTTACACCGTACTTCCACTGGAGCCACATTGCTCTCTGTCCTGATCCCCTCTCCCCGTATTTGTGTTGATGCGCCACCGCCATCAAGGGGGGCGAAGGCGTGGGCAGCCCATGACGCCCCTCGAGCCAAGAAGGCAGTTGTAACATATAGTTGAACGTCATGCATTACCACAAAATAAGAGTATAAAGTATGATATCCGTTATTGAGCATGCAACTGATACGTCACCATCTCCGCTATTAACTCTTGAAGCAACCAACCAATAAATTTACGCTTCTATTGAAGCCAAAAATTTGTACGACTTGGTAAAAAATGAAACGCTCACTCTTGCAAGTTGCTACACAACCATCTCTAATAAAATGTAATTTACCATATTTTGAAGAGTATCAAAAATATTCCTCTCAAACAGTCGTAACTCAACAGACCAACCACAATCCTCATCCCCTCACTCTCAACCCACACTCTTATCACAAAATCTATCTCCCCGTGTTCTAAGTGAGCCAATGATAGACATCGCGGTGGCAGGCCAACAACAAGGGACAAGGGAAGTAACCGCTTTCCTATCTTAGTGCCAGAAATCAACCTACCTTTTTATGGAACGAAAATAAAAATGAAATTTGCATCTATATCAAATTAAAAATCAACCGCACTTGTTGTGCGAATTGGACACCGTGGAACACGACCTTTGCCTTTGGCCCCCCATGGTCACCGGTTGTCCGAGTAACAAACATGATGGTTGTTTGCTTGGTAGATGACAAATCAAAAGAGAATGCACAAAGCACTCTGCCTGCAATCTTGAGCCGTCGGACGTAGCAGCCACTGGCGCCTTTCTCAAATTGTTGTTCATATACACAAGATGGAATTATTCTTGCAAAATGGCATACATGTACATGTTGTACAATGAAATGTAAGTATATCTGTGTATGGATAATGTAGGCTATACATGTTGTGCATAACTTTATTTTAAACAAAACTCAGATGTGGAAATTGCTAAGCTACCGGCTATGTCCTGAATATACTGAAATTGACTTCATAGGCAGGATCCGCATATTGATCCAGCACGGAAGAACATCCCCTGCTCCTAGTGTAACCTAACTGACAAACATGAATACACATATCTGACGGATTGCATTACCTCAAGTGCACATAGTTGGTTTCTGGCCTAAGAGTTGATCTGACATTGCATGGAACATCCCTTGCTCCTAGTAGAATGCCCATGCATTGCAACTGGCTGCGTTGGTGACTTCTTTTTTACCTCTATATAAAATGCTCTCCTTTTCTTCCTTCCCCAACTAAAAATGTTTCTCAGACTGATATGTGAATGTATACATTTACAAACATACTAAAATATCAAGAGCTAAAGACATATTTATGGAATAACATTTCTACAACACATTAGATTGGGAACATCTATAATGGTGACTTGCCACCAAATCCCATTTATATTTCAGAACGTGTTTGTCCTACCAATATGTACCTTCAAGATCTCTCTGCCCTCTCTCCCTCCCTCGATCTCCCCCTCTCTTGATCTTGAGTGTGTTGCCTACAATTGGCAGCATCGCACGCATGCATGCATGCACGCACGCACGCACATTTTGTTCGATCACATCAGAATGCTATATTTAACCATCCATATTTTTTAGTATGATACATTGTTTTGAAGAGAACAAAAATGGTTGTGCATATGATAACTTACTTCAAGACATCATCTCATCTACGTAGGTCCCGTTCGGGGATCAGAAGGACCCAAATAGCCATAGCAATGAAAATAATGACATACAACATAGGAGAGTTTGTACAATTATATACAAGCTTATGGTGTTGACATAAGCATTAGTTGATTGGAACTCCATTCTGGCAGTAACCACAAAATCTGACATCCTCTTGGATGTCGACCTTGGATGTTGACACAACCATGATGTCCGCCCCCTCATGGTTTGTTCTTCTTCACTTTTGAAGTTGCCGTACCACCCCGTCACCAACACTCACAGTGTCCCGTCGTTGCCCGTGCATTGCAATGGGGCTTTCAACAACAATCATGTATCACTCTTCAGGGTAAAAAATACTATGTATCACTCTTATTCATTCAATATATTCATTCTCTACCTCTCCAATCCATACTCGCCACCTCTGTCCATGCCGCATCTGGCTCACAATCTCTCTCTCCATCCCACTTAAATACACACTTTAATTTTCTAGCGATGACAACGCCTCATATTTGGACTACCATTGGACATCTAACCTAATATTGTCCCCATATTAACAGATAGAAACAATTTGATGGAAATCAATCAACTGTAGTCACATGACAAAACGAGTTGCAGTAGTTAATTGCATAATTGAGCCATTTATCCCTACTTCCTTCAATCACATCAGGATAATTAATTTGACATTCCTTTTGTAGCAAAATATATTGTTTTCAATAGAACAAATATCATTGTACACTATGAAAGCAAGTCTTAATAGGTACTATTACCACAATCAGGTAATGTATGTAGGTTCGGTCCAAGGATAAAAAAGGAGTAACATATGCTAGACGATGCACTTGTATGGAGTTAACATAAACATAGAGAACTATAGTTAAACACGAAAGCATTGATGAACTGTATATATATACCAAAATAAAATGTAGGCAAGTTGACAGTCGTGCCATACAACAAATAAAAAAGGGTGATAGAGAGCAGTATGCAGTATAAAGACATAACCTGCACATAGGTTTAAAACAATGCCACGTCAACTAATGTTACAACCAACTAAAGCTCATGGTTTGTTATGCACATCCAGTCAATTGGACTCTGACACTGACATAGTCAACCAAAATTTACAAAATATATTCTGTAATTAACAAGTAGAACATTTCACAACAAACATCCCGTACAACCCACCTTCACTAATGTTGGAAAATAGTTTATCATGTCAAAAAAACATATATCTACCATGCTACAAAATGTAAGTGGAAGTTTAGACATAGCTTAGAAACAAGAACGACCAAAACTATTTACATTTGGGCTCTCAATCATGCACATTGCGCAATGAATTTGTCATTTTTGTTTCCCAAATTATCATTTATTTAGGCCTAGGATACTCCAGGGGTAGATAATGATTCCATGACCGTTCTCAATTTACATTCCTATGAAAAGTGTATATATTAAGTAGTTAAATATAAGCAAGGGTTATATTAATAGCTCCAGCTTCACCTAGCAACAACTCAGTATCTGTATATGTAAAAACTACATGCCTTCATCTGGACAGAAAATTATGAGTGTTAATGGCCTTCGGTCTAAAGTACGAGCAAGCGTCTCCCCCGACTGTCTAGTTCTACATGTGTACAACAGATCGAGTAAGTAGAAGCCTGTGATTATCATTCTCCTACAAGCAACTGAACTCGGGTTAGAAGCGTTTCATTGGTCACTATCATTAATTACATTATATGATAAAATCTACAATCTTGTTAATTAATCTGAGGACTGATATCAATGGACTAATTCCTAATTAAACCTACAGAATATCATAATACAATAATATGTATCTTATTTATTTTTAACTATGATTCTAAAATGTGAACAACAAAGGCTTCAACCTGAAAATAATGGAAATGCACCAACCTTGTCCTAGCTAAGTTAATTAACACTATCAATTGAGCCGCTCAAAAAACACTATCAATTGAGGTACTCAAAGCTGGAAATAGAAAAGAAATATGTCTGGTGTAAAAAAGAGAACCTAAAAACTATGCACCAATTACTTTCAACGGGGCTGAAATTGCGCCAATCATACCTGCCACTGACATCGATGTAGATGTAGCCTGAGTGATATAGGTATTCGGGAAATAGACATAGAACCTAATAGAATTTATACCCTGTTAGTTCTAATAGTTTTCTTCTTGCGGAAAGGTACAGTTCAAACAGCTTAATATATTATCCCTGCTAACAAAACAAAACCAATCATATTTCCACCATAAGCACAAACTTGTCAACACCAGAAGCATGTTCATCTCTTCCTGGAGTTGCCTCTACAAATTTCTGACCTGTGGTATTTTAACATATCTGGGAATAGTAAATCCCATTCTTACAAGAGTTACACATACATGTATAAAATCAATAAAATTGCTTCTGTAAATGTGAAACATAAGAAGTCTGTTAACATGAAATTTTAAACTAACACTGCAGAATAACAAGTGAAAGTAGAATTGTTTCAATTTACGAATAGCATCACAATACAAGCAGGAAAACCACATAGACGAGGAAGCAATTAAAGAAGGTACTCACTTTCCGCTGGAGCTACGGTCTGGACAGACCCCCTCCGGACTCCTTACATCTTGCCATCCAAAAATGAGTAAACAACACACCACTTTAGTTAATTATAGGTTGTGTGGCAACTGGCAAACCGACCCAGGACAACATGTAGGCAGCGAACAATGCCCACGGCGGTCGACGGACATGGCCGAGGTCGACGCTGCATAATCAGAGCAGGCCGCGACGTGGCTAAGGAACAGGGTCGCAATCCGCAACGACGTGGTGGGAGAAGCATGCCCTAGGAGCTGCAGACCCGCACCTTGCACCACTTCCTCGCCACGCAACGTCGAGGCTCCGCCGTAGCTCGCTTTTCGTCGCCGCCTGAGATGCCAAGTTGATGCACTCTTGAGCAGCCATCGATCATGCTTAGGCAGTCCCACCCGTCACCAGCAACCCTGATGCACTGCCGCAACTTGGCCACGATCGCTATCCAACGCCTGGAAACACATCCCCTCAGGTCATCACCGGGAGAAGCAATGTCGACGCATTGTGGTACAATCGTCGATCCTAGAGGAGGGGATGGTACGAGTGTGAGGGGTGGATTGGGACGCAACGAGGGATGGAGAAGATCAGGTGCGAACTGGAGGTGACGGGGCTCGGGCGGCGTCGGAGCACGGACGAAGAACAGATCGAGCTAGTGTGGTGGCTGCGCTCAAGAAACCCTAGTCGAGGGGAGGAGCAGTCGAGTGGGAGATGACGAATGGAGCGACGGTGGCACAACATCTCCCTGGTGAAACCCTACACACGAGGGGGTGCGAGAGGAGAGGAACGTCTTGGGCCGAAAGGCCGAAATGGAAATAGGAAAAAAGGGAGGAGGCATGCGAGGTGGGGGCGACTTCCTTCGATCGGTCGATGGGTGGAAGGGAACGAATGAACGAACAATGTACGGACTGAGCAATTAGGAGTAGAGATGTGAGTGAGTAGGGATTGCCATGCAACAGATGCACTAGAGCTATAAGTATATGAAAGCTCAAAAAGAAACTAAGTGGGTGTGCATCCAACTTGCTTGCTCATGAAGACCTAGGGCAATTTAAGGAAGCCCATCATTGGAATATACAAGCCAAGTTCTATAATGAAAAATTCCCACTAGTATATGAAAGTGATAACATGAGAGACTCTCTACTATGAAGATCATGGTGCTACTTTGAAGCACACGTGTGGTAAAAGGATGGTAACATTGTCCCTTCTCTTTTTTTCTCTCATTTTTTTCATTTTTTTCTTTTTTATTTGGGCCTTTTTTATGGCCTCTTTTCTTTCTTTTTTTTCCCGCCCGGAGTCTCATCCCGACTTGTGGGGGAATCATAGTCTCCATCATCCTTTCCTCACTGGGACAATGCTCTAATAATGATGATCATCACACTTTTATTTTTCTTACAACTCAACAATTACAACTCGATACTTAGAACAAAATATGACTCTATATGAATGCCTCCGGTGGTGTACCGGGATACTCAATGATTCATGAGTGACAAGTATGAAAAAAATTATGAACGGTTGCTTTGCCACAAATACTATGTCAACTACATGATCCTGCTAAGCAATATGACAATGATGGAGTGTGTCATAAACGGAACGGTGGAAAGTTGCATGGCAATATATCTCGGAATGGCTATGGAAATGCCATAATAGGTAGGTATGGTGGCTGTTTTGAGAAAGGTATATGGTGGGTGTATGATACCGGCGAAAGGTGCGCGGTATTAGAGAGGCTAGCAAAGGTGGAAGGGTGAGAGTGCGTATAATCCATGGACTCAACATTAGTCATAAATAACTCATATACTTATTGCAAAAATCTACAAGTTATCAAAGCAAAGTATTGCGCGCATGCTCCTAGGGGGATATATTGGTAGGAAAAGACCATCGCTCGTCCCCGACCGCCACTCATAAGGAAGACAATCAATAAATAAATCATGCTCCGACTTCATCACATAACGGTTCACCATACGTGCATGCTACGGGAATCACAAGCTTCAACACAAGTATTTCTCAAATTCACAACTACACAACTAGCATGACTTTAGTATCACCATCTCCATATCCCAAAACAATTATCAAGTATCAAACTTATCATAGTATTCAACACACTCATAAGAAAGTTTTATTATTAATCTTGCATACCAAGCATATTAAGATTTTAAGCAAATTACCATGCTATTAAGACTCTCAAAATAATCTAAGTGAAGCATGAGAGATCAATAGTTTCTATAAAGCAAATCCACCACCGTGCTCTAAAAGATATAAGTGAAGCACTAGAGCAAAATTATATAACTCAAAAGATATAAGAGAAGCACATAGAGTATTCTAACAAATTCCAAATCATGTATGGCTCTCTCAAAAGGTGTGTACAGCAAGGATGATTGTGGTAAACTAACAAGAAAAGACTCAAATAATACAAGACGCTCCAAGCATAACACATATCATGTGGCGAATAAAAATATAGCTCCAAGTAAAGTTACCGATAGAAGTAGAGGAAAGAGGGGATGCCTTCCGGGGCATCCCGAAGCTTTGGCTTTTAGGTGTCCTTAGATTATCTTGGGGGTGCCATGGGCATCCCCGAGCTTAGGTTCTTGCCACTCCTTGTTCCATAATCCATCAAATCTTTACCCAAAAGTTGAAAACTTCACAACACAAAACTTAAAGTAGAAAATCTCATGAGCTCCGTTAGCGAAAGAGAATAAAAGATCACTGCAAGGTACTGTAATGAACTCATACTTTATTTATGTGGGTGTTATACCTACTGTATTCCAACTTCTCTATGGTTTATAAACTAATTTACTAGCCATAGATTCATCAAAATAAGCAAACAACACACGAAAAACAGAATCTGTCAAAAACAGAACAGTCTGTAGTAATCTTTATCTAGCGCAAGATCTGGAACCCCAAAAATTGTAAAATAAATTTCTGGACGTGAGGAATTTATCTATTAATCATCTTCAAAAAGAATTAACTAAATAGCACTTTCCAAATAAAAATTGCAGCAGTTCTCGTGAGCGCTAAAGTTTCTGTTTTTTACAGCAAGATAACAAGACTTTCCCCAAGTCTTCCCAACGGTTCTACTTGGCACAAACACTAATTAAACACAAAAAACACAACCAAAACATAGGCTAGATAATTTATTTATTACTAAACAGGAGCAAAAATCAAGGAATAAAAATAAAATTGGGTTGCCTCCCAACAAGCGCTATCGTTTAACGCCCCTAGCTAGGCATAACAAGCAAGAATAGATCTAGGTATTTCCATATTTGGTAGGCAATCCATAAGTGGCTCTCATAATAGATTCATAAGGTAATTTAATTTTCTTTATAGGAAAGTGTTCCATGAATTTCCTTAACGGAAATTGGAATCAAATATTTCCTTCCTTCATACCAATAATTGCACCAATCGTTCTAAGGAAAGGTCTACCAAGAATAATAGGACATGAAGGATTGCAATCTATGTCAAGAACAACAAAATCTACGGGCACATAATTCCTATTTGCAACAATAATAACATCATTAATTCTTCCCATAGGTTTCTTAATAGTGGAATCCACAAGGTGCAAGTTTAGAGAGCAATCATCAAAATCACGGAAACCTAACAAATCACACAAAGTCTTTGGAATCGTGGAAACACTAGCACCCAAATCACATAAAGCATAGCATTCATGATATTTAATTTTAATTTTAATAGTTGGTTCCCACTCATCATAAAGTTTTCTAGGGATAGAAACTTCTAATTCAAGTTTTTTTTCATAAGATTGCATCAAGGCATCAACGATATGTTTAGTAAACGCTTTATTTTGACTATAAGCGTGAGGAGAATTTAGCACGGTTTGCAACAAGGAAATACAATCAATCAAAGAGCAATTTTCATAGTTAAATTCCTTGAAATCCATAATAGTGGGTTTAGCAACATCTAGGGTTTTAATTTCTTCAATCCCACTTTTATCAAATTTAGCATCAAGATCAACAAATTCAGAATTCTTGGAACGCCTTCTAGGTAAAGGTGGATCATATTCAGTCCCATAATTATCAAGATTCATATTGAAAAACAAATATTTAATAGGGGACACATCAATAACTTTTATATCTCCATCATTATTTTCATAGGAACTAGAAGAACACGCTTTTATAAAGGCATCTTTCTTAGCACGCATCCTAGCGGTTCTTTCTTTGCACTCATCAATGGAAATTCTCATGGCCTTGAGAGACTCATTGATATCGTGCTTAGGTGGAATAGATCTAAGTTTCAAAGAATCAACATCAAGAGCAATTCTATCAACGTTCCTAGCCAAATCATCAATCTTAAGCAATTTTTCTTCAATCATAGCATTAAAATTCTTTTGTGAAGTAATAAATTCTTTAATATTAGAATCAAAATCAGAGGGCATCTTATTATAATTTCCATAAGAATTGCTGTAGGAATTACCATAATTATTAGAGGGATTACTAGGATAAGGCCTAGGATTAAAATTTCCTCTATACGCATTGTTACCAAAATTGTTCCTACCAACAAAATTCACATCCATAGAGTCATTATTATTCTCAATCAAAGTAGACAAGGGCATATCATTAGGATCAGAAGAAACACTCTTATTAGAAAATAATTTCATAAGTTCATCCATCTTTCCACTCAAAACATTAATTTCTTCTATCGCATGCACCTTTTTACTAGTAGATCTTTCAGTATGCCATTGAGAATAATTAACCATAATATTATCTAGGAGTTTGGTAGCTTCTCCTAAAGTGATTTCCATAAAAGTGCCTCCCGTGGCCGAATCTAAAAGATTTCTAGAAGCAAAATTCAATCCGGCATAAAAATTGTGTATAATCATCCACAAATTTAAACCATGAGTAGGGCAATTACGTATCATTAATTTGATTCTCTCCCAAGCTTGTGCAACATATTCATGATCAAGTTGCTTAAAGTTCATAATATCGTTTCTAAGAGAGATGATCTTAGTGGGAGGAAAATACTTAGAGATAAAAGCATCTTTGCACTTGTTCCATGAATCAATACTATTTTTAGGCAAAGACGAAAACCAAGCTTTAGCACGATCTCTAAGCGAAAAAGGGAATAGCTTCAATTTAACAATATCATTATCCACATCTTTCTTCTTTTGCATGTCACACAAATCAACGAAGCTATTTAGATGGGTAGCGGCATCTTCACTAGGAAGGCCGGAAAACAGATCTTTCATGACAAGTTCAGCAAAGAAGCATTAATTTCATAAGATTCAGCATCGGTAAGAGGAGCAATCGAAGTGCTAATAAAATCATTGTTGTTGGTATTGGTGAAGTCACACAATTTAGTATTATCTTGAGCCATCGTGACAAGCAAGCAAACTAACACACAAGCAAACAAAAACCAAGCGGGCATAAAGAGGCAAATAGAGAAAGAGAGGGAGGATAGAGAGAGAGAGGGCGAATAAAATGGCAAGGGTGAAGTGGGGGAGAGGAAAACGAGAGGCAAATGGCAAATAATGTAATGCGGGAGATAAAGGTATGTGATGGGTACTTGGTATGTTGACTTTTGCGTAGACCTCCCTGGCAACGGCGCCAGAAAACCTTCTTGCTACCTCTTTTAGCACTGCGTTGGTTTTCCCCGAAGAGGAAGAGATGATGCAGCAAAGTAGCACAAGTATTTCCCTTAGTTTTTGAGAACCAAGGTATCAATCCAGTAGGAGGCTACGCGCGAGTCCCTCGTACCTGCACAAAACAAATAAATCCTCGCAACCAACGCAAATAGGGGTTGTCAATCCCTATAAGGCCACTTACGAGAGTGAGATCTGGTAGATATGATAAGATAATATTTTTGGTATTTTTATGATAAAGATGCAAAGTAAAATAAAGGCAAAGTAAATAAATAAGTAGTAGGAGATTAATATGATGAAGATAGACCCGGGGGCCATAGGTTTCACTAGTGGCTTCTCTCGAGAGCATAAGTATTCTACGGTGGGTGAACAAATTACTGTTGAGCAATTAACAGAATTGAGCATAGTTATGAGAATATCTAGGTATGATCATGTATATAGGCATCACGTCCGAGACAAGTAGACCGACTCCTGCCTGCATCTACTACTATTACTCCACTCATCGACCGCTATCCAGCATGCATCTAGAGTATTAAGTTAAAAACAGAGTAACGCCTTAAGCAAGATGACATGATGTAGAGGGATAGACTCATGCAATATGAAGAAAACCCCATCTTGTTATCCTCGATGGCAACAATACAATACGTGCCTTGCTGCCCCTACTGTCACTGGGAAAGGACGCCGCAATATTGAACCCAAAGCTAAGCACTTCTCCCATTGCAAGAAAGATCAATCTAGTAGGCCAAACCAAATTATATTTCGAAGAGTCTTGCAAAGATAACCAATCATACATAAAAGAATTCAGACAAGATTCAAATATTATTCATAGATAGACTTGATCATAAACCCACAATTCATCGGTCTCAACAAACACACCGCAAAAATAAGATTACATCGAATAGATATCCACAAGAGAGGGGGAGAACATTGTATTGAGAACCAAAAAAGAGAGAAGAAGCCATCTAGCTACTAACTATGGACCCGTAGGTCTGAGGTAAACTACTCACACTTCATCGGAGAGGCTATGGTGTTGATGTAGAAGCCCTCCGTGATCGATGCCCCCTCCGGCGGAGCTCCGAAACAGGCCCCAAGATGGGATCTCGTGGATACAGAAAGTTACGGCAGTGGAATTAGGGTTTTGGCTCCGTATCTGATCGTTTGGGGGTACGTGGGTATATATAGGAGGAAGAAGTACGTCGGTGGAGCAACAGGGGGCCCACGAGCCTCGCGGCCTCTTGTTACATGTCTTGACGTAGGGTCCAAGTCTCGTGAGTCTTATTCGATGAGAAAATCACGTTCCCGAAGGTTTCATTCCGTTTGGACTCCGTTTGGTATTCCTTTTCTTCGAAACCCTAAAACAGGCAAAAAACAACAATTCTGGGCTGGGCCTCCGATTAATAGGTTAGTCACAAAAATAATATAAAAGTGGATAATAAAGCCCAATAATGTCCAAAACAGTAGATAATATAGCATGGAGCAATCAAGAATTATAGATACGTTTGAGACGTATCAGTGAGTGGAGGGATGCCCTGGCCAACGGTGGGAGTAGTAGGGGGCGCTGAGGCCTGCGTAGCCGCACAGCCGGCCATGGGAGGCAGGAGCAGGCGACACGACCGGTGCTGCTTTGGGCAGCTGGAGCAAGAAGACCATAGGTTGAAGAAGCACGACGGCCGTTGGATGGACATCATACAGTCACTGCAGCTAGAATCGTTTATATTGACTAAGTTGACAAAGCCCTTGGTACGCGTCAACTTAGTAGGCCCACAGGTCAGCTTCTGAAACGGTGCGCCCCAGATGTCAGGGGGGAATCATTTTTTTTGGGCGGGTGAAGCTAGAATACCCGAGATTGAAGAAGAAGCACGGCATCCGTTGGATGGACATCCAACGGCCACTGCTGCTAGAAGCGTGTGTTGACTATAAGTTGGCAAAGCCTTGCATACGCGTCAACTCTCTTTTTTTGAGGGGACGCGTCAACTTAGTAAGGCCACAAGTGTGTGGCAGAGAACTTATAGCCCATTTGAGATTTGTAAGAATGTGCAGCCATTTTTTGAATTCTAATGGAATTTACTACAACCCATTTATAGTTTGTTAAAAGTGCAACCCATTTCAACCAACCTTTCAAAATAGAATTCAATAAAATTTCCCACATTTTGATGGGATCCGAAATATTTTTATCCGGAAATTTCTAGTCAGATTAAATACTATTTCAATATAAATTTATATTACGTAAAAATCCAACGAAACATTGCGCTCGCAACAATTAATGAAATTAAAAAAATTCAATATCCAAAAATAATATTTTATAAAGTAATTACGTGTTTGGTGCATTTTTTATAGTTACTGCCCAGTTTTATTAATTACATCCCATTTATTATTTCTTAAGGCCCATTTTATTGTTAAGCCTAATGCATCCCTCCTAGGAAAGATTTGCAGCCCAGCGGGGCGGAGAGTAACAACTTGACCTTGCCTGGGTATTCCTAAAAAAGTATACCTGGGCTAGCCATTTTCAGATTGAAAAAATTAATATCTGGGCTGGATATCTGGCCTGGGCTAGACGGGCCACAGCCCGCCCAGTTAATAGCTGCAGTGATGTTTTCGTTGTTGTTCAGAGGAGAAAAATTAATATCTGGGCTAAACATCGCTCAGGAAAAACTCTGCAGTGCTCACACCTCAAAAACACAAATACTGCTCGAGCTGCTTGGTCCTAGCTGTTGGCCGCTTCTTGTGCAATTCTCTCGTTTATTGACTACATAGGTTGACAATGGTGTGGGACCCTGATTTCAGGAAACCAGGAGGAAGCAAAAAAAATATTGTTTTATATACTAATAAGGAGGCACTTGCGTACGTGCGGCTATGGCCCTGGTGGGTCCCCACTGTCATCCTCTCCAAGTAAAGTCATCTCCTCATCCTCATGTCCATTGATCATGTTGACAATGCGAGACGGCGGCGCCACGGCAAGCGCAACAACTCGAAGGACAACGGAGAGGGCCTCGCGGGACCTACGGATGGTCTGATACAGCGCCCGCTGCTCATTCGGGAAGCCAGGATCATAGGGCCACATGTCCGCGACGGCATTGTCGTTCGCTTGTTCACCGGTGCTTGTTGAGGAGACGGAGGTTGCAGCACAGGTCCTCCTACGCTGGTAGCTCTTCCACCATCAGAGCATCAAAGTGCGGCCGCACCTGCTCTGTGGTGAACACGGCATGAACTGGCTTGGATAGTGGCGCCGGCTCTTGGTCGGAACCTACGTCCATCGTCTGATTGTCGTCACCCAGCTCGGTGAGGTAGCTGGTGAGCCAGCATGTCTGGCTGCTGGACCGACCCGGTGCCAAGCACGAGTCTGACTGCCCTGGCCCACCCAGACCGCCTCCCTCGCCCGCGCGCGCTTTCCGCCCAAAACGGCCAGCGCCGCCCACCCCGCTTCCCGGTGGATGCGATTGCTCCACCTTCAAACGACACAAGTGCCGTCCGTCCGTCCTTCTGTCGCCCACATTAATGATACGCGGTTGCCGAGGCGGCTACTCCGGCGCCACACGTCCGTCCCTTCGCCGCCCACCATTGCTATATAAACTGCTGCGCCGACCATAGCCGTAGTCATCCGCATCCGTTCCTATTGTCCTGTCCACACCACTACTGCCCACCATGGCTTCCTCGCGCTCCAGCGCTCTTCGGGACGGGCGGACGACAGACCACAAGGAGATGGCAGCCATTGCTGTCGACTGGCTGGCCGGTAGGCAGCCGGAGGATGACGACGTCCCAATGGAGAACATGGTAGTCAATGATCCGGCGCCAACCACCTCCTCTGCGCCATCCTTGCCAGTGCATTGCACCATGACCATTAGTGAGGCCCGTGCCCAATATATGGAGATAGTGAGGTAGAAGCATGAGGAGCAGTTCTGGGAGGCGCATGCCGACGCCGCCTACAACCACCATCTCCTCCAGGAGCACCTGCAGGCGGAGGAGAAGATCACCGTGGAGCGGGCGGAGCAGGAGGCGCTGCTCGACTCATACCGCTCCGCCCGCGAGGGCCGCCTTGAGCGCTGGCGGTACCGCATGCGGGTGGCGGAGGTTGCGGCCACTGTCGGTGTCAAAACCGGCGGATCTCGGGTAGGGGGTCCCGAACTGTGCGTCTAGGATCGATGGTAACAGGAGACGGGGGACACGATGTTTACCCAGGTTCGGGCCCTCTCTATGGAGGTAATACCCTACTTCCTGCTTGATTGATCTTGATGAATATGAGTATTACAAGAGTTGATCTACCACGAGATCGTAATGGCTAAACCCTAGAAGTCTAGCCTATATGGGTATGGTAATGAGTATAGGTGGTGTCCTTTTCGGACTATCCCCTTCGGTTTATATAGACAGCGAGGGGATCTAAGGTTTACATGGAGTCGGTTACATAAGAAGGAATCTTCGGTCGCCAAGCTTGCCGTCCACGCCAAGTAGAGTCCTATCCGGACACAGTGCAGTCTTCGGCCTTCATGCCTTCACAGCCCATCAGTCCGGCCCATGGATAATCGGCCGGACGCCCGAGGACCCCTTAGTCCAGGACTCCCTCAGTAGCCCCTGAACCTGGCTTTCAATGACGAGGAGTCCGATGCGCTGATTGTCTTCGACATTGTAAGGTGGGTTCCCCTTTCTCCGAACTCCAAGATAGTCTTTGGATGCAATGATAGTATCCTAACCTGTTACGCACACCATACACAACCGCAGAGAGAATATAATATTTGCACGAATCTAATCCGTTGACAGCTTTTTTCCAACACAACATCACGCATGTCCGGTTATAATTTCGAACCATTTTTCTTCTGCCATTCCATGCTTCAAGACGCGGTTGCTATTGACACGTATTGTCGAAACAGAGATCGTGCCCCCTTATTGCGGGATTCTCATCAATGCGGGCATGGGTAACTCAACCGTGCCATTTATACAGCCCTATGATGTCTACTACACAACCTTCTTCTGGTAGACGTTGTTGGGCCTCCAAGTGCAGAGGTTTGTAGGATAATAGCAAATTTCCCTCAAGTGGATGACCTAAGGTTTATCAATCTGTAGGAGGCGTAGGATGAAGATGGTCTCTCTCAAGCAACCCTGCAACCAAATAACAAAGAGTCTCTTGTGTCCCCAACACACCCAATACAATGGTAAATTGTATAGGTGCACTAGTTCGGCGAAGAGATGGTGAAACAAGTGGTATATGGATAGTAGATAAAGGTATTTGTAATCTGAAATAATAAAAACAGCAAGGTAGCAAGTGATAAAAGTGAGCGTAAACGGTATTGCAATGCGTTGAAACAAGGCCTAGGGTTCATACTTTCGCTAGTGTAAGTTCCCTCAACAATACTAACATAATTGGATCATAAAACTATCCCTCATCATGCAACAAAGAGTCACTCCAAAGTCACTAATAGCGGAGAACGAACGAAGAGATTATGGTAGGGTAAGAAACCACCTCAAAGTTATTCTTTCCAATCAATCTGTTGGGCTATTCCTATAAGTGTCACAAACAGCCCTAGAGTTCCTACTAGAATAACACCTTAAGACACAAATCAACCAAAACCCTAATGTCACCTAGATACTCCAATGTCACCTCAAGTATCCGTGGGTATGATTATACGATATGCATCACACAATCTTAGATTCATCTATTCAACCAACACAAAGGACCTCAAAGAGTGCCCCAAAGTTTCTACCGGAGAATCACGACGAAAACGTGTGCCAACCCCTATGCATAGGTTCCCAATGTCACGAAACCCGCAAGTTGGACCAAAACATACATCAAGTGGCACGTGGTATCCCATTGTCACCACAGATATCCACGGCAAGACATACATCAAGTGTTCTCAAGTCTTTAAAGAATCAACCCGATAAGATTACTTCAAAGGGGAAACTCAATTCATTACAAGAGAGAATATGGGGGAAGAAACATCATAGGATCCAAATATAATAGCAAAGCTCGCGATACATCAAGATCGTATCATCTCAAGAACACGAGAGAGAGAGAGAGAGAAAGAGAGAGAGATCAAACACATAGCTACTGGTACATACCCTCAGCCCCGAGGGAGAACTACTCCCTCCTCGTCATGGAGAGCACCAGGATGATGAAGATGGCCACCGGTGAGGGTTCCCCCGTCCGGCAGGGTGCCGGAACAGGGTCCCGATTGACTTTTGGTGGCTACGGAGGCTTCTGGCGGCGGAACTCCCGATCTATCTTGTGTTCTGGAAGTTTTAGGTTACGTAGGTATATATGGGTGCAGGAGGTACGTCAGGGGAGCCACGAGGGCCCCACAAGATATGGGGCGCGCCCTAGGGGGGCGCACCCTCGTGAGCACCTCGTTCCTTGCTTGACGTAGGGTCCAAGTCCATCGGGTGTGTTTCCTTCCAAAAATAACTTCTCCAGTTGATTTCGTTCCGTTTCGACTCCGTCTGATATTCCTTTTCTTCAAAACACTGAAATAGGCATAAAACAGCAAATTTGGGCTGGGCCTCCGGTTAATAGGTTAGTCCCGAAAGTAATATAAAAGTGGATAATAAATCCCAATATTTCCCAAAACAGTAGATAATATAGCATGGAGCAATCAAAAATTATAGATACGTTGGAGACGTATCAAGCATCCCCAAGCTTAATAACTGCTCTTCCTCGAGTAGGTAAATGATAAAAAGATAATTTTTGATGTGGAATGCTAGTTGGCATAATTTCAATGTAATTCTTCTTAATTGTGGCATGAATATTCAGATCCATAAGATTCAAGAAAAAAGTTTAATATTGACATAAAAAATAATAATACTTCAAGCATACTAACAAAGCAATTATGTCTTCTCAAAATAACATGGCCAAAGGAAGTTATCCCTACAAAATCATATAGTCTCGCTATGCTCCATCTTCACCACACAAAGTATTTAAATCATGCACAACCCCGATGACAAGCCAAGCAATTGTTTCATACTTTTGATGTTCTCAAACTTTTTCAATCTTCACGCAATACATGAGCGTGAGCCATGGATATAGCACTATAGGTGGAATAGAATGGTGGTTGTGGAGAAGACAAAAAAGGGGAAGATAGTCTCACATCAACTAGGCGTATCAACGGGCTATGGAGATGCCCATCAATAGATATCAATGTGAGTGAGTAGGGATTGCCATGCAACGAATGCACTAGAGCTATAAATGTATGAAAGCTCAACAAAAGAAACTAGTGGGTGTGCATCCAACTTGCTTGCACATGAAGACCTAGGGCATTTTGAGGAAGCCCATCATTGGAATATACAAGCCAAGTTCTATAATGAAAGATTCCCACTAGTAAATGAAAGTGACAACATATGAGACTCTCTATATGAAGAACATGGTGCTACTTTGAAGCACAATATATGAGACTCGCTATATCATGGTGCTACTTTGAAGAACAAGTGTGGTAAAAGGATAGTAGCATTGCCCCTTTTTATTTTCTTTTTTATTTTATTTTTTTTATTTTTTTGTTTGGCCTTTCTTCTCTTTTTTTGGCCTTTCTCTTTCTTTTTTTGGGGACAATGCTCTATTGAATGATGATCATCACACTTCTATTTATTTACAACTCAATGATTACAACTCGATACTTAGATCAAGATATGACTCTATATGAATGCCTCCGGCAGTGTACCGGGATGTGCAATGATGCATGAGTGACATGTATGAAAGAATTATGAACGGTGGCTTTGCCACAAATACAATGCCAACTACATGATCATGCTAAGCAATATGACAATGATGAACGTGTCATGATAAACTGGATGGTGGAAAGTTGCATGGCAATATATCTCGGAATGGCTATGGAAATGCCATAATAGGTAGGTATGGTGGCTGTTTTGACGAAGGTATATGGTGGGTTTATGGTACCGACGAAAGTTGCGTGGTACTAGAGAGGCTAGCAAAGGTGGAAGGGTGAGAGTGCGTATAATCCATGGACTCAACATTAGTCATAAAGAACTCACATACTTATTGCAAAAATCTATTAGTTATTGAAACAAAGTACTACGCGCATGCTCCTAGGGGGATAGATTGGTAGGAAAAGACCATCGCTCGTCCCCGACCGCCACTCATAAGGAAGACAATCAATAAATAAATCATGCTCCGACTTCGTCACATAACGGTTCACCATACGTGCATGCTACGGGAATCACAAACTTCAACACAAGTATTTCTCAAATTCACAACTACTCAACTAGCATGACTCTAATATCACCATCTCCATATCTCAAAACCATTATCAAGTATCAAACTTATCCTAGTATTCAACACACTCATAAGAGAATTTTATTATTCTTGAATACCTAGCATATTAGGATTTTAAGCACATTACCATGCTATTTAAGACTATCAAAATAATATAAGTGAAGCACTAGAGCAAATTGACAAACTACTCCAAAAGATATAAGTGAAGATCAATGAGTAGTTAAATAATTATTTAGCTATGTGAAGACTCTCTAACATTTAATAATTTCAGATCCTGGTATTCTATTCAAACAGCAAGCAAAGCAAAATAAAATGACATTCTAAGAATAGCAAACATCATGTGAAGACGCAAAAACTTAGGATCAACCGATACTAACCGATAGTTGTTGAAGAAGAAAGGTGGGATGCCAACCGGGGCATCCCCAAGCTTAGACGCTTGAGACTTCTTGAAATATTATCTTGGGGTGCCTTGGGCATCCCCAAGCTTTAGCTTTTGTGTCTCCTTAATTCCTCTCATATCAAGGTCTCCCTAAATCTCAAAAGCTTCATCCACACAAAACTCAACAAGGACTCATGAGATAAATTAGTATAAACCATTGCCAAAACCTTATCATACTCTACTGTAGCAAATCACTAAAATTATTATTCAACATTGAATACTAAATGCCTCTGCATATTTAATAGTCCTATCCTCAAATAGAATCATTAAAGAAGCAAACATATGCAAACAATGGAAACATAACATCAATCTGCCTAAACAGGATAGTCTGTAAAGAATGCTGCAACATCCATACTTCCCTATATCAAAAAATTATGAAATAAAATTACCACTGTATGAAATTTATCAGAGCTTAATATGCAAAAGGTTTCAACATTTTATCACATTCTGGCTTTTCTAGGGAATTATTGCAACAGGGGTAAACTTTCTGTTTTCAAACAGCAACATGTATACTTGTAACATAGGCATAGTAAAGGCTATCAATGCCACTTTTATTGAAATAAAAGATGCAAAACATTGTTCAAAATAACAGCAAGCAAATCCTAACAAAATAAATTGATGCTCCAAGAAAAACACATATCATGTGGTGAATAAAAATATAGCTCCAAGTAAAGTTACCGATAAACGAAGACGAAAGAGGGGATGTCTTCCGGGGCATCCCCAAGCTTAGGCTCTTGGCTATCCTTGAATATTACCTTGGGGTTCCTTGGGCATCCCCAATATTAGGCTCTTGCCACTCCTTATTCCATAGTCCATCGAATCCTTACCCAAAACTTGAAAACTTCACAACACAAAACTTAAAGTAGAAAACTCGTAAGCTCCGTTAGTATAAGAAAGCAAATCACCATCATAAGGTACTGTAATGAACTCATTATTTATTTATATTGGTTTTGAACCTACTGTATTCCAACTTCTCTATGGTTTATAAACTATTTTACTAGCCATAGATTCATCAAAATAAGTAAACAACACATGAAAAACAGAATCTGTCAAAAACAGAACAGTCTGTAGTAATCTGGATCAAACATATACTTCTGGAACTCATAAAATTCTCAAATAAATTGCTGGACCTGAGGAATTTATCTATTAATCATCTGCAAAAATAATTAACTAAATATCACTCTCCAATAAAAAATGGCAGCAATTCTCGTGAGCGCTAAAGTTTCTCTTTTTCACAGCATGATCAACAAGACTTCCCCCAAGTCTTCCCAAAGGTTCTACTTGGCACAAACACTAATTAAAAGCATAAAACCACATCTAAGCAGAGGCTAGATGAATTATTTATTAATAAACAGGAACAAAAAGCAAGTAATAAAAATAAAGTTGGGTTGCCTCCCAACAAGCGCTATCGTTTAATGCCCCTAGCTAGGCATGATGATTTCAATGATGCTCACATAAAGGATAAGAATTGTAACATAAAGAGAGCATCATGAAGAATATGACTAGCACATTTAAGTCTAACTCACTTCCTATGCATAGGGATTTTGTGAGCAAACAATTTATGGGAACAATAATAAACTAGCATAGGAGGGCAAAACAAGCATAACTTCAAAATTTTAAGCACATAGAGAGGAAACTTGATATTATTGCAATTCCAACAAGCATATGTTCCTCCCTCATAAAATTTTTCAGTAGCATCATGAATGAATTCAACAATATAACCAGCACCTAAATCATTCTTTTCATGATCTACTTGCATAGAAAATTTACTACTCTCCACATAAGCAAATTTCTTCTCATGAATAGTAGTGGGAGCAAGCTCAACAAAATAACTATCATGTGATTGAAAATTAATATCAAGATGACAAGTTTCATGGTTATGATTATTCTTTAAAGCATACATGTCATCACAATAATCATCATATATAGGAGGCATGCTTTCATCATAATAAATTTGCTCATCAAAACTTGGGGACAAAAAATATCATCTTCATCAAACATAGCTTCCCCAAGCTTGTGGCTTTGCATATCATTAGCATCATGGATATTCAAGGAATTCATACTAACAACATTGCAATCATGCTCATCATTCAAATATTTGGTGCCAAACATTTTATAGATTCCTTCTTCTAGCACTTGAGCACAATTATCCTTTCCATCATACTCAAGAAAGATATTAAAAAGGTGAAGCGTATGAGACAAACTTAATTCCATTTTTTTGTAATTTTCTTTTAGAAACTAAACTAGTGATAAAACACGAAACTAAAAGACTCGATTGCAAGATCTAAAGATATACCTTCAAGCACTCACCTCCCCGGCAACGGCGCCAGAAAAGAGCTTGATGTCTACTACACAACCTTCTTCTTGTAGACGTTGTTGGGCCTCCAAGTGCTGAGGTTTGTAGGACAGTAGCAAATTTCTCTCAAGTGGATAACCTAAGGTTTATCAATCCGTAGGAGGCGTAGGATGAAGATGGTCTCTCTCAAGCAACCCTGCAACCAAATAACAAAGAGTCTCTTGTGTCCCCAACACACCCAATACAATGGTAAATTGTATAGCTGCACTAGTTTGGCGAAGAGATGGTGAAACAAGTGGTATATGGATAGTAGATAAAGGTATTTGTAATCTGAAATAATAAAAATACCAAGGTAGCAAGTGATAAAAGTGAGCGTAAACGGTATTGCAATGCGTTGAAACAAGGCCTAGGGTTCATACTTTCGCTAGTGTAAGTTCCCTCAACAATACTAACATAATTGGATCATAAAACTATCCCTCATCATGCAACAAAGAGTCACTCCAAAGTCACTAATAGCGGAGAACGAATGAAGAGATTATGGTAGGGTAAGAAACCACCTCAAAGTTATTCTTTCCAATCAATCTGTTGGGCTATTCCTATAAGTGTCACAAACAGCCCTAGAGTTCCTACTAGAATAACACCTTAAGACACAAATCAACCAAAACCCTAATGTCACCTAGATACTCCAATGTCACCTCAAGTATCCGTGGGTATGATTATACGATATGCATCACACAATCTCAGATTCATCTATTCAACCAACACAAAGGACCTCAAAGAGTGCCCCAAAGTTTCTACCAGAGAATCACGACGAAAACGTGTGCCAAACCCTATGCATAGGTTCCCAATGTCACGAAACCCGCAAGTTGGTCACCAAAACATACATCAAGTGGCACGTGGTATCCCATTGTCACCACAGATATCCACGGCAAGACATACATCAAGTGTTCTCAAGTCTTTAAAGACTCAATCCGATAAGATTACTTCAAAGGGGAAACTCAATTCATTACAAGAGAGAAGAGGGGGGAGAAACAACATAGGATCCAAATATAATAGCAAAGCTCGCGATACATCAAGATCATATCATCTCAAGAACACGAGAGAGAGAGAGATCAAACACATAGCTACTGGTACATACCCTCAGCCCGAGGGAGAACTACTCCCTCCTCGTCATGGAGAGCACCGGGATGATGAAGATGGCCACTGGTGAGGGTTCCCCCCTCCGGCAGGGTGCCGGAACAGGGTCCCGATTGAATTTTGGTGGCTACGGAGGCTTCTGACAGCGGAACTACCGATCTATCTTGTGTTCTGGAAGTTCTAGGTCACATAGGTATATATGGGTGCAGGAGGTACGTCAGGGGAGCCACGAGGGCCCCACGAGACAGGGGCGCACCCTAGGGGGGGGGTGCGCCCCCACCCTCGTGAGCACCTCGTTCCTTCCTTGACGTAGGGTCCAAGTCCATCGGGTGTGTTTCCTTCCAAAAATAACTTCTCCAGTTGATTTTGTTCCGTTTCGACCCCGTCTGATATTCCTTTTATTCAAAACACTGAAATAGGCATAAAACAGCAAATCTGGGCTGGGCCTCCGGTTAATAGGTTAGTCCTGAAAGTAATATAAAAGTGGATAATAAAGCCCAATATTACCCAAAACTGTAGATAATATAGCATGGAGCAATCAAAAATTATAGATACGTTGGAGACGTATCACCCTAGGGAACAGGCGAATCCTAAGGCGAGTGAGGAGGCGTTTAATATTTGCTGCCTTTATAAGGGGATAAGGATTCCCTCTTCCTCTCCTCACGCTATCTCTCTATCTCCGCCTTCCCGATCTGAAGCTCCAGCGCCCAAGTTCTCATCTCCTTTCCACTCAAGCAACCATGTCCAGATCTGGTGGTCAGGGTAAGTGGATGGTCTCCTCCGTCAAGGAGGAGGACATTACTAAGCTCCGGGCGGCCGGATATTTGGCGAAGGAGATTGCTCATCGTCTGCTAGCCGAGGGACAAGTCGTCCCCACGCCGGAGCCCCACAGAGAGGGTAGTATTCATCCCCCATTTCTTCCGCGGGCTAGGGTTTCCACTCCACCCTTTCGTCCGCGGGCTGATGTACTACTACGGGATAGATTTCCATGATCTGTCCCTGTAGTCCTTCCTCAAAATCTCGGCGTTTATCGTCGTGTGCGAGGCCTTCCTCCGCATCCATCCCCACTTCGGGCTGTGGCTCAAAGTCTTCAACATGAAGCCGAAGGTGGTGGGTGGCCAGCACGCGGAGTGCGGAGGGGCCATGGTGAGCAAGCTATCCAACGTCTCCTGGCCCAAAGGCACCTTTGTGGAGACAGTAAAGGAATGGCAGAAGCAGTGGTTCTACATTACAGAACCTCGCGGCACCACCTGGGCTGAAGCTGCCGAATTCCGCTCCAGTGCTCCCATGCGACTCGCCTCCTGGGTCGAGAAGAGTCTGGACTGGTGTTCACCTGACGAGCTGATAGCGCTGCAGACGCGCATTCAAAGCATGGTGACCAAGGTCATCAAGCTCGTTGACGTTATCCAGGTGATGCTAATCCGCCGGATTCTTCCGTGCCAGCGCCGAAGCCGCCCTTTATGGGAGTTCAATTCGAAGAAGCACCAGACCCTGAAAAGGCCCTTCGATACTTCTCATGAAGGGCCCTGGAAGTTGCTCTTTAAGGGCAATGAGAAGCCACCGGCCATGGACTCAAACCATGGTCACAATTGTAACCGCCTCGCCAGCGAGGTATGTTACTTTTGACGTATTCCCAACTTAAATGTTTTGAGGATGATGTCTGAGATCTTAGTATTGATCTCTCAGGACTGGGTGGAGAGGGCGAAGCGGATCTAGTGTCCGGCTCCGTTGCCCGAAGAACCAGTCATCCCGCGTTTGGTGAAGATGCTGGTACCGGCGCCATATACGGCACCAGAGAAGAAGGCCAAGAAGAAAACCAAGGGGGCCAAGAGTGGCCCCCGTTGCAAGGGCACTTCGGACGCGACGCCTGAAGACGACGAGGCCCATTCCTCTGTCCCTGAGGACAACGACGAGGAAGAGGAGGAGGAGGAAAACAACCCTCCTCCCGAGGATAAGAAGAAGAAGAGGGTGGCCTCGGCACGTCTGGAGGCGAAAGCTCCCAAAAAGGGGAAGGGCGCCCCAGCGGTCGACACCGCGTGGGACGTTGACAGTATCCCGGAACGTCGCCCCTGTACTAGGCCCCAGGCCGCATCGTAAGTGACATGGCTTATTTATGCGCACATCTAGCCCTTTCTTTTTATTATTCTAACATGGTTAATCCACACTATTGCAGTCCGGCCCATGACCTTATCCAGCGATCCTCATCTGGAGGTTCGTTGGCTCCATCGGAGATGGCGATCATGTCGCCGCCGCCTGCTTACTCCCCCGGGGCCAGGGACGACATCGAAGTGTTATCCCGGATGACCGCTCCGAAGGGAGGAGCCCATGATGTTGTCCGGGAGGCGCCACAAGGCGGGACCTCCACTGCCGGACACATGGCGGATTCAATCCCCATGGAGACTGGCAAAGAGGGACGTATCCAGTTCGGCCCTCAACCGAATACGATTCTGGAGATCAATATGGCTCTGGAGTCGGGCGAGCAGCCCCCTTTGAAGGAGGGGGGGGGGGTGCGTCGCCTCCACCAGTGGCTCCTGTCCATCCAGGAGCGCCAGATGACCTGATGGGGGCGCTACGAAGCGCCTTCGTCGTGGACGAGCACTGTATCCTTATGGGTGCGATGATCAAGAGGGTTCAGTCCGCCAAGAGCGGACTGAATGAAGCCTGCAGCAGCCTGTTAAGAGGTTTCGAGGTAAGAAAGAGAAAAACCCCGTATAGTTCGTAGCCCCTAAGACGCTGTCCGGTGTTCGGCGAGGAGAACCGAATAGGGGATCAATCCTTAATTATAAGAGGCTGACTGAATATGTATCGATAAGCAGGCGTCCCTGTTGGCTGTGACCTCACATGCTGCCGAGGTCTCCGAGCTGAAGCGGAGGCTGGAGCGGACCGAGAACGAGCTCGGCGAGGTTAAGGTTCGGCTCCAGGAGAAGCAAGTTGAGGAACATCTTGCTATATGTTCGGGAATGGATAAGCGTTGTATATTGACAGCGGTATTGTGATATGTGCAGAAGCTGCGACCGAGGTCGAGGCCCTAAGGAAGGCCCTGGGCGAGGCCGAGGAGCAGGCTGTCCAGCAGCAAGCCGCTCGTAAGAAGCTAAAGGCCCGGGTCAAAGAAGTCCACCAGGAGCTCCAGGCTGCGGTGAAAAAATGCGAGGCCTTGGAGCATGATGCGTCGGTTCGAGGGACCGAACTCGCCAAGGCTCATCAGAGCATGGAGACCGCATGGAATGAGGCCCAGGCCACCCTCCAGGAGATCCAGGAGGCCAAGAAGATCACATCGGGTAAGGCATTTAAGATGCAAAGCAAGTATGCGGAGAAGCAATACCTTTTACTAACCCAGGTTCGGAGTTCCCCAGGGGCTTTTGTGGATTTGCCACGTAGTGTATTAGACGCCGTGGAGTTTTATCGAGCCGAAGGAGGGGGTTCTTCGGAGAGGCTCTTCTGGTCGCAGTATGCGGCACCAGAGCATCCCGTGTCCTTCACTGGTCAGTTGAAACAGCTGGTGGAGCTGCATAGGTTAGCCGAGCTACCCATTAGGGATTTGATAATCCGGTTGTGGCCAGCCGAAGCTATGCCTAGTAGCTACTTCGGACACGTGAGGCGGATGGTGAACGCCTTTCCTCGGCTGGACGTTATCAAGCGCTCCGTCTGTATTGAAGGTGCTCGTATGGCCTTCGCTCGCTACAAGATGTGGTGGGCAAAGATGAACGATGTTGAAGTCGCCAGCGGGCCGCCGGAGGGCAAGGAGCACCGCACACCCGAGTGATATTTCGAGGATGTCGTAGAAGGGTCTCGACTTGTAGCGGCTCAATGTTCACATGACATTGTATTTGAATAAATGTATTCATGTTGCCTTTGTCTTGTATTATGGGAACAAAGCCAGTTTTTGTAAAGTAATTTTATTATGCTTTGAATTGTTTCCTCCTGTACGGCCGTGTTGTGTGTAATCTGAGGGTTGGCCAGTCGTCGGCTTCTGCCCTCGCGTAGATAGTACGAATGTGTTCGAGATGGAATCTAAACAATCTTGATCCAATTACATGGTCCTTGAAGGAGTTGTTTAGCACAACGAACAAGGCAATCAGACTTTATGGCTTTAACGCCCACACTTAGCCATAGGAGTTTTATAATAAAGCATGGGCGCAACCCCTGGTTTAAGCCAGAGTACTATCAGCATCTGATCGGGAAGTGCCGACCTCTCGCGTAACGCGGAAAAAATCTCCAACGATTTGTAACCCTCGAGTAGCTGACCGGCTCTCGCCACATCATGACAATCAGTTTTCGGCTTTCTCTACTGAGGTGCTCGTCTGGTCAAAGCCAGGGCACAATCACAGTAGTTCTCCCTTTACTACCCTAGTCGATGGAGTGGAACGTAGGGTAGCAAGCATAGGAGCCGGGCAACCCAACTATTGACCAAAGACATGATTCAGAGCCAATGCATATAATGCTAAATTCAGGGTGCCGAACTTATATATAAGAAGTGTTCGGACTGTGCTGCCGTATTGTGGGGCGACAGGTAGACCCTGGCGAATATGGAACGTAAAAGAGTGTCGATGCAGCAAATAAGCAGATCGAAATAAAACAAAGTAAGAAGCTAAAACCACAAAAACTGGGCCACGAACCATTTTTATTATAACTGGATGGATACGTCAAGGTATATCTTGTACAGATGGTGCGAGAAGTATCGGCCATTTAACATGCCGGAATCAATAGGGTGCAGCATGCGGGTCCTGAGAAATAAGTATGAATACCATCAAGAAGAACGTATAAAGGTTACGCTACACACCTGTGTTGCTTGCCTCCATTGTATTCCATTCCTTCTAAAGGACTTGATATCAGGCCCGCGGAAGAAAGGTGCCTGAAACAAGAAAAAGAAGTGAAAGTATGTGTGTCCGGGATCGGTTTTGCTGAATTGTAGACCCCGAGTTATCTCGTGCCTCCGTCGATGTCCATGGAATTTTGAGTGCGTAATTGTGTACGCGTGGTACGAATGCCACTACCTCATTGGGGCTGGGACGGAGGCCGAATTTCTAGTCGAGCTCTTGACGAGCTGCGATGTCCTGTTGCAGTGTAGTCCGGACCCTCTTAATGGTGTCCAGGGGCTCAACAGCTAGATTATAATGCTGCTTGAGAAGGCCGCTCTGTACTTCTGCTGCTAGGGAGGTGGTTTGCTCCTCTATTTGGAGGGAGCATTTCGTATTGCCATTGACTCTTATGACGCCGCGTGGACCGGTCATCTTGAGCTTAAGATACGCATAGTGTGGCACTGCGTTGAATCTAGCAAACGCGGTTCGTCCGAGCAGTGCGTGGTAGCTGCTGCGGAAGGGGACGATATCGAAGATTAACTCTTTGCTTCGGAAGTTGTCCGGAGAACCGAAAACCTCCTCCAGCATGATTGGGCCCGTACAGCGGGCCTCTACACCTGGTATGACTCCTTTAAAGGCAGTCTGTGTTGGTTTGATTCGTGAGGGATTAATGCCCATCTTCCATATTGTATCCTGGTACAGCAGGTTGAGGCTGCTTCCACCATCCATCAGGACTCGTGTTAGGTGGAATCCGTCGATGATTGGGTCAAGGACCAGTGCGGCCGAACCGCCATGGCGGATACTAGTTGGATGATCTCGTCAATCGAAAGTGATCGAAAATGACGACCATGGATTGAACTTTGGGGCGACTGTCTCTACCACGTAGATGTCCCTGAGTGCTCGTTTGCGCTCCTTTCTGGGGATGTTCGTGGCGTATATCATGTTCACCGTTTTGACTTGGGGGTGGGAATTTCTTCTGTCCCCCGGTGTTCAGCTGCTGGGGCTCTTCATCCTCGTCCTCACTGTGTGGTCCCTTTTCTTTGTTTCCAGCATTCAACTTTGCATCCTGTTTGAAGACCCAACAATCCCTATTGGTGTGATTGGCTTGCTTATCCGGGGTGCCGTGAATTTGGCACGGACGGTCGAGTATGCGGTCCAGGCTGGAAGGTCCTTCATTGTTTTTTTTGTAGGGTTTCTTCCGTTGGCCGGACTTGGAGCCACTAAATCTGGCGTTGACTGTGGTGTCCTCGGTGTTGTCGCCGTTGCTTCGGCGTTTGTGTCTATTGCGCCGGAGCTTGCCAGTGTTGATCTTGGCCTTGGTGGGGCCTGTCTCGCTGGCTGTGTTTTTGCTACGAGCCAGCCAGCTGTCCTCGCCTGCGTAAAAGCGGGTCATGAGTGTCGTAAGGGCTGCCATTGACTTCGGCTTTTCTTGTCCGAGGTGGCGTGCTAGCCATTCATCACGGATGTTGTGCTTGAAGGCTGCTAGGGCCTCGGTTTCCGGACAGTCAACGATCTGGTTCTTTTTGGTTAGGAACCTAGTCCAGAATTTTTTGGCTGATTCTCCGGGTTGTTGAACTATGTGGCTTAGGTCATCGGCATCTGGTGGCCGGACATAAGTTCCTTGGAAATTGTGGAGGAAAGCCTCTTCTAAGTTCTCCCAGCTGCCGATGGAGTTCTCAGGCAGGCTATTTAACCAGTGCCAAGTTGGTCCTTTAAGCTTTAATGGGAGGTATTCGATGGCATGGAGGTCGTCTCCTCGGGCCATGTGGATGTGGAGAATGAAATCCTCAATCCATACTGCAGGATTGGTTGTGCCGTCGTATGATTCGATATTGACGGGCTTGAACCCCTCGGGGAATTCATGATCCAGTACTTCATCTGTGAAGCATAGCGGGTGTGCGACGCCTCTATATTGGGCCGCATCGTGGCGGAGCTTTGAAGGAGTTCGTCTGTGGCATTCGGCCCGAGCGTGGTTAGGTTTGTCACGTCCGAATAGGTAGCCATCATCGTGCCTCGAGGCACGTCCTCGTGATCCGTAGATCGATCTTGTGTGTCCTGCTCTACTATCCAGGGTCTGTTGGAGGTCGTACATATGACTCCGGACTCTTCCGTCCCTATTTTGACAGGGTGGTGGGGCGGTCTGCTGTTCGGCCCGAGTTGCCGCTTTATCCTGACCGCGGGGTGGCCGTTTCGACGCCCTGTCCCGACCACGTGGTGGTCGATCCGCATTACGCGAGGGAGATATGTGCTCTGGTGCCTCCTCATCGAATTGAGGTAGTAGTCTACGTTTCGGTTAGCTCTTGGCTGGGCGGTTGAGGCCATATTCCTCGGCTGTCAGGACATCAGTCCATCTGTCGACGAGCAGGTCTCGTTCAGCTTGAAGCTGCTGTTGTTTCTTTTTCAGGCTCCTTGCAGTGGCTCTGAGTTGAAGCTTAAAGCGCTCCTTCTCGAGAGGATCCTCAGGCACGATGAAGTCTTAGTTGACAAGGCTTGTCTCCTCCTCGGAGGGTGGACGGTAACTATCATCCTCCGAGTCATCTTCTATGGCATGTCCGTCAGGGTTGTCTTGCCTGCTATCATGTTCCTGTTCGGATGTAGCCCCGACAGCGTCTTCATTGTTTTCGGCGTCGCCCGGAGTACTATTTTCTCCGATGTCAGTGTTGCCGTCGCTTGGACTGTGTCTCGGAGGCTTTATTCGCATCTAGCTCTTCTTTGTCGTCGCCAGATCCTTTAGGTGTATCAACCATGTACACATCGTACGAAGAGGTAGCCGTCCAACGTCCAGTGAATGGCGGGTCTTGGCCTTGCTCCTTGTCGGCATCATTGTCCATACCGTCGATGTCTTCGGAGCCATAGTCAAGCACGTCGGCTAAGTCATCGACGGTGGCTATGAAGTGGGTGGTGGGTGGGAAGCAAGATTCCTCATCATTCGTCTCTAGCTCGAACCGGACACATAGTTCGGCTGTGAGTCCTTCTCCAAGGATAAATTCTTTAAAGATTTTAGCACGTCACCCAAAGGCGAGTGCTAAAAAATGTCAGCGGCGCTGAACTCGAAGATCGATAACCGATCTAGCTCGGTGTCCGCGGGCGTACACAATCCGGAACTTATAACTGGAGATGAGTCCGAAGTTCCATTAAAGCGAATATTGCAGGGCATCGAGTCCATGTGCGGCTCCAACACCGCGGACTCTGCGGCCTTGGATGGCTCGATCTGCTTCGGCTCTAAGGTCGTTGCAGCCGCAGGGACCATCTCCCGGGTGTGATCCGATGACAGATCTAAGTCATGTTCATCGGGATGAGGGGGAGCAATCGCCGCGGGTTCAAATCCCTCGAAGATCAAGTCTTTATGGATATCCATGACGTAGTTCAAGCTTCCGAATCTGACCTGATGGCTAGGGGCGTAGCTGTCGATCTGCTCCAGATGGCCAAGCGAGTTGGCCCGCAGTATGAAGCCGCCGAATACGAAGATCTATCCGAGGCGGAAGGTTCCTCTTTGGACAGCGTCAGCCATCGAATCTTTTCTCGATTGCACATCGGAACTCTCAATGAAAGCACCAATGTCGGTGTCAAAACCGGTGGATCTCGGGTAGGGGGTCCCGAACTGTGCGTCTAGGATCGATGGTAACAGGAGAACGGGGACACGAAGTTTACCTAGGTTCGGGCCCTCTCTATGGAGGTAATACCCTACTTACTGCTTGATTGATCTTGATGAATATGAGTATTACAAGAGTTGATCTACCACGAGATCGTAATGGCTAAACCCTAGAAGTCTAGCCTATATGGGTATGGTAATGAGTACAGGTGGTGTCCTTTCCGGACTATCCCCTTCGGTTTATATAGACACTGAGGGGATCTAGGGTTTACATGGAGTCGGTTACATAAGAAGGAATCTTCGGTCGCCAAGCTTGTCGTCCACGCCAAGTAGAGTCCAATCTGGACACGGTGTAGTCTTCGGCCTTCATGTCTTCACAGCCCATCAGTCCAGCACATGGATAACCGGCCGGACGCCTGAGGACCCCTTAGTCCAAGACTCCCTTAGCCGCCTACAAACAGGGTGATGAAGCGGGTGAGGCGCTGTTTGGTGAGACCGAGGACGAGGCAGAGGACAATGCTGGCTCCGACGAGTCCCCGCTCCGCTGACGTCGACGAGGCCCTGCTCCGTCGAGGCTCCGCGGCGCCAACAATGAGGCAGAGGACACCGCCGGCTCTGTCGAGGCCCCACCCTGCCGGCAACGAGGGGGAGGATTTCCCCCGCTCCGTCGAGGCGTCGCCCGCCGACAACGAGATAGAGGACATCGCCGGCTCCGCCGACGCCCCACCCCACTGCCAGCGAGTCCGCGCCACACAAAAAACAAGGAAGAGTAGAACACGGTAGGTCGCCGCCGCTCGGGTGCAAGTAAGGCCACCGCTGCTGTAACACCCCGGATATGATTTACCCAATATGTACTCCAACTCTTGCCGTTTCCGGCGTTAAGTTATTTTATTTCCTCGGGTTCGGGTTTTTGTCTCTGTGTGTTGTTATCGTTGTCATGCATCTCATATCATGTCATCATGTGCATTGCATTGGCATACGCGTTCATCTCATGCATTTGAGCATTTTCCCCGTTGTCCGTTTTGCATTCCGGTGCTCCGTTCTCCTCCGGTGGTCATTTCTACCTTTCTTTCGTGTGTGGGGGTTAAACATTTCCGGATTGGACTGAGACTTGCCAAGCGGCCTTGGTTTACTACCGGTAGACCGCCTGTCAAGTTTCGTACCATTTGGACTTCGTTTGATGCTCCAACGGTTAACCGAGGGACCGAAAAGGTCTCGTGTGTGTTGCAGCCCAACACCCCTCCAAGTTGGCCCAAAACACACCAAAACCCTCTCCATCATCTAGAGCATTCAATCACGATCGCGTGGCCGAAAACTGCACCTCATTTGGACACTCCTAGCTCCCTCAATGCCTATTTAAAGACACCCCCGAATTTCTCCTTCCCCTTCCTCCCGAAACCCTAGATCCATCCCCACCCGCCACCGCCGGACAAAATCCGCCGGGCCGGACATTGTCCGACCCACTCTGCCACCGCCACGTCAGCCCTGCGAGCCCCACATCGCCGCCAGCGCCGCCAGCCCGCGAGGCCCACAGCGGGCCCCCGAGGCCCACTTCCTCGCGCGCCACCTCGCCCGCAAGCCGCGGCCGCCTCCCTCGCGCCCGATCGCCGCCTCCGCCACCCGCCATCGTTGCCGGCCGCAAGCTCTCCGGAGCTCGTCGCCGGAGCCCCGCGCCCCTCGCCTTCCCCGCGCCTCGGGAGCCGTCGCCGAGGGCGCCCGCCGCCGCCCGCCGCCAGATCCGGCCGAGGAGAGGCCGGCCTCGCCTCTTCTTCACCTCCCCGCCGATGTGCCGCCCTCGCCGGAGCAGGTTGACCTCGCCGGAGTCCTCGGTTCACGCGCCGATGGGGAACCCTAGATCCGCGGGTGCTGATTTTCTTCTAAGTCCTCAAATTCCCAGATCCATATGCCCATGTTCATCGTGCTATAACTTTGCATCCGTGGCTCCATTTTGGGCACATAGCATATCAAAATGTTCATCTCAGAGAGCACATCATTTCATCTCATTGCATCATTTTTATTTGAGTTCATCTTGATGCCCGAAATGCTGTTAGAAGAATGCTATTTGAGATATTTGTCAGATCTGCTGCTCCATTTAGATATTTGTCATTTTTGCCATGATTATTGTGTGCATGATATGCCCCTGAGCTCTACATGAGTTTTGTTATATATTTTTCCATCTATCCAGGGGTGAAAACCATGTATTTTGGTGATGTGTGTGGTGACTAGCACAAGCTTGCAAAGTGGTGCATTCGTTAATGCTGATTTCAGGGACTTAGCATTTCCACTAAGTCCTTGAGCTGTTTATCTCAAGATGCCATATGTTCATGTTGTTTCCTAGTGATCCGTGCCTCTTTTGAGGATGATCAGTAAGGATGTTTTGTTAATCTTGTAGTGCTCTATCCATCCATGTCTTTGTTTGCAATTATGGAGCACCCTAGCTTGAGTCAATCGAGCTCTACTTTTGCTATTTCGTGAATCTGGGCAGATTGTCTACTTGTTAGCAATTTTGCCGAGGATGTTGTAGTTGATCCGTGCATGCTATGTTATTGTTCTTGCCATGTCTAGCTTGTATTTTGTGTATTCTTGATGGGTGTATGCTTAGATTGTCATGACTTGACCTGTAGTGAGTGCATCGAGCTCGTAAACATGCCTACTTGATATCTGTTTCAGCATGCTCCAGTTTTCACTAAGTCTGAGAACTGATTATGTTTTTGCCATGTTCACATGCTTGCAAATGTATTTTCTGCTCCCTTTTGGCTCAAGGTCACTAAGGGACTTTTGTTAAGCTCTTTGAGTAGCTCCATGCCATGCTTTACTTTGCCATGTTCAGGTCCTGTAGTATATTGTTTTCATGCTCCAAAGAGTGCTATCTGATCTGAAATTCCAGACAAGTGTTAATTTCACCAAGTCTGAAATCTGTTTACCAAATGCATTTTTGCCATGCTTGTTTGAACCTGTTAATGGATGATTTGGCCGTAGCTCAGAGCTAGTCTTTTGTTAAGCATCATGAATGGATCCCTGAAATGTATTTTGTTGTCATGTTTGGGTGCTGTAACATGTTCATCTTGTTGCATTTAGATGGCTACTTGCTGTTAATCGCAGAACGTGGTCATATTTGAATTGCTTGCCATTTCCAAACCGAACTCCGATCCTGGTGTTCTTTATATCGTTTTCAAGCGATTTCAACTCATATTTCTAGTGGCACACTTGCATTTCCAAGTTGAGGCCAGGTTCATTCATTCCTTGTCAAATCTTGCATATGCATCCCATATTGCATCCCGCATAGCATACCATCTTTGCATCATATTGTTTGAGCCTTGCACGTGGTTGATTGTGTCCTTGTTGCTTGTTTGTCTTGTTTGGGTAGAGACGGGAGACGAGTTCGCTAACGAGGAGCCCGTTGAGTTTGCTTTCGAGGATCCAGTCAACTCTGACAACTTTGCAGGCAAGATGATCATACCCTCGAAATCGCTACTATCTTTGCTATGCTAGATGCTCGCTCTTTTGCTATGCCTATGCTACGATGCCTACCACTTGCTTATCATGCCTCCCAAATTGCCATGTCAAACCTCTAACCCACCATGTCCTAGCAAACCGTTGATTGGCTATGTTACCGCTTTGCTCAGCCCCTCTTATAGCCTTGCTAGTTGCAGGTGAAGATTGGAGACCGTTCCTTGTTGGAACATTATTTACTTGTTGGGATATCATTATATTATTTTGTTATCTTAATGCATCTATATACTTGGTAAAGGGTGGAAGGCTCGGCCTCTCACCTAGTGTTTTGTTCCACTCTTGCCGCCCTAGTTTCCGTCATATCGGTGTTATGTTCCCGGATTTTGCGTTCCTTACGCGGTTGGGTGATAATGGGAACCCCTTGATAGTTTGCCTTGTTTAAAGCTTATCCAGCAATGCCCAACCTTGGTTTTACCATTTGCCACCTAGCCTCTTTTTCCCTTGGGTTTCCGGAGCCCGAGGGTCATCTTATTTTAAACCCCCCCGGGCCAGTGCTCCTCTGAGTGTTGGTCCACCTGTCAGCTGCCGGTGGCCACCAGGAGCAACTCTGGGCTGGCCTACCCGTACCTAAGACAATCTGAGTGTGCCCTGAGAATGAGATATGTGTAGCTCCTATCGGGATTTGTCGGCACATTCGGGCGGTGTTGCTGGATTTGTTTTAACTTGTCGAAGTGTCTTGTAGAACCGGGATACCGAGTCTGATCGGAATGTCTCGGGAGAAGGTCTATTCCTTCGTTGACTGTGAGAGCTTGTCATGGGCTAAGTTGGGACTCCCCTGCAGGGATTTGAACTTTCGAAAGCCGTGCCCGCGGTTATGGGCAGATGGGAATTTGTTAATGTCCGGTTGTAGATAACTTGAACCTTAATTTAATTAAAATGAATCAACTGTGTGAGTTACCGTGATGGTCTCTTCTCGGCGGAGTCCGGGAAGTGAACACGGTGTTGGAGTAATGCTTGCGCAGGATGTTCTCTAGTTTCTCGTTCGTGCTTTGCCTTCTCTTCTCGCTCTCTTTTGCGAACAGGATAGCCACCATATATGATAGTCGCTTGCTGCAGCTCCACATATTTTACCTTGCCTCACCTACAAGCTTAAATAGTCTTGATCGCGAGGGTGCGAGATTGCTGAGTCCCTGTGGCTCACAGATTACTTCCAAACCAGATGCAGGGCCTGATGACTCCGTTCCAGATGACGCGCTTGAGCTCAAGTGGGAGTTCGACGAGGACTCATGCCGATATTACGTGTCTTTCCCTGATGATCAGTAGTGGTGCCCAGTTGGGGGTGATCGGGACCGTGTCGCATGTTGGGTTATCTTTTATTTTGGCGCCGTAGTCGGGCCATGAGTGCTTGATTGATGTAATGCTATTTATGTACTTTGATTGATGTGGCGAGTGTAAGCCAACTATGTATCTCCCCTTTTATTATCTATATTACATGGGATGTTGTGAAGATTGCATAACTTGCGACATTGCTTTCAATGCGGTTATGCCTCTAAGTCGTGCCTCGACACGTAGGAGCTATAGCCGCATCGAGGGCGTTATAAGTTGGTATCAGAGCCTTCCCCGACCTTAGGAGCCCCCATTGCTTGATCATTTTTAGCAGCCGTTGTTGAGTCTAGAAAAAATGTTTTGAGTCATGTAGGAATTATATATCGGAGAGTTTAGGAATTCTTTTTACTTCCCAGTCTCCTCATCGCTATGGTAAGGCATCTTGACGTAGAGTTTTAACTCTTCTGTTCTCAAATTTCACTAAATTTTTTTTAGGATCACGCGGGTATCTTGGAATCGTTCCGATGGTTTTGTGACGAGAACATTGTTCTTGGTGCCTCCTGTCTTTAGGGGTTGTGGCAGTGTCCCGGGGAGTTGAGCTCCGAGGTGTTGTCGTCACAATTTTATCGTTGCAGTTTTGGAATACCTGAGTTTAGTACGCCGACATCGAAAATCTCTTTTATGCAGTTCGTTGGTGAGATAACCTCGACGCCACCTAGTACTGGGGCGGGAGTTCGGGAGTATCGCCATAACTTGTATAACGGATGCTTTTCGAAGGTTGAGGTAGATAGTTTCCGAAGTTTTTCTCGGTTATGTGTTGAAGGATGGATACAGCTGGATGTAGGATTTGCTAGACTTGGGTGAGATATTATGCTTTCCCTGTATCCCCAACACCTGATTGCATAACCAGAAAGGTTCGGGAGTTTCATAGGTGGGAATTCTTGTAGCTCTAGTTCTTCTTCCACGGATATTTGGTTTGAGATTGGGATTTCTTACCGAGTATTCGTTCTTGATCCGTACCTTGTTGATTTATTCCTCTACCTAAATTCTAAGTGGCTTCTCAATTTATGGATATGTGACCATTTCAAGTGGAATGCATTCGTTCTTATGTTCGGATGTGAAGACTATATGTTGCAATTTCAACCCGTTTGATTCAGCTTCATTTTGTGTGTCAATGTGCTAACGGTTGTCAACCTCTTCAGGATGGCTCCCGCTAAGAGCACCAATCAGAATCAGAATCAAGATCCGCCACCACCTCCCCCTCCTCCGGAGGCATGTCAAGCTGTGATGGCCGCAACCAATGCAAACACACAGTTGATCATGCAAATTCTTCAAGAGCGCAATCAAGCGAACCAAGGAAACCAAGGCAACAATCAGAATCACTTTGCTACACTCAACCAGTTCCTTGCTAACGGGCCAAAGACTTTCAGCAATTGTGTTGAGGCAACTGATGCTGACGATTGGCTCGTGGATCTGTGCAAGCATTTCGAGTGCAGTAACGTCAGGCCTGAGGACTTCGTCAAGTTCGCATCCTTCCAACTCAAAGACCAAGCTGCAGAATGGTTCCAGCAGTACAAGGATTCCAGAGGTGGACGTGTGATTACCTGGGATGAATTCCGTCAAGATTTCAGAGCTCATCATATTCCTCAGAGCGTGGTTGAAAGCAAGCGTGAGGAATTTCGCAACCTGAAGCAAGGCTCTTTGTCTGTCTATGACTACAACAAGTTGTTTCAGAAGCTCGCCCACTTTGCTAAGCAGGACGTCCCTGATGAGAAGAGCATGATATACCAGTTCAGGGGTGGTCTCAGAGAAGAAATCCAGCTAGCTCTTGTTCTCTTTGAGCCCTTGAGGTACGATGAGTTCTACAACATGGCATTGAAACAAGAGGCCGCTCAACTGAGGTGTGATGCTTCCAAAAAGCGAGTCAGAGACACTACTCCTTCTTCCTCTACTCAAGTGGCCAAGCAGCAGAAGTATTGGCTTCCTCCTCCTCCGTTCCGTCAGCCGTATCAGCAGAAGAGCAAAGGTGGCAGTGGATCTTCCCACCCACCAACCCTGGCTTTCAGAACAAGACTTCGTCTCAACCTCCAAGATCGAGTGCTCCGTATCACCGTCCGCTTTCAGAGGTCACGTGCAACAAGTGCCAACAGAAGGGTCACTATGCCAACAAATGCTTCAACCAGAGGCGTCTTCCTCCTCCTCCTCATGTGAGATCAGCAAGTACAGCTGTGGTCAAGCATAACCCCAAGCACGCCAAGGTCAACTTGATGAATGCAGCTCAGGCAGAGGACTCGTCAGATGTCATCATGGGTAACCTTCCTGTTAACGATATCTCTGCAAAAGTTATTTTTGACACTGGTGCATCGCATTGTTTCATCTCGAGACCATTTGCATCTAAGCATGGTTTGGCTTTGCAAATTTTGCCTAGTCCATTAGCAGTTGTCTCTCCCGGTAGGCGCATGCATGCTAACTCCATTGCTCCGGATGTTACTATCACTTTGGGTGACTACAAATTTCTATCTTCTCCAACGGTTCTTGGTGACTCGGATATTGATCTTATTCTCGGGATGGATTGGCTTTCTAAGCACAAGGCGCATCTTGATTGTGCAGCCATGCAGATTCAATTGACTCATTCATCTGAGGATGTAATTGTCTTTGCCGCTCGTGATGATACCATCCGGCTGTTTTCTCTCAATGAGAAGGGTGAACTGGATGCTATCTCGCAAATTCCAGTCGTTTGCGAATATCAAGACATCTTTCCAGAAGAGCTTCCAGGAATGCCTCCGCACCGGCCAGTTGAATTCGTCATCGATCTTGAGCCTGGCATGGAACCAGTGTGCAAGCGTCCTTACAAGCTCGGACCTAAAGAGTTGAAGGAGCTGAAGAAGCAACTCGATGCTCAAGAGAGAATGGGCCTCATCCGACCTAGTTCTTCTCCGTGGTGTTGTGGTGTTCTTTTTGTGAAGAAGAAGGATGGAACGGACCGACTTTGTGTTGACTACCGTCCATTGAACAAGAAGACCATCAAGAACAAATACCCACTTCCCAACATCAACGAGCTATTCGAACAACTCAAAGGTGCCCAAGTATTCTCCAAGCTTGATCTCCGTATGGGTTATCATCAGATTCGAATCCGTGAACAAGATATTCCCAAGACGGCTTTCAGGACAAGCTATGGTTCATATGAATACACTGTCATGTCTTTTGGCCTCGTCAATGCTCCTCTGACGTTCTCTCGCATGATGAACTTCATCTTCAACGCCTACACCAATGACTTCGTTTTGGTCTATCTCGACGACATTCTGGTCTTTTCGAAGAACAAGGAAGATCATGCCAAGCACTTGCGTTTGGTACTCGATAAGCTTAGGGAACACAAGTTCTACGCCAAGTTTCTCCAAGTGCGAATTTTGGCTCGATGAGGTTCTTTATCTTGGTCATATCATCTCTGTCAAGGGCATTGCGGTGAATCCTGAGAAGGTGTCTGCAATTGTGAATTGGGAACCTCCTCAGAACGTGAAGCAACTCCGTAGCTTCCTCGGTCTCGCAAGCTACTGTCGAAGATTCATTGAAAACTTTTCTAAGATCGCGAAGCCTCTCTCAAATCTTCTCCATAAGCACGTCAAGTACGTTTGGTCTCCGGAGTGTGACATTGCTTTCAACACATTGAAAGACAAATTGGTCACTGCTCCAGTTCTGACTCCGCCTGATGAATCCAAGCCGTACGAGGTCTTTTGTGATGCCTCTCTCCAAGGTCTTGGCGCAATGTTGATGCAAGAGAAGAAAGTTGTGGCTTATACCTCTCGCCAGTTGAAGCCCAACGAGAAGAACTACCCCACTCATGATCTCGAGTTGGCGGCAGTTGTGCATGCTCTTTTGACTTGGAGACATCTCTTATTGGGAAGAAAAGTGGACATCTTCACTGATCACAAGAGTCTCAAGTACATCTTCACTCAGCCTAATCTCAACCTCAGGAAAACTCGATGGGTCGAAATGATTCAAGAGTATAATCCGAGTATCGAGTATACTCCAGGAAAGGCCAATGTGATTGCTGACGCATTGAGCAGGAAGGCTTACTGCAACAGCCTGATTCTCAAGCCTTATCAACCCGAGCTTTGTGAAGCTTTCCGCAAACTTAATCTGCAAGTAGTTCCTCAAGGTTTCCTCGCCAACCTTCAAGTATCCCCTACCTTGGAAGACCAGATTCACCAAGCTCAGCTTCTTGATGCTATGGTGAAAAAGGTGAAGATTGGGATTGCCAAGAGTCAACCCAAGTACAAGTGCTACCGCCTTGATGACAAGGATACTCTCTTCTTCGAGGACCGTATTGTTGTGCCCAAAGGTGACCTTCATAAAGTGATCATGAACGAGGCTCACAATTCTCTCCTCTCCATTCACCCTGGGAGCACGAAGATGTATCAGGACCTCAAGCAGGCTTATTGGTGGACTCGAATGAAGCACGAGATTGCTCAATTCGTGAATGAGTGTGATGTCTGCAGAAGAGTGAAGGCAGAACACCAAAGGCCAGCTGGTCTCCTCCAACCTCTTGCCATTCCAGAATGGAAGTTTGACCACATCGAAATGGACTTCGTGACTGGGTTTCCAAAGTCCAAGCGTGGCAATGATGCTATATTCGTTGTCATCGACAAACTCACTAAAGTGGCTCATTTTCTGCCTATCAAAGAGTCAATCACTGCAGCTCAATTGGCGAAGCTCTATACCTCTCGAATTGTCTCGCTGCACGGTATTCCACAAGTGATCTCTTCAGACCGTGGCAGCATCTTTACCTCCAAGTTTTGGGATTCTTTTCAGAAGGCCATGGGCACCAACATCCGCTTCAGCACAGCTTTCCATCCTCAGACTAGCGGTCAAGTCGAGCGTGTCAACCAGATTCTTGAAGATATGCTCAGGGCTTGTGTGATCTCCTTCGGCATGAAGTGGGAGGATTGTCTTCCATATGCTGAATTCTCCTACAACAACAGTTTTCAAGCAAGTTCGGGCAAGGCCCCATTTGAAATTCTGTATGGCAGGAAGTGCCGTACCCCTCTAAACTGGTCTGAAACCGGTGAACGTCAACTTCTGGGAAATGACTTAATCACAGAGACAGAGGAGATGTGCAAAGTCATTCGAGATAACCTCAAAGCAGCCCAATCCTGCCAGAAGAGCTACTATGACAGTAAGCACCGTGATTTGGCTTTCGAGATCAGAGATCATGTTTACCTCCGCGTCTCTCCAATGAAAGGTACTCGTCGCTACGGTATCAAAGGGAAGCTTGCCCCAAGATACGTGGGACCTTTCAAGATTGTCAGCAAGAAAGGCGATCTCGCCTATAAACTCGAGCTTCCTTCAAACTTTGCAAATGTGCATGATGTGTTCCATGTCTCTCAGCTTCGAAAGTGCTTCAAGACTCCTGACCGCACCGTCAACTTCGAGGACATTGAGCTCCAAGAAGATCTCTCTTATCGTGAGCACCCCGTTGCTATTCTTGAAGAGACTGAATGCAAGACTCGCAAAAAGTCAATCAAATTCCTCAAAGTCAAGTGGTCAAACCATTCCGACCATGAAGCTACCTGGGAACGCGAGGATCACCTCCGTTTTGAATACCCGGCGTTCTTTCAGTCCTAGATCTCGGGACGAGATCCTTTCGTAGTGGTGGAGTGTTGTAACACCCCGGATATGATTTTCCCAATATGTACTCCAACTCTTGCCGTTTCCGGCGTTAAGTTATTTTATTTTCTCGGGTTCGGGTTTTGTCTCCGTGTGTTGTTGTCGTGGTCATGCATCTCATATCATGTCATCATGTGCATTGCATTTGCATACGTGTTCATCTCATGCATTCGAGCATTTTCCCCGTTGTCCGTTTTGCATTCCGGCGCTCTGTTCTCCTCCGGTGGTCATTTCTACCTTTCTTTCGTGTGTGGGGGTTAAACATTTCCAGATTGGACCGAGACTTGCCAAGCAGCCTTGGTTTACTACCGGTAGACCGCCTGTCAAGTTTCGTACCATTTGGACTTCGTTTGATGCTCCAACGGTTAACCGAGGGACCGAAAAGGCCTCATGTGTGTTGCAGCCCAACACCCCTCCAATTTGGCCCAAAACCCACCAAAACCCTCTCCATCATCTAGAGCGTTCGATCATGACCACGTGGCCGAAAACCGCACCTCATTTGGACACTCCTAGCTCCCTCTATGCCTATTTAAAGACACCCCCGAATTTCTCCTTCCCCTTCCTCCCAAAACCCTAGATCCATCCCCACCCGCCGCCGCCGGACAAAATCCGCCGAGCCGGACATTGTCCGACCCGCTCCGCCGCCGCCACGTCAGCCCCGCGAGCCCCACATCGCCGCCGGCCCGCGAGGCCCGCAGCGGGCCCCCGAGGCCCACTTCCTCGCGCGCCACCTCGCCCGCAAGCCACCGCCGCCTCCCTCGTGCCCGATCGCCGCCTCCGCCACCCGCCATCGTCGCCAGCCGCAAGCTCGTCGGAGCTCGTCGCCGGAGCCCCGCACCCCCTCGCCTTCCCCGCGCCTCGGGAGCCATCGCCGAGGGCGCCCCCGCCGCCCACCGCCAGATCCGGCCGGGGAGAGGCCGGCCTTGCCTCTTCTTCACCTCCCCGCTGACGTGCCGCCCTCGCCGAAGCAGGTTGACCTTGCCGGAGTCCTCGGTTCACGCACCGACGGGGAACCCTAGATCCACGGGTGGTGATTTTCTTCTAAGTCCTCAAATTCCCAGATCCATATGCCCATGTTCATCGTGCTATAACTTTGCATCTGTGGCTCCGTTTTGGGCATATAGCATATCAAAATGTTCATCTCAGAGAGCACATCATTTCATCTCATTGCATCATTTTTATTTGAGTTCATCTTGATGCCCGAAATGCTGTTAGAAGAATGCTATTTGAGATATTTGTCAGATCTGCTGCTCCATTTAGATATTTGTCATTTTTGCCATGATTATTGTGTGCATGATATGCCCCTGAGCTCTACATGAGTTTTGTTATATGTTTTGCCATCTATCCAGGGGTGCAACCCATGTACTTTTTGATGTGTGTGGTGACTAGCAAAAGCTTGCAAAGTGGTGCATTCGTTAATGCTGATTTCAGGGACTTAGCATTTCCACTAAGTCCTTGAGCTGTTTATCTCAAGATGCCATATGTTCATGTTGTTTCCTAGTGATCCGTGCCTCTTTTGAGGATGATCAGTAAGGATGTTTTGTTAATCTTGTAGTGCTATATCCATCCATGTCTTTGTTTGCAATTATGGAGCACCCTAGCTTGAGTCAATCGAGCTCTACTTTTGCTATTTCGTGAATCTGGGCAGATTGTCTACTTGTTAGCAATTTTGCCGAGGATGTTGTAGTTGATCCGTGCATGCTATGTTATTGTTCTTGCCATGTCTAGCTTGTATTTTGTGTATTCTTGATGGGTGTATGCTTAGATTGTCATGACTTGACCTGTAGTGAGTGCATCGAGCTCGTAAACATGCCTACTTGATATCTGTTTCAGCATGCTCCAGTTTTCACTAAGTCTGAGAACTGATTATGTTTTTGCCATGTTCACATGCTTGCAAATGTATTTTCTGCTCCCTTTTGGCTCACGGTCACTAAGGGACTTTTGTTAAGATCTTTGAGTAGCTCCATGCCATGCTTTACTTTGCCATATTCAGGTCCTGTAGTATATTCTGATCTGAAATTCCAGACAAGTGTTAATTTCACTATGTCTGAAATCTTTTTACCAAATGCATTTTTGCCATGCTTGTTTGAACCTGTTAATGGATGATTTGGCCGTAGCTCAGTGCTAGTATTTTGTTAAGCATCATGAATGGATCCCTGACATGTATTTTGTTGTCATGTTTGGGTGCTGTAGCATGTTCATCTTGTTGCATTTAGATGGCTACTTGCTGTTAATCGCAGAACGTGGTCATATTTGAATTGCTTGCCATTTCCAAACCGCAACTCCGATCCTGGCGTTCTTTATATTGTTTTCAAGCGATTTCAACTCATCTTTCCAGTAGCACACTTGGATTTCCATGTTGAGGCCAGGTTCATTCATTCCTTGTCAAATCTTGCATATGCATCCCATATTGCATCCCGCATAGCATACCATCTTTGCATCATATTGTTTGAGCCTTGCACGTGGTTGATTGTGTCCTTGTTGCTTGTTTGTCTTGTTTGGGTAGAGACGGGAGACGAGTTCGCTAACGAGGAGCCCGTTGAGTTTGCTTTCGAGGATCCAGTCAACTCTGACAACTTTGCAGGCAAGATGATCATACCCTCGAAATCACTACTATCTTTGCTATGCTAGATGCTCGTCTTTTGCTATGCCTATGCTATGATGCATACCACTTGCTTATCATGCCTCCCAAATTGCCATGTCAAACCTCTAACCCACCATGTCCTAGCAAACCGTTGATTGGCTATGTTACCGCTTTGCTCAGCCCCTCTTATCGCGTTGCTAGTTGCAGGTGAAGATTGGAGATCGTTCCTTGTTGGAACATTATTTACTTGTTGGGATATCATTATATTATCTTATTATCTTAATGCATCTATATACTTGGTAAAGGGTGGAAGGCTCGGCCTCTCACCTAGTGTTTTGTTCCACTCTTGCCGCCCTAGTTTCCGTCATATCGGTGTTATGTTCCTGCATTTTGCGTTCCTTACGCGGTTGGGTGATAATGGGAACCCCTTGATAGTTCGCCTTGTTTAAAGCTTTTACAGCAATGCCCAACCTTGGTTTTACCATTTGCCACCTAGCCTCTTTTTCCCTTGGGTTTCTGGAGCCCGAGGGTCATCTTATTTTAAACCCCCCCGGGCCAGTGCTCCTCTGAGTGTTGGTCCACCTGTCAGCTGCCGGTGGCCACCAGGGGCAACTCTGGGCTGGCCTACCCGTACCTAAGACAATCTGAGTGTGCCCTAAGAACGAGATATGTGCAGCTCCTATTGGGATTTGTCGGCACATTTGGGCGGTGTTGCTGGATTTGTTTTAACTTGTCGAAGTGTCTTGTAGAACCGGGATACCGAGTTTAATCGGAATGTCTCGGGAGAAGGTCTATTCCTTTGTTGACCGTGAGAGCTTCTCATGGGCTAAGTTGGGACTCCCCTGCAGGGATTTGAACTTTCGAAAGCCGTGCCCGCGGTTATGGGCAGATGGGAATTTGTTAATGTCCGGTTGTAGATATCTTGAACCTTAATTTAATTAAAATGAATCAACTGTGTGAGTTACCGTGATGGTCTCTTCTCGGCGGAGTCCGGGAAGTGAACATGGTGTTGGAGTAATGCTGGCGCAGGATGTTCTCTAGTTTCTCGTTCGCGCTTTGCCTTCTCTTCTCGCTCTCTTTTGTGAACAGGATAGCCACCATATATGCTAGTCGCTTGCTGCAGCTCCACATATTTTACCTTGCCTCACCTACAAGCTTAAATAGTTTTGATCGCGAGGGTGCGAGATTTCTAAGTCCCTGTGGCTCACAGATTACTTCCAAACCAGATGCAGGGCCTGATGACTCCGTTCCAGATGGCGCGCTTGAGCTCAAGTGGGAGTTCGACGAGGACTCACGCCGATATTACGTGTCTTTCCCTGATGATCAGTAGTGGTGCCCAGTTGGGGGTGATCAGGACCGTGTCGCATGTTGGGTTATCTTTTATTTTGGCGCCGTAGTCGGGCCATGAGTGCTTGATTGATGTAATGCTATTTATGTACTTTGATTGACGTGGCGAGTGTAAGCCAACTATGTATCTCCCCTTTTATTATCTATATTACATGGGATGTTGTGAAGATTGCCTAACTTGCGACATTGCTTTCAATGCGGTTATGCCTCTAAGTCGTGCCTCGACACGTAGGAGCTATAGCCGCATCGAGGGCGTTACAGCTGCTACCCTCGGTTGAAGCCAAGCTAGGCGGGTTGACCATTGACGATTGGTTAGCTTCTTGGTGGTGATGTGGAGTCGAAGAGCTATGTTGGAGAAGGACGCTGCTTCTACTTAACTGCTGGTGCAGTTGGCTGACTGACATGTGGGCCCAACAGGCATCTGGGCCCCATGTCAGTTACGTAACTGCACCTAGAGTTAAGTCACTGAAGCTTCTGTTCGGCCCAGCAGGACACCGGTGGGTAGCTTTGGTTAATTAATTATACCTGCAGCGCACCCCTTTTTAGTTGAATAATGTATGAAATGTAATGAAATTCGGCATGTTTATATGAAATCCGGCCGTGTATGAATGAATTTATTTCGATTAGTTCAAATTCTTGTATCACTGGCATTGGATGAACATGCAAAACAATACACACTAGCATTATTCCCAGGGTGATCACCTCGTTTGCAGCAATTTCACATGTACTCCCTCTGGTCCTTTCTAGTCTGCATACAAGTTTTGTCTGCAGTCAAAGTATCTCTACTTTGACCAATCTTATAGAAAAAAGTATGCACTTTCACAATATGCGAAGTAAAAAGGAACAGAAGGAGTACAAAGAGTTTGAGAAGCTTTTTAGCATTCCTGTACATTTCAATCAAACACACAGGCCTGGCAATTCATAGAGAACATTCAAAACAATCGATGATTATGCATCTCAGCGATTCACATGTCAGAGCCAATATTTACTTCACAACTAAAGAATAAAGAAAAAATGGATCGACGTTGCTGACAGCAAAGGGCGTCCCATTCGAAAATATCAAAAACATGTCTTCTTGCTAAAATCAATGGGCAAAATTTGACAAGGTTTTCCCATTCCAAAATATCAAATGCCTACGATTGTGGAATGGGAAGGGTTTGCCGTCAGTTCGGACATTGACATGGCACCTCATGCTAAATAAACCAGCTGTTCTTTTTGTGCAGTTCCACCAAAATCAACCAAATTTGCGCGTAGCTTGTATGATTTTGCCCTTATATGTTGCAACACCTTGAACTTATCGGCACCTCCTTTCTTGTGGTGGAAACGAATGATTCGATGTATTCATGCACATTTTGTGCAGTTCTCATTGAAATCAAGCTGTGCACCCTATTTGCACAAATACAAAAAAAGTGATTAGTATAAAGCAAACTATACTATGAATTGACAGTTTAAACAGGCACTGACATGGTCCATGTAGAGCACACTTTTTGAAAAATGGAACTCACCGGAAAGAATCCTAGAACAACATTGTACTCGCGCAGCACAGCAAGAAAATGGAGATTTATCAGTCCTTCTGAGCTGAAGTTAGTTTGGTCTTGTGGGGGGTAATGTAACCATCCTTCAACTGCTCCTTCTAATGAGAAGATAGACATGGCTTCTTCATCCTGGCATAATCGGAACTAGTCACTTCACATACTCCATATTCTTCTTCAGAGGAGGATGATCCTGTTGTGCAAAGGCAAGAGGATAACTAAATGCTAGCATCCTTGTTTGCTCGAAAAAGGAAAGGAAATGTTTAAACAACACAGATGAAGCACTTCTCAAGGACAATACCACTTTTTGATGACAGTATCTAAACAGTAGCACAACACCAATAGAGATGACAAAGCTCAATCATATGGATGAAATCAGTGGGCGAGTACCAACCTTTGTCTGGAGGCTTATTGTGTAGAGCATACAGATGAAGCACTTCTCCAGAACCATCTATTGCTATCTACTGTGGTGGCCATGCTTACTATATACTCCTCGATTAGATTAATGTTTCCAACATCTTCTTGTGCAGTTCCACTAAAATATATGGTATCTTCATAGAAGATTCCTGTTTGCACAAGTAGAGATAATTACGTATTACATTAAGAGTGGCATCAAATCAGTGGCAAAACAATTGATCGTTCCAGCCGTAGCAATAAATTAAGATGCAAAACTATATCATTACTTGTGTCATCATAGTTCCAGTGCTTCATTACAGCACCAGGAGTTGATTTTTGTTTTTCTTCCGCTTGTTCTTCCCCTTCATCACTTGGTTCAATAACAGACAAGCTTCGACTTCAATGTAAGATTTGGCATGCCAATTAGGTTGGACAAGTATAGCACTAAACAATGACATTAATTTTCTGATGAAAGTGGCAAAATACAGGCCAACAGCTGTGAAATATCCTTATCTTACCTCAATGGGATATTGCGGTGCACATACGGATTGGAAGTCTTGTCTCCATTTGTGCAGTTCACTAAAATCAAGCAACATTACCGTACAAGTAGCACAACATATGAAATCACACCGCAGAATCATGTGAAAGAAGGCTAGTACTGACCTCTGATGACGTGGAATTCAAACAACTCACAAGAAGAAGATCTGAACCAAATTTGCCAACACGGATAGGAAGTAAGATCTCCACTTGTGCAGTTCCACTAAGATCAAGCAATAAACCAACATTGTCAGTGTGACATTTTGGTTGAACTGCACAAAACACTCTTAAACAAAAGTGTTTTTTGCAGTGCAACAAAAGGTCACAATGGCAACAAGGTGAAGTACATAACTCTGTTTGCACAGAGGTGCAAATGAAACAACTAGTGGTCAATAACGATGGATGACACAAAAGCCAACAAAAAGAAGCATCTACCTTACCTAAATGGGAAAGAAAGCAAGACAGTAGCATTTCTCAAACGGTGGCATTGATTAATATTAACAGAGAGATTATATTAACAATAAAATTCGTTAAACATGTAATTTGCTTTTAACTGTGGCATTGCATCAATTTTCCAGTGGCATTATTAGAGGGTGCTTGTTTATAGGGACATGTGGAGGGACTAAAAAAACTCTATGTAAGTCCCATCTAAACCAAACAGGAGGGACTTTTAGGGACTAAAAGTGGGCATTTGGGACTAAAGAAAGAAGACTCCGAGGGAGAGTCTTTTTGGGACTTTTTCCAACAGTTGCCCCTGCCATGCATCGCACCTTGTCTCTATTAGTTCATTACTAGGGGTAACATGATCTTTTAGCATGTCATTTAATAACCTCTAGTCCATGTTTACTCCCTGAAACCAAGCAGGTAGGGACTAGGGAGTTTTTAACCAAACAGGGCATTAGATTAACAATAGCTAAAGAGTTGCACGGGACTGTGGACGCACCAGCACCATGTGCATCTACCAATGTACTGGGATGATGCATAGTCTTTTGCAACAAAGAACAAACAACCAAGGAGCATATTTGTGTTGGTCCGAGTTTTGTTATCTTTAGACACCTTTCCCTATGTGAGCGTAGCAAATCTAGTCCTTCTCAAACTCTACACCTTGTCCCCCAAAACAAAAGATCAGTTCGTTACAGATGTGCGTAGTGCGTTTGTCATTGTTTTCCATTTTCGACCAACATAGGTGCTGGATAGCCAGTCTATACTAGTACTTTCCCTTCTTCCTTTCCTCTGTGAACCACGTCCTAGATTTATGCTATACAACTTTCCCCACTACTTTCCCCCATTGCTGTCCTCTTTCAACCACGTCTTAGATTCATGCGATACAACTTTCCCCACTACTTTCCCCCTTCCTTTCCTTTTTGAACCACGTCCTAGATTCATGTTATACAACTTCTCCCACTACTTTCCCCCATTCCTTTCCTCTTTGAACCACGTCCTAGATTCATGGTATACAACTTTCCCCACTACTTTCCTGTTTGATCCAACACCTAGATTCGAGTGCAAAAGCGGAAAAAGCCCACATGCAGCTAGAGCAATGCATGTGGAATAAGTAAAATATACCTTAAGGTTCTTGGGGTGTGGTTCGGTGGGCGACCAGAGGCCGTTCGACCCACACTATGTACGGCGGCGAAGAAGAAGGGGTCGGAGGCCCTCCCGCGCCACCGCTGGGTGAAAGTGAACAGCTGCGCCGGTAGTGGATTCCCTCCTCCCTCGTCGACGGCGACAGCGTTAAGCCTCCTTCCCTTCCCGGCAGACGGATCCTGCCGGCTCTTTGACCAGCAGTGAGGGGAGAGAGAGGCCAACGAAGTCTTGTTTAGATCTGGAGAGGTTGAGAGAGTGTGAAGAGAGCAACTACAAGCAGACCAGCAGTGAGGGGAGAGAGAGAGGCCAACGAAGTCTTGTTTAGATCTGAAGAGGGTGAGAGAGTGTGAAGAGAGCAACTACAAGCGCTGAGGCTCCAGCGTGTATATATATACTAGAGAGAGTGTGAAGAGTGCAAACCCTAGACAACAAGCACCGAGGCTGCAGCTTATACGTGATGAGGTGATTATATGGTCACTACGAGATCGTATAGCTCAATATCCATCCATTTTGACCAGTCAAAGAATCCTCCTGGCAAGAATTATGCTCAAGTGTAGTTATCGAACACGAGACCTCAAGTTTGATGAGCGAAGAGGCTAACCAGCTACACAAACCTCCCGTTATGTTCAATGAGAGGAAAATAACCTTTTATACATTCCTGCATTCGTGTGACAAGCATGCCGTGTTTTTTTGTGTGTGGGAGTCATTGGGATTTAAATCATAATCGTGTCATGTGGCTTTGGTGGTAAGACTATCCACAGTGGTGCAGAAATAATGCAGCCTTAGTCACCTTACCTCGCTCCACGTAGTACGTTGGGTCCCACCAGTCTGAGGGTGAAATAAACAAATTAATAAGAAAAATTAAAAGCGCCAGCAGTGTATCTTACCTCACACATCTCGCTACTGCTCGAGAACACTGTCCAATTAATGCCTCTATTCGCTCATGTACTATTTTAAGTGAATCCTTATTATAACATGCACACAATTTTGGGCACTTGTATTCGACCTAAGTCAGTGTGCCACCATATCTCTACGACTCCCTCCGTCTAGGTGTAATAAGTCACGTTAGAAGGTGCAGCGGGACCAAGGTGCAAGTAGATTGGAGGAGAAGGAGAAACTTGACCGATCATTCCTCCAATCAAAGCCCTGATTTCTGTCTCTAAACGCAACAATTAATCCAAACAACTAAGAGATGTCATGTTAGCTACCATGCAGGGCCACGTATTAACTCGCATGCAAACTGACTTTGATTTCTTGACTGATCAACGCGTAGTTGCCCTCCATGCATTGGGTTTCCGGGGGGAGATAACAAGGCAGAGTAAGGAGCGTTTTGTTACATTGCTTAGGCTGGTGTAACGCCCCATATGTTGACATATTTGTATTCCAACTCTTGCCATTTTCGGGTCTAAGTTATGATATTCCCTCATGGTTGGGTTTTGTCTTCGTTTTGCTTTTTTTTCCATGTCATGCATCTCATATCATGTCATCATGTGCATCGCATTTGCATACATGTTCGTCTCATGCATCCGAGCATTTTCCCCGTTGTCCGTTTTGCGATCCGACACTCCTATGCCCTCCGGCGTCCCCTTTTGCCTCTTTTCGTGTGCGGGTGTTAAACGTTCTTGGATTGGACCGAGATTTGCCAAGCGGCCTTGGTACACCACCGGTAGACCGCCTGTCAAGTTTCGTGCCATTTGGAGTTCGTTTGATACTCCAACGGTTAACCGAGGAACCGTAAAGGCCTCGTGTGAGTTGCAGCCCAACACCCCTCCAAAGTGGCCCAAAACCCATCCAAACCCCATAAATCCTCTCGGGCGTTCGATCACGACCGCGTGGCCGAAAACCGCACCTCATTTGGACTCTCCTATGTCCCTCTATCTATAAATATGTGCATCTCCCCAAAATTTCGTGGATAAACCCTAGCTCTTCCTCCCCTCGCTCCGCCGGACACGTACGGGCGGAGCCGGATGGGTCCGCCACCACCGCCCGTCCAACCCCGCGCCGCCACGTGTCACCGCCGCTGCCCCCGCGCCGCCGGCCCGCCGCAGCCCGCAGCAGGCCCGCAAGGCCCGAACCGCCGCCCGTGCGCCTGGCGTCGTGCCTCGCCGTCCGCCACCTCGCCGGTCGGAGCCGCACCAGATGCAGCCGCTCCGGTCGCCGCGCTGCCCGACGCCGGCTCCCTCGCCCGCCGCCGCGGGCCTCGCCGCCCTGCCGCGCCGCGGCCGGATCCGGCCTCCGCCGCCCCGGATCCGCCTCTCCACCTCGCCGGCACACCTCTCCAGCGAACCCCTCCGGCCACCGGCGATCCTCGGAATCCGCGCCCAGATCTGGATCCAGAGAGGGTTGACCCCTGTTTTTCCCTCTAAGTCTTTTATTTTGCATCCTATAGCATTTTTCTTCATACCATATCTCATCATCCGTAGCTCCGTTTTGTGCGTGTGATATATCAAATTGTTCGTTAGGATGTCCTCTTCATTTTGTTCTATTGCATCATGCTTGTTTGAGTCCATCTTGATGCCTAAAATGTAGTTGCAAGAGTGCTTCATAATGTTAGTTCCTGATTCTTAGCAGATCTTGAGCATTTGTCATTTTTGCCATGATTAATGTGTGCTGCATATGAGCATGAGCCGTACATGTGTTTTGGGCTATGCCATGCCATTTTACAGGGGTGTATGCCATGTATTTTTGTGATCAATGTGGTGACTAGCACAAGCATGCAAAGTAGCTCTTGTGATGTTGCTGTTTTCAGGGACTTAGAATTTCACTAAGTCATTTTCCTGTTGTTATTTCAATGCCATGTATTCATGTTGCTACAGAGTGATCCATGCCTCTTTTGAGTATGTTCAGTAAGGATGATTTTGACATATGGTTATGCCCTATCCATCCATGTCTTTGTTTGCAATTATGGAGTGCCCTAGCATGACACAATCTTGCTCTACTATTGCTATAAAATGTTCCTGTTAGATTGTTTACGTGTTAATCAATTTTGCCAAGGTTGTTGTAGTTGATCCATGCATGCTATGAGATTGTTGTTGCCATGTTTAGCTTCTTGATCACGTATTCTTGTTGGGTGTGCAATGCCTTGTGGTGAGTGCATCGAGCTCGCAAACGTGCCTACTTAACTCTGTTTTTGCCATGTCCAGTTTTCTGCTAAGTCTGAATCTGTTAATAAAACTTGCTATGTTTACATGGGTGCCATCATATTTTATGTGCCCTTTTGGCTTATGGTCAGTAAGGGACTTTTGTTATATGCTTTGAGCAGTTTCATCCCATGCCTTGCTTTGCTATGTCCTGGTCCTGTAGCATGTTGCTATCTTGCTCTAAACATTGCTTCCTGATGTTAATTCCTGGCACGTTAGTATTTTCACCAAGTCTGTGATGCTGTTATATTTTGCACTTTTGTCATGCTTGTTTGAACCTGTTATTGTGTGATTTAGCCGTAGCTGAGTGTTCATCTTTTGTCAAGCATCTTGAGTAGATCCCAGCCATGTGCTTTGTTGCTATGTTAGAGTCCAGTAGCTTAGTTTCTTGTTGCATTTTAGATGGCATCGTGCTGTTAATCGCAGGATTGTGCCATTATTGTTTTGCTTGCCATTTGCAAACCGTGCATCCGATTCCGGTGATCTTTATATCGATTTCGACCGAAATCAACTCATCTTTCCAGCGGCGCTCTTGGTTTGCCAAGTTGAGGCCTGGTCCAATATTTTCCTTCCAGAGCACGCATATGCATTGCACATTACATCCCGCATATCATGTCATGTTATGCATCATGTTGCTTGCGCATTGCACCGTGGTTGATTGTGGTTTATTTTGCTTGTATTCTTGCCTTGGGTAGAGCCGGGAGACGTTCGTGATCGAGGAACCCGTTGAGTACGCTTACGAGGATCAAGCTTACGTCAACTCGGAGAACTTTGCAGGCAAGTTGACCATACCCTTGAAATCACTTCTATCTTTGCTTACTAGTTGCTCGCTCTATTGCTATGTCGCGCTACCTACCACTTGCTATATCATGCCTCCCATATTGCCATGCCAAACCTCTAACCCACCTTGTCCTAGCAAACCGTTGTTTGGCTATGTTACTGCTTTGCTCAGCCCCTCTTATAGCGTTGCTAGTTGCAGTGATGATGGAGTTTGTTCCTTGTTGGAGTGTGATTGTTGTTGGGATATCATTATTATATCTTGTTTACTTTAGTGCACCTATATACTTGGTAAAGGGTGGAAGGCTCGGCCTTATTCCTGGTGTCTTGTTCCACTCTTGTCGCCTTAGTTTCCGTCATATCGGTGTTATGTTCCTTGATTTTGAGTTCCTTACGTGGTTGGGTTATAATGGGAACCCCTTGATAGTTCGCCTTGAATAAAACTCCTCCAGCAAGGCCCAACCTTGGTTTTACCATTTGCCACCTACGCCTTTTTCCCTTGGGTTCCGCGGACTCAAGGGTCATCTTTATTTTAAAGCCCCGGGCCAATGCTCCTTTGAGTGTTGGTCCAAACTAGAGTCCTTTGCAGCGCCCCCTCGGGGAAACTCGAGGTTTGGTTTTAGTTGTACGGAGCACTCATCCGGTGTGCCCTGAGAACGAGATACGTGCGACTCCTATCGGGATTTGTCGGCACATCGGACGGCTTTGCTGGTCTTGTTTTACCATTGTTGAAATGTCTTGTAACCGGGATTCCGAGTCTGATCGGGTCTTCCTGGGAGAAGGAATATCCTTCATTGACCGTGAGAGCTTGTGATGGGCTAAGTTGGGACACCCCTGCAGGGATTTGAACTTTCGAAAGCCATGCCCGCGGTTATGGGCAGATGGGAATTTGTTGATATCCGGTTGTAGAGAACTTGAAACTTAACTTAATTAAAATGAATCAACAACGTGTGTAGCCGTGATGGTCTCTTTTCGGCGGAGTCCGGGAAGAGAACGCGGTCTCGTGTTATGCTTGAACGTAAGTAGTTTCAGGATCACTTCTTGATCTTTGTAGCTTCTCGACCGTGCCTTGCCTTCTCTTCTCGCTCTCATTTGCGTAAGTTAGCCACAATATATGCCTTCTCGCTCTCATTTGCGTAAGTTAGCCACCATATATGCTAGTGCTTGCTGCAGCTCCACCTCACTACCCCCCTTTTCCTATCTTAAGCTTAAATAGTCCTGATCACGAGGGTGTGAGATTGATGAGTCCCCGTGACTCACAGATTACTTCCAAAACCAGATGCAGGTGCCGATGATGCCATTATAGGGGATGCGACTGAACTCAAGTGGGAGTTCGACGAGGATTCAGGACGTTACTATGTTTCCTTTCCAGATGATCAGTAATGGAGCCCAGTTGGGGCGATTGGGGATCTTATGCATTTGGGGTTGTCTTTATTTTGGTTCCGTAGTCGGACCTTGATTGTATTCTGGATGATGTAATGCTATATTTATGTATTGTGTGAAGTGGCAATTGTAAGCCAACTCTGTATCTCTTTCTTATTCGGTACATGGGATGTGTAAAGATTACCCCTCTTGCGACATACTTACAATGCGGTTATGCCTCTAAGTCGTGCTCCAACACGTGGGAGATATAGCCGCATCGTGGGTGTTACAAGTTGGTAATCAGAGCCTTCCCCAACTTAGGAGCCCCCCCTTTAACGAATCGCTGGCGTTGTTGAGTCTAGAAAAATGTTTTGAGTCTTATAGGATTATATATATCGGAGAGTAGGATTCTTTTTACTCCTTAGTCCCTTCGTCGCTCTGGTGAGGCCTCCTGACGTAGAGTTTTGACTCTTCTCTTCACAAATTTTCATGAATTTTCTTTAGGATCACACGGGTATCTTGGAATCGTTCCGATGGTTTTGTGACGAGAACATTGTTCTGGGTGCCTCCTGACATTTAGGGGTTGTGGCAGTGTCCTGGGGAGTTGAGCTCCGAGGTGTTGTCATCACAATTTTATCGTTGCAGTTCTGGAATACCTGAGTTCGCCGACATCGAAAATCTCTTTTATGCAGTTGTTGGTGAGATAACCTCGACGCCACCCAGTACTGGGGCGGGAGTTCAGGAGAATTGCCATAACTCGTATAATGGATGCTTTTCGAAGGTTGAGGTAAATGATTTCCGATGGTTTCTTGGTTATGTGTTGAAGGATGGATACAGCTGGATGTAGGATTTGCTAGTTTTGGGTGAGATATTATGCTTCCCCTGTATCCCCAACACCTGATTGCATAACCAGAAAATTTCGGGAGTTTCATAGGTGGGAATTCATCTAGCTCTAGTATTTCTTCCCGCAGATATTTGGTTTGTGATTTGGTAATCCTTACCAATTATTTGTTCATATCCGTACCTTGTTGTTTTATACATCTACCTCTATCTAAGTGGCTTCTCAATTTATGGAAGTGTGATGATTTACTTTGGAATTCATTCGTTCATTTTTGTTCGAATGTTAAGCCTATATGTTGCAATTTCGATCCATTTGATTCATCTTGAATATATGTCTTTCAAGATGCTAACGGATGTCACCCTCTTCAGGATGGCTCCTCCAACGCGTCAGAATCCGGAACCTCCGCCACCTCCTCCACCTCCGGAGGCATGGCAAGCTGTGATGGCTGCTACCAACGCCAACATGCAGATGCTTTTGCAAATCTTGCAAGAGCGCAACCAAGGAAATCAAGGCCATGACAACAATCAAGCTCACTTTACTACCCTCAACCAGTTCCTCGCAAACCAGCCGAAGTCCTTCAGTAACTGTATCGAGGCCACAGACGCTGACGATTGGATCGTGGATATCTACAAACATTTTGAGTGTAGAAATGTCAGGCCTGAGGACTTTGTCAAGTTTGCTTCGTTCCAACTCAAAGACCAAGCTGCTGAGTGGTATCAGCAATACAAAGATTCCAGAGGAGGTCGTGTGATTACCTGGGATGATTTCCGCCAAGACTTCAAAGCTCACCACATTCCTCAGAGTGTTGTTGAGAGTAAGAGTGAGGAGTTCCGCAATCTGATGCAAGGCAGCTTATCTGTTTACCAATACAACATCCTGTTCCAGAGGCTCGCTCGCATCGCCAAACAAGACGTCCCTGACGAGAAGAGCACGATTTATCAGTTCAGAGGTGGCCTCAAAGAAGATCTGCAACTAGCTCTTGTGCTTTTTGAGCCGAAAAAGTATGATGAGTTCTACAACATGGCACTAACGCAAGAGACCGCTCAGCTCAAGTGCGATGCTTCCAAGAAGAGATTCAGGGATGCAACTCCTTCTTCTTCAACTCAAGTGGCAGTTAAGCAGCAAAAGTTTTGGTTGCCTCCTCCTCCGTTCCGTCAGCCTTATCAGCAGAAGAGTAAAGGTGGCAATGGATCTTCCCACCCACCCAACCCAGGCTTTCAGAACAAAGCTTCGTCTCATGCTCCAAGGTCAAGTGCTCTGTATCACCGTCCGCTCTCAGAGGTTACGTGCAACAAGTGTCAGGAGAAGGGTCACTATGCGAACAAATGCTTCAACCAGAGGCGTCTTCCGCCTCCTCCTCTTGTGAGATCTGCCAGCAATGCAGTGGTCAAGCATAATCCCAAGCATGTCAAGGTTAACATGATGAACGCAGCCGAGGCAGAGGACTCTTCAGAAGTGATAATGGGTAACCTTCCAGTTAACTCTACTCCGGCAAAAGTTCTTTTTGATACTGGTGCATCGCATTGTTTCATTTCTAAACCTTTTGCATCAAAGTATGCGTGTGATTATCAAAATTTGCCAAGAACTTTACCAATTGTGTCCCTGGGCAAGCAAATGTCACCTAATATCTGCGTCCCGGATGTTTCTATCAAGATGGGTGACTATAAGTTTCTGTCTTCTCCAATGGTCCTTGGTGACTCGGATATTGATCTAATTCTCGGCATGGACTGGCTTTCTAAGCACAAGGCTCAACTTGATTGTGCTGCCAGGCAGATTCAATTGACACACTCGTCTGAGGATGTGATTGCCTTTGCCGCTCGTGACGATACCATTCAACTATTTTCTCTCAATGAGAAGGGCGAGTTGAATGCCATCTCTCAGATTCCAGTCGTTTGTGCATATCAAGACGTCTTTCTAGAAGAGTTTCCAGGAATGCCTCCTCACCGGCCAGTTGAATTCGTCATTGATCTTGATCCTGGCACGGAACCTGTTTGCAAACGTCCTTACAAGCTTGGACCAGAAGAGTTGAAGGAGCTGAAGAAACAACTCGATATACAAGAGCGTATGGGTCTCATCCGACCAAGTTCTTCTCCTTGGGGTTGCGGTGTTCTTTTTGTCAAGAAGAAGGATGGCACGGACCGACTTTGTGTCGACTACCGTCCATTGAACAAGAATACCATAAAGAACAAGTAACCACTTCCCAACATCAATGAGCTATTCGAACTACTCGAAGGTGCTCAAGTATTCTCCAAGCTTGCCTCCGTATGGGCTATCATCAGATTCGCATTCGTGAACAAGATATCCCCAAGACAGCATTCAGAACAAGCTATGGGTCCTATGAATACACTGTCATGTCTTTCAGCCTTGTCAATGCTCCTCCAACATTCTCTCGCATGATGAACTTCATCTTCAACCCTTACACAAATGACTTCGTCTTGGTCTATCTCGATGACATTTTGGTCTTTTCCAAGAACAAGGAGGATCATGCCAAACATTTGAGATTGGTGCTGGACAAACTCAGAGAACATCAGTTATATGCGAAGTTTTCAAAGTGCGAGTTTTGGCTCGATGAGGTTCTCTACCTTGGGCATATCATCTCAGCCAAAGGCATAGCTGTTAATCCTGAGAAGGTGTCTGCAATTGTGAATTGGGAACCGCCTTAGAATGTGAAGCAGCTCTGCAGCTTTCTTGGGCTCGCAAGCTATTGTCGAAGATTCGTTGAGAATTTCTCTAAGATCGCGAAGCCTCTTTCCAACCTCCTCCAGAAGCATGTGAAGTATGTCTGGACGCCTGAATGTGACATCGCTTTCAACACCCTCAAAGAGAGGTTAGTCACAGCTCCAGTTCTGACTCCTCCTGATGAATCCAAACCATTCGAAGTTTTCTGTGATGCTTCCCTTCAAGGTCTCGGTGCTGTGTTAATGCAAGAGAAGAAAGTTGTGGCCTATACCTCTCGCCAATTGAAGCGCAACGAAAAGAACTACCCCACTCATGACCTCGAGTTGGCGGCAATTGTCCATGCTCTTTTAACATGGAGACATCTCTTGTTGGGAAGGAAAGTGGACACCTTCACTGATCATAAGAGCCTCAAGTACATCTTCACTCAGCCCAACCTCAACCTCAGGCAGACTCGTTGGGTCGAAATGATTCAAGAGTATAATCCGAGTATTGAATATACTCCAGGCAAGGCCAATGTCATTGCTGACGCTTTGAGCAGGAAGGCTTACTGCAACAGTTTGATTCTCAAGCCCTTCCAACCGGACCTTTGTGAAGCTTTCTGCAAACTTATTCTCCAAGTTGTTCCTCAAGGATTCCTTGCCAACCTCCAAGTCTCTCCTACTTTGGAAGATCAGATTCGTGAGGCTCAACTTCTTGATGCCATGGTGAAGAAGGTGAAGATTGGGATTGCCAAGAGCCAACCCAAGTACAAGTGCTATCGCCTTGATGACAAAGATACTCTTTTCTTCGAGGATCGAATTGTTGTTCCTAAAGGTGACCTTCGTAAAGTCATTATAAACGAGGCTCACAATTCACTCCTATCTATTCATCCTAGAAGTACAAAGATGTACCATGACCTCAAGCAGTCGTATTGGTGGACTCGAATGAAGCGCGAGATTGCTCAGTTCGTGAATGAATGTGATGTCTGCAGAAGAGTGAAAGCAGAACACCAACGGCCAGCTGGTCTCCTCCAACCTCTTGCCATTCCAGAATGGAAGTTTGACCATATTGAGATGGACTTCGTGACTGGATTTCCCAAGTCCAATCGTGGCAATGATGCTATCTTCGTCATCATCGACAAGCTTACTAAAGTGGCTCATTTTCTTCCTATCAAAGAATCTATCACGGCAGCTCAGTTGGCAGAGCTATATACCTCCAGGATTTTCTCCTTGCCTGACATTCCACAGTTGATATCTTCAGATCGTGGAAGCATCTTTACCTCTAAGTTCTGGGATTCCTTCCAGAAGGCCATGGGCACCAGCATTCGCTTCAGCACAGCCTTTCATCCTCAAACTAATGGACAAGTCGAGCGAGTAAATCAAATTCTTGAAGATATGCTCAGGGCTTGTGTCATTTCTTTCGGTATGAAGTGGGAAGATTGTCTTCCATATGCCGAGTTCTCCTACAACAATAGCTTCCAAGTGAGTTCGGGCAAGGCCCCATTCAAGATTCTCTATGGCAGAAAGTGTCGTACTCCTCTTAATTGGTCAGAGACTGGTGAACGCCAACTTCTTGGCAATGACTTGATCACAGAGGCTGAAGAAATGTGCAAAGTCATTCATGAATATCTCAAAGCCGCCCAATCATGCCAGAAGAGTTACTATGATAGCAAGCATCGTGACTTGGTGTCGGTGGGAACGACACCTATGGGATCACAAGAATCCCTACTACGGTTAGCGAGGCGCGGGGTCGTGAGAAGAGCGGATCAAACAGATAGTACACAGTTTGTTTATCCAGGTTCGAGCCACGAGGATGCATAAAACCCTACTCCTGCTTTGGCCGATGTATATTCCTGTTCTTCAGCTAGCTCTAGGGCATTAGGAGCTCCAAAAAGCCGAATCTTTCTCCTGGTTGCCTCGGGCCTCCTTTTATAGAAAAAGGGGTCGCCACAGTGGCACACAAGAGATGGAAAGGGTACAGTGATGCGAGGTTATCCCTCGCATTACATGACAAGGCACATTTAATGCGTCTTGCTTAGGTGTCCTTGCTTTATCGGGGACGGGGGAGAAACCTGTCTTGTCCATCGCCGCTCCTTCTTGTGTCGACACGCGCCCTGGCCAGCGATGCCTGTGATGCCATGTAGGTAGGCAGGCAGCTGAGGTGGCGCAGTGGAGGGTCTTCACGAAGATCTGCATGCCGCCACGTAGATGCCTACCCAGCTGGTTGGGTCGGCAGCTGCATGCGTACGGTGGTGGAGGTTTAGTCGGCGTGGGCCTGATGGTGGCCCTGCGGATGTTCTTGGTAAGGGCCTTGCCGGAGCCCCGGCAAGGGTCTTGTCGGGGCGCCTGCTGTCATCCCCGGCAAGGCGCTTGCCAGGGGCCTTATGGTCTTTCTCGGCTAGGATCCCGCCAAGGGTCGTCATCTTCTATTGTACGTATTTGATCTTGAATGTCTTCACAAAGATCTGCATGCCACCACGGGGATGTCTCCCGAATCCTTGCCCCATGGGGGCAGTGGACTCAAGGGTGATTTGCTCCGTAGGCGTGGGGCGAGTTGCCGCGGCAAGGGTCTTGCCGGGGTGGCTAAAACTGTCTCCCGGCAAGGATCTTGCTGGGGGAGTCCTCTTCGTCTCCTTTGTTCTTCGTGGTTTTGGCCTTGGCGTCGTCCTAGTTCCCTTGAGCTTCGGTCTTACCCTGGCTCACCTCCCTTGCCTTGCTTGGTGTGGTGGTGCCCGCGGCTCTGACTGCCCGTGCACAGTTATAGGTGTACAAAAAGTGCACCCCTCTTTTTGTACACCGACAGGAGCCCCCGGGCCTGGGCCACACATAAGTGTAACGCGTTGTTGGGTCAGGCCCAAAAATGGTGCGCGGGCAGGCGGGGCGGTTTTTACCGCGGTAAGATTCTTCGCGCGCTGCGCTTCCCACGACTCGCGCGCGTGGCGCGGCGTGAGGAGGTGGGCGTGATGTGGGTAGCATGCGTGGGGTTGGTCTCTGCATGCATGCGTCACGTCGTAGTAAAGGGGAGGTTCATGCCTTCCCCATAAACGAAGGGAGGCGTGGAGGCGCGGCCCATTTACTGAATGGGGCTGAGGCGCGGTCTTCAAGGCGTCCACTCCCCACGATCACGGGGTGCGGAGAGGTCGCCTCACCTGTCCCCTCGGTTCTGCACATCCGCCACGTGTCTCCCATGCGCTTGGGGTGGAAAACGGTGGAGGCGGGAAACCGGGCTGTCGCTGGTTGGGGCGGCGGGTCGGTCCTGGCTCCCTGCGCCTTCCGTGTCTCGATTGGCCGAGCGGGGCGGCCGAGCCCCAACCCCGCTCCTTTATAAAGAGCGGGAGGCGGGGATGGCGTCCCGCATTCTTTCATCTTCTTCTTCCTTCAGCTTCTGCTCCTCCCTTCCATCCGTCATGGAGAGAGGGAATCCCGGTCCTTCAACGGTGGCGGCGAGGGTCGCCGCTCGACAACGCGTCCCTCCTTCTCCTACGCCTGCGGTGGCAGAGCCAGCCGCGAGGGGAAGGGGGAGGGGGCGAGGCCGTGGGCGAGGCTGGGGCGCTCGGGGAAGAGGAGGACAGGGTGGCGCGCCGGCCTCGCCACCGCCAGCATCTCCCCCTCCAATGGAGGGCCATGTTGGGGATGACCCTTGTGAGTTCTTCGTCAGGCTGCGCCGGCCGCCGCGGCGTCGCCTTTGTCTCCCGACTCCATTTGCGCTGGAGATGGAGCTGGATCCGCCGGAGTCATTGCAGCTGCACATGAGGGGCTGCGGGATCAGTGGCACGCGGGTCCGCATCGACTTCCCCGCTCCTCACGTGATGTATCTTCGTCGGGGATGGAAGACGTTTGCTCATATCCACAGCTTGACGGAGGGGCTCACTCTCCATTTTAAGCTGATGGAGGGTGGCCTTCTCTCCGTCAAGGTCTTCGGGCACTTTGGGACTCGTACAAGGTGCTGCATGGAGAGCTCTTGTGATAGTGAAGACTCCTCCTCGGGCGGGAGTGACGAGGAGGACAGCGGCAGCGACGACGAGGGCGGTAGGCGGCAGGATGACGGGTCCGACTAGGTGTCGGGTGCCGCTCCGTGCGGCACCGGCGACCCCATCATCCGTTTCGCCGGCTCCTTGAACTTCTCGGGGTCGTCTCCTTGGGCGGCTGGCGTTGGGAGGCTGTGGACGAGGAAGAGGGCGGGCGGCAAGGCCGTCAAGTCGGAGTACGCGGGCACCGACGCCTTCGACGCGTACTGACGTCCTGCCGCCTCGTCTTCGAGCTCTGCTTCCGGCGCCGCCATCACCACCCAGCCTTTGGACGGCCACCAAGATGTTCTCCCCGCGTCTTCTGCCACCCGTAGCTCGCCTAGGTGCTCCTTTTGCCCTTCTCGCCTCCTTGACCTGCCTCCTGAGGAGAGGGACAAGAAAGGGATTACGGGCACCTTATCTCTTTTTAGTTTGTAAGCCTTTGGGCCTTTGTTGAATTTAAAACTTGTAATCCCTTCATTCATGTTTTTCATTCCCTGTGGACTGTACCTGAGTGGAATGTTTTTAATGAAAAAGGGATGCTTGCCGGGTCATTTGTTTGCGGGTGGAACCCACGGCAAGGAGTAAATCCTTGATATCTCTAAGATAAACATTTTCTCGCCCGGCAACAGGCCTTGCCGTCTCCCCACTTCGCTCAACCTTTCTCACGCCTTTGGCGGAGGCAGGATGAGGTGGGTTCAGGCTCCTTGTTTCATCCTTTCGCTGCCGCGACTATGACCAAACTTGGTCCCAGGAACAAGCCCTAGGGCCTAGAGTTAGGGGAGCACGGTAGCTTAAGGAAAAACGAGGTTTCACATACCTCAGTCCAATGGAATGCATGATAAGGGATGAAGAACTTATCTGAAGCTGCACCCCCCGGCAACCCTGGTTTGCCGTCGGTGAATCTTTGCTCTTGCAGCCCCCGGCAATACTGGCTTGCCGGGGCCTAGATGCTGGTCCGTTCCTTTTTTTCTCCCCAAGTGGTTTGGCAAGGATATATGTGTGTCTTGTGAACCAAAGAAGACAAAAGAAAGACAAAGTGACGCACACTCGACCTCTAAGCTAGGGGTTAGTCGCTGCTAAGCACTATCAACCCTAACCAAGGACGAGACTCGACCTAGCATGCATGCTATAACTTAGGGGGCCATCGCTTCATTTATTTATGCTCAGGGTCTGCGCCTGGCTTTGTACAGAGGGTTACATGCGTCATTGGCAAGGCTCGTACAAAAGGTGGCTTGCCGGGGGGCCCGGCAAGCCACGCCTCACGGGTAAAACTTGCGAAGATGCTCAATGTTCCAGGAATTACTCACCGGAATGGCATCTTCGGTCTCCAGGCGGACTGCGCCGGGCCTGGTGACTCGTATTACCCGATAAGGGCCTTCCCACTTTGGCGTCAACTTGTTGGAATTCTTGGCTGATTGAACGCGCCGAAGAACAAGGTCGCCTTCCTCAAAGCTTCGGGCATGAACCTTGCGGCTATGGTAGCGGCGCAAGGCTTGCTGGTAGCGCGCTGCTCTCACAGCCGCCCGAAGACGATCTTCCTCAAGGAGCGTTGCGTCATCTTGCCGCAATTGCTCTTGCTCAAGCTCGTCATAAGCGAGTACTCGAGGTGACCCGTATATGAGTTCCATGGGGAGAACTGCTTCTGCCCCGTATACCAGGGCAAAGGGTGTCTGGCTGGTGGCTCGATTTGGTGTCGTTCTGATTGACCAAAGAACCACCGGCAATTCATCAATCCAGCGCCTTCCACTCTTCTGCAGTCTGTCAAAGGTCTTTGTCCTCAGGCCTCACAGTACTTCAGCATTTGCCCTCTCAGCTTGACCATTGCTTCGTGGGTGAGCAACGGAAGCGAAACAGACCTTGCTGCCGAGGTCTTGAATATATTGCATGAAGGTGTGGCTTGTGAACTGTGTGCCGTTGTTGGTGATGACCCTATTGGGTACACCAAAATGGCACACCAGTCCTTTGAAGAACTTGACGGCTGAGTGTGCTGTGACCTTCCTCACTACTTCCACTTCTGGCCACTTTGTGAACTTGTTGATTGCAACGTACAAGTACTCAAAGCCCCCGACAGTGCGGGGGAAAGGGCCCAGTATGTCGAGCCCCCAGACCAAGAAAGGCCAAGAGAGAGGAATGGTTTGAAGGGCTTGAGCTGGCTGATGAAGCTTCTTTGAATGGAACTGACACGCTTCACACCTGGTGACTAGTGTCGTCGCATCCTGGAGGGCGGTGGGCCAGAAGAAGCCTTGCCGAAACGCTTTCCCGGCAAGGGCCCTGGACCCTATGTGGGATCCACATACGCCTCCATGTATATCCGCCAACAGCCCCAGTCCTTCCTCTCGAGGGATACACTTCAATTTCACACCGTTCGGCCTCTTTCTGTACAGGACGTCATCGACGAACTGGTACATAGTAGAGCGATGGGCTACTTTTTCCGCTTCTTCCTACTCCTCAGGAAGTTCCCTTGTTTGGAGGAATCAGACGGTATGCTGTGCCCACGCTGGAGCCTGAGGCTCGACGACGAGGACTAAAGGTATTTCCTCCGCTATAGGAGCGGCTATCTCCACGGCAAGAGCTTGATGCTCCGTCGGAGCTAGCCGTCCTGTGGCGGTCTCAGTGTCTCCGGCAACATCCTTGCCAGCGGCTTAGGGGAGCTCAGTGGGAAAGTACTTGTCGGGCCCTGATTTTCTCCTCTTGTTCTGCTCAGTTGATGGATCAACGGATGGCTGTGTTAGCCGAAGCACAAAGGTACCTGGTTCCACAGGTAGCTTGAGGGCAGCACGTTTTGACAGGTAATCGGCAATGTCATTCTCCGCTCGGGGAACGTGTTCTGCCTGTATACCGTCAAAACGCTCTTCCATCTTTCTCACTTCATCGACGTAGGCCTTCATCAACGGGCTCTGGTAATCCTTGTTGACTTGCTTGATGACAAGTTGCGAGTTTCCCTGACGACGAGTTTCTTGATTCCGAGGTTCGCCGCGATCCTAAGACTAGCAAGCAGCCCTTCGTACTCAGCTGTATTGTTTGTTGACACCTCCCTGGGGAAGTGCATCTGGATCACGTACTTGAGGTGCTCTCCGGTGGGCGCGACAAGCAGTACGCCAGGCCCGGCGCCCTGTAAGGAGAAAGCTCCATCAAAGTACATGATCCAGTCGCAACTTGCCTCCTTGCCGGGGAGAGCAGTCTCTTGGGCTTCTTCGTCAGGCGTCGCGGTCCATTCTGCAATGAACTCCGCCAGGACTCGGCTTTGAATCGTCGAGGTACTCTCAAACTTGAGGCCAAAGCTAGACAGTTCTAGTGCCCACTCTACGATTCTTCCCATTGCGTCTGGATTGTGCAATATCCGTTGCAGAGGGAGGCGAGTGACGACAATGATTTCGTGCGCCTGGAAGTAGTGATGCAGCTTCCTCGAGGCCATAAGAAGGCCGAAGACCGGTTTCTGCACACCGGAGTACCTCAATCTAGCCCCCTGCAGGAGGGAACTAACAAAGTAGACCGGGTGCTGCATCATTTTCTTCTTCGGCGGTACTTCAATTGGCTGCGTCGTCTTGGCATTGGTGGCATCGGGCTCCGTCGCTGCTATTACCTCATCATCAATTTCTCTCTGCGCCACTAGTGCGGCGCTGACCACCTGGTTCGTTGCCGCCAGGTACAGCAGCAACGGTTCCTGTGGCCTAGGTGCAACTAGTATTGGCGCGGAGGAGAGGTACTTCTTCAAATCTTTCAATGCTGCTTCGGCTTCTGGCGTCCACTCCATCGGGCCCGCCTTTTTCAAAATCTTGAAAAAGGGAAGGGCGCGCTCGGCGGACATGGAAATGAACCTGCTCATGGCGGCAACGCAACCAGCAAGCCGACGCACATCCTTGACTCGCTTGGGTGCTTCAATCTGCTCTATAGCTTTGATCTTGTACGGATTGGCCTCTATCCCACGCTGTGACACAAAGAACTCGAGAAGCTTGCCAGACGGGACGCCGAAGACGCACTTCTCAGGGTTTAGCTTGAGATTGATCTTGCGTAGGTTTGCAAATGTTTCTTGTAAATCTGATATGAGGGTTGCCCTATTCTTGGTTTTGACCACTATATCATCCATATAAGCTTCCATATTTCTATGGAGCTGGGGTTCAAAACCAATCTGGACCGTCCTTGCAAACGTTGAACCAGCACTCTTCAACCCGAAAGGCATCCGTATAAAGCAATACGTACCACATGGGGTGATGAATGCCGTTTTCTCTTCGTCTTCTCTTGTCATGAAGATCTGGTGGTAGCCGGAGTAGGCATCGAGGAATGACAGCAGATCACACCCAGCCATGGAGTCAACAATCTGGTCGATGCGCGGCAACGGGAAGGGGTCTTTGGGACAAGCCTTATTGATATCTATGTAATCGATACACAGCCTCCACTTCCCATTTGTCTTGCGCACTACCACTAGATTGGCCAACCACGTTGGATGGAGCACTCCTCTTACCAAACCCACTGCTTCCAGTTTCCGGATCTCCTCTGTGATGAACTCTTGTCGTTCCAAGGCTTGTTTTCTGACCGTCTGCTTGACGGGCCGCGCATGAGGACAGACAACAAGGTGCTGCTCAATCACCTCCCTGGGAACACCGGGGATGTCAGATGCTTGCCATGCAAACACATCAACATCCGCCCACAGGAAGGTGACGAGCGCGTCTTCCTATTTGTCGTCAACGGTGGAGCTTATGGTGAAAGCCCCTCCCGTGCCATCCTCCTTGACAGAAACCTTCTTGGTTCCCGGCGGTGTGGCCCTGGATTTCTTGTTTCTGCCGGTGGATCTCTCTAGCACGTCCTCGACGGGAGCACTACACTCCAAAGAGGTGCGCTTGCCGGAGTGGATGCCTGAGGTCTCACCGGTCTTCTTATTTTTCTTTCCCGGGGCTCCAGTGGTAGGAGCAAGCGCCTTAGCAGTGGCGGCTGCTGCAACTACTTGTTGGTAGAGTTGGTCAGCGCAAATTAGCGCATCCTTCTTGTCTGATGGGACGGTGATGATCGTCACAGGCCCCGGCATCTTCAGGGTGTTGTAGGCGTAATGTGACGCCGCCATGAACTTGGCCAGCGCTGGGCGGCCAAGGATCCCGTTGTAAGGCAAGGGGATCTTGGCAACGTCGAACACAATCCTTTCTATCCTATAGTTCAGATCACTCCCAAAAGTCACGGGCAATGTGACCTTTCCCTTTGGTTGACTTCTTCCCGGGTTGACCCCCTGAAATGTGCCCGTGTCTTCGAGGTCTTCATCAGGAATCTGCAGTTTCTCGATCACGGCAGGCGAGATTAAGTTCAGACCGGCCCCGCCATCGACTAGCATCTTTGTCACCTTGAGGTTGCGTATTGTTGGTGAAACCAACAATGGCAAGCACCCGACTGTAGTAGTGCGATCAGGGTGATCCTCAGTGTCAAAAATGATAGGTGTGTCAGACCACTTCAGCGGCCTTTGGGCATCAAACGACGGCTCTGCCGCTGTAATCTCACGCGCCCACTGTTTAAGCTGGCGGTGAGAGGTATGCAGAGAGGCGCCACCATCGACGCACATGGCCTCTGTAGCTTTCTGAAATTCTTGGTCACCAGACTCATCGTCCTCTTCGTGATCATCATCTTCTGGCTTCTTTTCACGGCCCCGGGCGGGCCTCTCCTGTTGTTTATCTTTGCCGTGACGGCCCGCCTGGCCGTCACGCTTCTTGCCGGACCCTTCAGCACCGTCCTGGCCTTTCTCCTTGTCCTGCCTCTCATATTCATCCCTCTGCTTCTCAGCAAGGAGCTCAACCTGTTGGCAGTTCTGGAGATCATGGCCTTTGGTGCGATGGTTCTTGCAGTATTGCTTGTCGGAGTTTCCTGGCTTCTCGGCAGCTGCCAAGGCCCGATAGGCGACACATCCGGCAATTTCCTTGCCGGGGTCATCTGCCTTGGTTTTCTTGGCGGAGCCGGCGTTGTTAGATCCCTCGACGGCAAGCATGGCTTTACCTTTGCGCTTCCTGTTGCGGCACCGGCCTTTCTTTGCCGGGGCGGCAATATCCTCATCTGAGGAGTCGGTTTCCACGCCGGCATCTTCGCCGGGGTACTTCCTTCCCTCTTCAGCCCGGGTACATCTATCAACAAGAACATAGAGTTCTGCCATGTCTTTCACCTTGTTCATTGCCAGCTCTTCGCGTATCTTACAGTTACGCACGTTCTGATGGAACGCGCTGATGATGGCGGCAGGGTGAACATCAGGGATATTGTACTGTACCCAGCTGAACCTCTGTATATACTTGCGCAGACTCTCACCTCCCTTCTGGGGAATGACGTGCAGGTCGCTTGCTTGGCCATGGGCTTGGTGGCTTCTAGTAAAGGCACCAACAAACTCATGGCAACAAATCCGACCAGGAGGAAATAGAGTGTACCGGCAAGTGCATCAACCACGACATGGCGTTGGTTTAAGAGCCAATGGAAAGTAATTCGCAAGCACCTTATCGTCGCGGGCTCCGGCAGCTTGCATCGCGATGGTGTAGATGCTGAGGAACTCAGACGGGTGGGTCTTGCCGTTGTACTTCTCGCCAACGTCAGGTTTGAAGGTGCGGCGAGTGGGCCACTGGAACTACCGCAGCTCATGGGTAAAAGCCGGACAACCTACCTCGTAAGGTCGGCCTCCAGGGCTCTCCGGGGCCGGGTGGTTCGCAACAGGCCCTTCTCGCCTGTCTGACTGGTGGCACGCTCCGCGCCGGCGCTCGATAGTGGTTCGAGCGTCTTCAAGGGCTCGTTCCCGAAGAACTTGGCGTTGGTCACAGTGGGTCCGTGGGTCAGATGACGCTATGGAAATGTTGTCGCCCGTGACATCGCGACGAGCCGGCGTTCGCGATATCGGATGGGGAAGAGGTGAATGCACTGTGGTTGCGACGCCGCCGACCTTTCCACCACTAGTGCGTGGGACTCCATCGGAGCGTCGACCCGGGGGCCCCACCGGACTTGGTTCGTCTTTGTTGGCCACCGAACAAGGCTTCGGATAGTGGCTCTCCATTCGTCGAGTTTCCCCGTAGTGGGAGGAAAGTCGAGGAGCAACTGCGCGCGCGCCAGGGCCTCTGCTGGCGTCGGTGGCAGCGGAACCTTCACGGATCGCGACGCGTGTCGACTTCTGACCATGTCAGAAGGAGCTCTATCACGACCCCGCGGTCGCATGCCGTTGTCACCAGTGCTTCAGCGATCGGGCAGGTCTTCTACGTCCCGGGAGTGGCGCTAGGGGCTCTTCCCGCGGCGACGCCCGGGATCTTCGGCGCGATGGCGCCGTTCGTCGCGCAATGCCTGGGAGGAGCGCGCTGTTGGCGCCAGCGTGGGAGTCTTGGAGGCCCTTGCATCGCCTTTGGGTGGGGCGGCGATGACCTTGGAAGGCCCCGCTCCACCCGCGGAGGGCCTGGCTCCGCCTTTGGATTTGGCGATGTGTGGCCCGTTACCAGGCGCACAAACATCGCCGCCTCCCAAACTCCGGCTGCTAGGATGGCGTTGGTGTTCGCGAGCAGCACCCCGGGTCCTTTCTGTGACCGGTCCGCTGCTCGCCCGCGTCGGGACGGGCTGTACGGCTTCTGACTGGCCAACCGCCACCGTCGTCTTCTTCTTGGGCGCCATGATGATGAAGAAGCGTCGAACTAACTGCTAAAGCCGATTCTCACAACTGCGCCCCCTATCTGGCGCGCCAAAGATGTCGGTGGGAACGACACCTATGGGATCACAAGAATCCCTACTACGGTTAGCGGGGCGCGGGGTCGTGAGAAGAGTGGATCAAACAGATAGTACACAGTTTGTTTATCCAAGTTCGGGCCGCGAGGATGCCTAAAACCCTACTCCTGCTTTGGTGGATGTATATTCCTGTTCTTCAGCTAGATCTGGGGCATTAGGAGCTCCAAAAAGCCGAATCCTTCTCCTGGTCGCCTCTCGCCTCCTTTCATAGAAAAAGGGGTCGCCACAGTGGCACACGAGAGATGGAAAGGGTACAGTGATGCGAGGTTATCCCTCACATTACATGACGAGGTGCATTTAATGTGTCTTGCTTAGGTGTCCTTGCTTTATCGGGGACGGGGGAGAAACCTGTCTCGTCCGTCGCCGCTCCTTCTTGTGTCGACACGCACCCTGGCCAGCGATGCCTGTGATGCCATGTAGGTAGGCAGGCAGCTGAGGTGGCGCAGTAGAGGGTCTTCATGAAGATCTGCATGCCGCCACGTAGGTGCCTGCCCAGCTGGTTGGGTCGGCAGCCGCATGCGTACGGTAGTGGAGGTTTAGTCAGCGTGGGCCTGATGGTGGCCCTGCAGATGTTCTTGGCAAGGGCCTTGCCGGGGCCCCGGCAAGGGTCTTACCGGGGCACCTGCTGTCATCCCCGGCAAGGCGCTTGCCGGGGGCCTTGTGGTCTTCCTCGGCTGGGATCCCGCCAAGGGTCGTCATCTTCTATTGTACGTATCTGATCTTGAATGTCTTCACAAAGATCTGCATGCCACCACGGGGATGTCTCCCGAATCCTTGCCCCATGGGGGAAGTGGACTCAAGGGTGATTTGCTCCGCAGGCGTGGGGCGAGTTGCCGTGGCAAGGGTCTTGTCGGGGTTGCTAAAACTGTCTCCCGGCAAGGATCTTGCCGGGGGAGTCCGCTTCGTCTCCTTTGTTCTTTGTGGTTTTGGCCTTGGCGTCGTCCTAGTTCCGTTGAGCTTCGGTCTTACCCTGGCTCACCTCCCTTGCCTTTCTTGGTGTGGTGGTGCCCGCCGCTCTGACTGCCCGTGCACAGTTATAGGGGTACAAAAAGTGCACCCCTCTTTTTGTACACCGACACTTGGCTTTCGAGATCGGAGACCATGTCTACCTCCGCGTCTCTCCAATGAAAGGTACTTGTCGCTTCGGTATCAAAGGGAAGCTTGCCCCTAGATACGTGGGTCCTTTCAAGATCATTGGCAAAAGATGCGATCTCGCCTATCAACTTGAGATTCCATCCAACTTTGCAAACGTGCACGACGTGTTTCATGTGTCTCAGCTTCGCAAGTGCTTCAAGACGCCTGACCGCACCATCAACTTCGAAGAGATTGATCTCCAAGAAGACATGTCTTATCATGAGCATCCCGTTGCTATTCTTGAAGAAACTGAGCGCAAGACTCGTAACAAGTCTATCAAATTCCTGAAAGTGAAGTGGTCACATCATTCTGACCGAGAAGCCACCTGGGAACGCGAGAACCACCTCCGTTCTGAATATCCAGAGTTTTTTCAGTCCTAGATCTCGGGACGAGATCCTTTCGTAGTGGTGGAGTGTTGTAACGCCCCGTATGTAACTTGCCATATTTGTATTTCAACTCTTGCCATTTTTGGCTCTAAGTTATGATATCCCTCGTGGTTGAGTTTTGTCTTTGTTTTGCTTTTTGTCCATGTCATGCATCTCATATCATGTCATCATGTGCATCGCATTTGCATACGTGTTCGTCTCATGCATCCGAGCATTTCCCCGTTGTCCGTTTTGCGATCCGACACTCCTATGCCCTCCGGCGTCCCCTTTTGCCTCTTTTCATGTGCGGGTGTTAAACGTTCTCGGATTGGACCGAGATTTGCTAAGCGGCCTTGGTACACCACCGGTAGACCGCCTGTCAAGTTTCGTGCCATTTGGAGTTCATTTGATACTCCAACGGTTAACTGAGGAACCATAAAGGCCTCGTGTGTGTTGCAGCCCAACACCCCTCCAAAGTGGCCCAAAACCCATCCAAACCCCCTCCATCCTCTCGGCCGTTTGATCATGATCGCGTGGCCGAAAACTGCACCTCATTTGGACTCTCCTAGCTCCCTCTATCTATAAATATGTGCATCTCCCCGAAATTTCACGGATAAACCCTAGCTCTTCCTCCCCTCGCGCCGCCGGACACGTCCGGGCGGAGCCGGACGCGTCCACCACCATCACCCGTCCAACCCTGCGCTGCCACGTGTCACCGCCGCCGCCCCCGCGCCGCCGGCCCGCCGCAGCCCGCAGCAGGCCCGCGGGGCCCGAACCGCCGCCCGTGCGCCTGGCGCCGCGCCTCACCGCCCACCGGCGTCCACCTCCTCGCCGGCCGGAGCCGCACCGGACATAGCCGCTCCGGTCGCCGTGCCGCCCGACGCCGGCTCCCTTGCCCGCCGCCGCGGACCTCGCCGCCCTGCCGCGCCGCAGCCGGATCCGGCCTCCGCCGCCCCGGATCCGCCTCTCCACCTCGTCGGCACACCTCTCCGGTGAACCCCTCCGGCCACCGGCGATCCTCGGAATCCGCGCCCAGATCTGGATCCAGAGAGGGTTGACCCCTGTTTTTCCCTCTAAGTCTTTTATTTTGCATCCTGTACCATTTTTTTCATACCATATCTCATCATCGGTAGCTCTGTTTTGCGCGTGTGATATATCAAATTGTTCGTTATGATGTCCTCTTCATTTTGTTCCATTGCATCATGCTTGTTTGAGGCCATCTTGATGCCTAAAATTCTGTTGCAAGAGTGCTTCATAATGTTAGTTCCTGATTCTTAGCAGATCTTGAGCATTTGTCATTTTTGCCATGATTAATGTGTGCTGCATATGAGCATGAGCCCTACATGTGTTTTGGGCTATGCCATGCCATCTTTACAGGGGTGTATTCCATGTATTTTTGTGATCAATGTGGTGACTAGCACAAGCATGCAAAGTAGCTCTCGTGATGTTGTTGTTTTCAGGGACTTAGAATTTCACCAAGTCATTTCCCTGTTGTTATTTCAATGCCATGTATTCATGTTGCTACAAAGTGATCCATGCCTCTTTTTAGTATGTTCAGTAAGGATGATTTTGACATATGGTTATGCTCTATCCATCCATTTCTTTGTTTGCAATTATGGAGTGCCCTAGCATGACACAATCTTGCTCTATGGTTGCTATAAAATGTTCCTGGCAGATTGTTTACGTGTTAATCAATTTTGCCAAGGTTGTTGTAGTTGATCCATGCATGCTATGAGATTGTTGTTGCCATGTTTAGCTTCTTGATCACGTCTTCTTGTTGGGTGTATGCTTAGTTTGTCATGCAATGCCTTGTGGTGAGTGCATCGAGCTCGCAAACGTGCCTACTTAACTCTGTTTTTGCCATGTCTAGTTTTCTGCTAAGTCTGAATCTGTTAACGAAACTTGCTATGTTTACATGGGTACCATCATATTTTCTGTGCCCTTTTGGCTTATGGTCAGTAAGGGACTTTTGTTATATTCTTTGAGTAGTTTCATGCCATGCCTTTCTTTGCTATGTCCTGGTCCTGTAGCATGTTGCTATCTTGCTCTAAACATTGCTTCCTGATGTTAATTCCTGGCATGTTAGTATTTTCACTAAGTCTGTGATGCTGTTATCTTTTGCACTTTTGCCATGCTTGTTTGAACCTGCTATTGTGTGATTTAGCTATAGCTCAGTGTTCATCTTTTGTCAAGCATCTTGAGTAGATCCCAGCCATGTGCTTTGTTGCTATGTTAGAGTGCAGTAGCTTAGTTTCTTGTTGCATTTTAGATGGCATCGTGTTGTTAATCGCACGATTGTGCTATTATTGTTTTGCGTGCCATTTGCAAACCATGCATCCGATTCCGGTGATCTTTATATCGATTTCAACCGAAATCAACTCATCTTTCCAGCGGCGCTCATGGTTTGCCAAGTTGAGCGTGGTCCAATATTTTCCTTTCGGAGCACGCATATGCATTGCATATTACATCCCGCTTATCATGTCATGTTTTGCATCATGTTGCTTGCGCATTGCACCGTTGTTGATTGTGGTTTCTTTTGCTTGTGTTCTTGCCTTGGATAGAGCCGGGAGACGAGTTCGTGATCAAGGAACCCGTTGAGTACACTTACGAGGATCAAGCTTACGTCAACTCGGAGAATGTTGCAGGCAAGATGACCATACCCTCGAAATCACTTCTATCTTTGCTTGCTAGTTGCTCGCTCTATTGCTATGCCGTGATACCTACCACTTGCTATATCATGCCTCCCATATTGCCATGCCAAATCTCTAACCCACCTTGTCCTAGCGAACCATTGTTTTGGCTATGTTACTGCTTTGCTCAGCCCCTCTTATAGTGTTGCTAGTTGCAGGTGATGATGGAGTTTATTCCTTGTTGGAACGTGATTGTTGTTGGGATATCATTATTATATCTTGTTTACTTTAATGCACCTATATACTTGGTAAAGGGTGGAAGGCTCAGCCTTATGCCTGGTGTTTTGTTCCACTCTTGCTGCCTAAGTTTCCGTCATATCGGTGTTATGTTCCTTGATTTTGCGTTCCTTACGCGGTTGGGTTATAATGGGAACCCCTTGACAGTTCGCCTTGAATAAAACTCCTCCTACAAGGCCCAACCTTGGTTTTACCATTTGCCACCTAGCCTATTTCCCTTGGGTTCCGCGGACTCAAGGGTCATCTTTATTTTAAACCCCCGGGCCAGTGCTCCTCTGAGTGTTGGTCCAAACTAGAGTCCTTTGCAGCGCCCCCTCGGGAAAACTCGAGGTTTGGTTTTAGTTGTACGGAGCGCTCATCCGGTGTGCCCCGAGAACGAGATACGTGCGACTCCTATCGGGATTTGTCGGCACATCGGGCGGCTTTGCTGGTCTTGTTTTACCATTGTTGAAATGTCTTGTAACCGGGACCCGAGTCTGATCGGGTCTTCCTGGGAGAAGGAATATCCTTCGTTGACCGTGAGAGCTTGTGATGGGCTAAGTTGGGACACCCCTGCAGGGATTTGAACTTTCGAAAGCTGTGCCCATGGTTATGGGCAGATGGGAATTTGTTAATATCCGGTTGTAGAGAACTTGCAACTTAATTAAAATGAATCAACAACGTGTGTAGCCGTGATGGTCTCTTTTCGGCAGAGTCCGGGAAGAGAACACGGTCACGTGTTATGCTTGAACGTAAGTATTTTCAGGATCACTTCTTAATCTTTATAGCTTCTTGACCGTGCCTTGCCTTCTCTTCTCGCTCTCATTTGCGTAAGTTAGCCACCATATATGCTAGTGCTTGCTGCAGCTCCACCTCACTACCCCCCTTTTCCTACCTTAAGCTTAAATAGTCTTGATCGCAAGGGTGTGAGATTGCTGAGTCCCCGTGACTCATAGATTACTTCCAAAACTAGCTGCAGGTGCCGATGATGCCATTACATGGGATGCGACTGAACTCAAGTGGGAGTTCGACGAGGATTCAGGACATTAGTATGTTTCCTTTCCAGACGATCAGTAGTGGAGCCTAGTTGGGGCGATCGGGGATCTTATGCATTTGGGGTTGTCTTTATTTTGGTTCCATAGTCGGACCTTGATTGTATTCTGGATGATGTAATGCTATATTTATGTATTGTGTGAAGTGGAGATTGTAAGCCAACTCTGTATCTCTTTGTTATTCGGTACATGGGATGTGTAAAGATTACACCTCTTGCGACATACCTACAATGCGGTTATGCCTCTAAGTCGTGCTCCGACACGTGGGAGATATAGCCGCATCGTGGGTGTTACAGTTGGTCATAGTGGTGAGTAACTTGTACTAGTACAACATGCATATGTTACTAGTCTATGTTACTACTACGCGAAGTTTGCCGTCGGAAGCGACCCGATCTGGCTGTCCTGAACTAGCAAAGTTTTTCTAGCCCACCCAAGCTAGCTGGCCCACAAATTCTAACATATTTTAACAGTTACAAACGTGTAACCTTGCCCGACTATGCTATAAGCTGTTCTTGCTAAGGATCCAAACGCTCCCTAAGTAACAACGCTCGCTAGCAACAAGGCCAGGAGGGGATTGAGATGCGAAGTTAATGGACGACGCCTAAATTTTTTGGGAATATCTGATTTTCGTAGGATGACTTAACACCTAGACGGAGGGAGTACTACTCCTCAGTCCAGGTTTGATGGAATATTCGTCACCTCTTCTCTTCTTGTATGTACTCCATTTGTATCTCACTTCCTGTGGCTTCGCACTCGCACGATTTTCCTATTCTATGAACCTGCGTGTGCGTGTGCATGTGCGTGTGTGTGTTTAACAACATGTGTGTGTTAGAGAGAGTGACAGATCGACCTACTCCAACAGAGAGATGGTGTGTAGTGTACGATTTTAGCCGCTAGAGTCGGTGCATCCTCTCATTTCCGGGCGTCTGGTAGGGACAGGCGGACAGCTGCCACACTGGCTCCTAACCAGCCTGGCCCACCCAAAGCCCCTCCATCGCCTGCGTGCGCTTCTCGCCCGAAATGGTTAGTGCCGCATTCATGCCCGGGCAAAGTGGATGCGACCTCTCACTGGTGCCTGCGTTGAAGGGAGAAGCGGATTCAAGAGTGATGGTTGCTTCGTCTGTCCAACTTACTGCTGGGTCTATGTGATTTGACGGCTCATTGGTCATTATTATTTTTGACTGGTGACTGTAGGGAAAACCCCCCACAGCATTAAGAATTTATTAATAAAGCAAATGTCAGTACAAGGATTACAAGAGGTAATCTATACATAAAGAGAAAAAGACTACACTAAGAAACTGGAAAGAAGAACCTCAAGGAGGCAAGAAAGAAATCCATCTAAGTAGCTCCTCCTTATATCTTTGCTTGACTCTATGTTGCATGAGTGTAATATCATGGATGAAGGCACATCTCCATCTGTTAAAGCTTTGTCTCTCATGTCTGAAAACTCTAGCATTTCTCATTATCCAAATATTCCAGCAAGCAACAAAGACAACCTCAGTAAAGAAAGGTTTAGCAAAATCTTGCTTAGCTTGCATGACAATTGTGGACATATCCTCTCCAGGTGGCCATGATATTTGAAGGTAATTCCATATTCTTACACTGAAATTACATTCAAAGAATAGGTGGTTTCTGGTCTCACGTGTCCCCAAAGGACAGAGAACACAGTTTACCCCATCCTCCAGATGCCAGTGCCTTCTTTCAACCATATCTTTGGTGTTCAGTCTATCCATGATTAACATCCAAGCAAACGCCTTGATTTTCATTGTGCTGGCAGATCTCCAAATCCATAAAAGAAGAGGATTGAAAGACATGTGAGAATGCAAGAAGGAGTAGTACAGCTTGGGCTTAGAAGCATGGCTAGATCCCTGCCAGAACCAGATGTCATTTGCTTCCACTTTCCTATTACAATTGGCCGTCATGTTTTGCACAGTCATATACTCCTGGAAGGCCTGTGCAGATAGAGGTAAGTGAAACAACTCTGCGAAATTCTGTGATTGGAAAGCCTCAGAGACAGTAATCCAGGGATCTTTGACATATGAAAAGAGCCTTGGGAATCTGGTTTGCAAGGTGATTACTGTTTCATCTATCTTCCACTTATCAGACCAAAACAAAGCTGAAGTCCCAGAGTTGATCTGAACCCAAGTTGTGCTCCTAAAATGATCCAGCAATTTACATATATCCTTCCACCAAAAAGAACCACAACTATCAGTCCCCTGTGGTACAGAAGAGTGGTAATATGTATCCCATATAAGTGAAACCCATGGCAAGTCCAACCTATTTAGGAATTTATGCAAATGTTTCAGCAAGAGAGCCATGTTCTGCACACCCAGATTTAAAATGCCCAGCCCTCCTTTGTTTTTGGGCCTACAAATTAGGTCCCAGGCTGCCAAGGATGGTGAGGGCTCATCTCTGTGTTTTCTCCACAAGCATTGTCTTTGTATTCTCTCTAATTGCTTTAAAATCCCTGCAGGAACAAGGAGGCTGCCAAGATAGAATATGGGCATGGAAGACAATGCAGGATTTAAGAACTGTAGCCTTTCCCCCTGGTTTAAGAAAGAAGAACTAGCTGACATTCTTCTCTCCATGCAATCCACAAGGGGCATGAAATCCACCATTCTTGGTCTGGTAGTACCAACAGGAAGTCCTAGATATGTGTAGGGCATCTTGCCAACCTGGCAACCAAAGGCAGCAGCCAAACTGGTGGTAGTGTTCTCATCCACATTAATGGGAACCATGGAAGATTTGTGGTAGTTCACCAGTAGTCCTGTAGAGGTGGAAAACACATGAAGCATGTCCTTGAGAGCCAAAATTTGAGCTTTGTCTGCTGGCAAGATGATTAGGGTATCATCAGCATACTGGACTATAGGATAGTCTTGGTCATGACATGGGATTGGCAGCTTTAAGATTCCTCTTTTGAACATATCATTTACTACTGATTGCAAGAGGTCAGCAGCAATTACAAAAAGCAAGGGTGAAAGACAGTCACCTTGCCTAACTCTCTTTTTACAAAGGAATTGCCTACCAGGTACTCCATTTAAGAGGATAGAGGAAGTTCCAGTTGATAGCAGTTGCTTGACCCAAGAAATCCATTTTTGATTAAATCCCTTGTGCTTGAGAATTAGCAGAATAGCTTCATGCTCTATGGAGTCAAAGGCTTTCTCAAAATCCAATTTAAGAATAACAATAGGTCTCTTTGACTGATGGCATTGGTGGAGATATTCAAGTGTCCAGCCAATACAATCCTGAATTGTCCTGCTTTTAATAAAACCATATTGATTCTTATGTATACATTTCATAATGATCCTCTGAAACCTGTTAGCAGCCATTTTGGATAGGAATTTGAGGCCCATCCCAGTCAAAGAGATTGGCCTATAATCTCCAACACCTTCAGGGGCCAATTTTTTGGGGATGAGTGTAATATAAGAGCCATTTATATTCTCCAAGTTTGCAGTGCCATTATGAAAAGCTTCAGCCAGCTCATAAAAATCATGACAAATAGTGTGCCAACATTTCTTGAAAAATAACCCATTAAAACCATCTGGGCCAGGGGCCTTGTCAATGGGCATCTGCTTGACAGTGTCATCCATTTCCTCTTTTGTAAATGGTTCAGTTAAGAAGTGTAGCCCCTCTATTGGCTTGAGCAAAGCATTCAGGTCAAAACCCATTACTATACCAGCAGAAACTCCCATTTTATTTTTGAAACAATTCAATATGATGGCCTCCATCTGAGCATGACTAGAGACCACAGTCCCATCAATATCTGTCAGAGAAGCAATGGAATTTCTTCTATGCCTCTCAGTGGCCATAGCATGGAAGAACTTGGTGTTCTCCCCACCAAGTTTAATATATCTGATTGTACACCTCTTCTTCCAGTATACAAACTGAATATGCAAAAGTTTTTCCACATGCAGTTTGACCACCTTCCTGAAGTTAAATTCAGGTCTATATAAAGGTCTAACCTCTTCAAGGCCATCTAAACACAGAATGACCTCATTGCATTTTTAGATCAGCACTTTTATCTTAGAGATACTCATCTGCCATCTCTTAAGGGCCCCTCTCAGGGTTTTAAACTTGTCTGCAATTCTAGCAGTGATAAGATTTGTGGGATGGCTTCTGCCATGCATGCTGTACACATTGCATAAACCCCTCAAGCTCAACCCAGTAGTTCTCAAACCTAAATATAGAAGATTTAGGAATAGAGGTCTTAATAGTGACCACACATGGCACATGGTTAGATGTAGTTCTAGCCAGGGGTAACACTTCAGTCATGGGATATGAGGAGATCCAATCAGCAGAAGTAAAATACCAATCTAACTGCTCTAGCAAGGGATTATCCTGCATATTAGACCATGTATAAGATCTGGCCTTAAGAGGAAGCTCAAGCAACCCAAGATGTGCAATTATTTCATTGAAAATGAAAATATCATTCAGATCACCACCAGGTAAGTTTCTATTCTCCAGAGATCTCATGAAGTTAAAATCTCCCACTAAGAGCCAGTTATCACCCATTGGAATTTGCAGGTTATATAACCAGGATACAAAATTGTCCCTGGCTTCCCCTTGGCATGGACCATACACAGAAACAAGAGACCACTGCTCATTATTTTGCTTGGAGGTAAACTGAATTACAACTACAAACTGCTGAATTTCAACTACAGTGCCCCAGAAAATAGAGGAATTCCACACTATCAAAATGCCCCTAGAGGCACCCTCAGAAGGGGAGAAAGCAAAGCTATCAAATCTTTTAGGACAAAAAGATCGAATAGATCTGAAATCAAAAGAATCACATTTGGTCTCTTGGAAGCAAGCAATAACACACTGACTTTCATCCAACTTTTGTCTGACAGCTCTTTGCCTAGCTTCAGAATTTAGACCCCTAACATTCCAGCATAAAACACTCCAGTTCTTACAAGAATTACTCATTTAAACCAAAAGGAGCAGATAGAATAGTCCGATGACACCTAATGCCACCACCCTCAACAAGCACACATGTCCAACATGATTCATTTAAATTATTACAGAAAGGAACAAAAGGCAAGAACCATGATAAATAGAACATCTGCCACCCCCAACTAGCCATTTGAGAACTAAACATTTGCAGTACTGGTTGTTGGAGTAGAGGGATCAGCCATAAGATGCTCCACAGTAATAAGATCATCAGCAATGCCCAGTTCCTGGCCAATCTGCTACAGCTTGGATATGGGAGTAGGTGGTGGAAGATCTTCAACTTGCTCATCCTGCATGTTCTGTGACACTGTAGCTAAGAAGGGCTTGGCCTTGGGTTTCCTCCTTTTTGCCTGTATTGGAAGCTCCTGAAAAGTTGGCTTGAAGCCATCTCTCTGCAAAGATCCTCTAGTGCACCTACTTACTAAGGTTTCCACAACTGGAGTGGGGGCCATAGTTTTCCTGGGCCTTCTAACCTTTCTCTGCTCAACTTCAGGTTGCTCAGGTGGCTCAGTAAACTGTACTTCCTCACCAATAGAAGATGACTTAGTCTGCTGAGCAGGGAAAAGAGCCCTAGCCACAGGCCTATGCTCCATATTTGTGTTATCATAGGTCAGTCTTGGCACCTCAAAGGCCAAGTCCCAGCTTCTTTTAGAGAGCAGATCAGACTGCAAAGGCAACACATGTATTGGCTTAGGGATTTCGTAGCAGAAATCTGAATGCAAGGTGGCCTCAAAATTCCTTCTGAAGATCATCTCAGGTGGCAACTCAAGCCCAAACATAACTTTAACAGCAGTGACGACTGTAGCAGGCAGAAGAGGAGCAGCCATGACCATCTCTAAGTCAGCAGATTCCTCCAAAGAAGTTTCAGGATGATGTGCAGGTGGCTGATAGACCACCTAAGCCCAATCTTCTGGATTATAAACTGGAGCAATATTGTTTTCCACAACTGGCTGCTCCAGTCCCACTGCTGGCTCCACAGGTTGATCCACATCATCAATAAGCACAAAATTTGGCTGAATATGCTGTTCCACTGACAGAGAATGATCTTCAGAGTTATCAAGTACCATAGACTCTTGCTCCACTTGCACATCATTCTGTTCCTGCCCATCTTCCCCCCAAACTACATTACCCCAATTGTTGTCACCCATGTTAGGTTGCTCTGGAGGAGGTGGTGGCACCTCATTCCAACCTAAAGCAGGGTAATTAGGCAAGATAAACTGAGGAAGATCAGGAAAGGGCACCCCAGGAAGGGGGTGAGGATTTCCATTGATTGGTATCCAATCCTCATCTTGCGGCATCTGTTCTGCAAAGTTGGCACCAAGAATGTATATGGGCGCAGTCCAAGACACTCTTGCCCCACCCCATGCAGTGTAGTCATTGAAGACAACATCACGAGGCACCAGAACATCCTCAGGAAAGGAAGCAAAAACAAGGGATCTGACTAGATATGGATCCTCACTGTTCCAATGGTGAAATTTGCCAAAAGTATTCACTGCCGCTCTAATATTATTAGTATTGCGAAGATCCAGAGGAATGCCCAGCATCATAATCAAACCCTGGCGAAAGCCCTAAGCTCCACGAAAACCCTCCCCCTCATCATGTTTCATAAAGCGGACAAACCGATCATTGCCAAGGTGTTGTGGGGGGAGTTGGAGAAGAGAGTAACGCACTGCGGGATCCCTGACTCGAAACAGCCCGACAGCATTGATCCAGGGCTGAACAGAACGAACCTGGTATCCATGAGCTTCCAGCCAATCAGCTACCTCCTCACGAGCAGCACAAATCTCATTGGCAGCAGGCACGGGCATGACTTCATCCAGCATGTAGTCTTCATGACGGCGCATGATAGGGATGTGCGGCGTGACAAAGGTACGCGGCCATCTTGCATCCCCCGCATCGATGATGTGATGTCCAACTGGGACATACTGCATTGGGTCAATGTGGAAGTTGGCCATGGCTAGTGGTGGCAAGTGTGGCTCAGAAGGCGGCGGTGATGGTGCTTGCGGAGAGCCTGGAGGCGTGCTTGGATCAGGATGAACAGAGTTGGTCGATGTGGACGGTGCAATCAAAACCGAGGAGTCCAAGTTAGGTGGAATTCTAGACAGAGAGATATTCTCGCTCCCTGTGGCCATTGCCTCGGAAACTGAATCGTTAGCGGGCTTGGGTTTCCAAACCAGACCCATTCTCTTAGCGAAACGGGCGCAATCGCGCCTAGTATGGCCAACCCGAGAATAAGCCAAGCACTTTAAAGTTGACGTGCATGAAGAAGAGAAATGTCCACGCTGAAAACAGGTCTGGCATGTAACAATTTCATCAACCATATCATTTATCATTTGATCAAAAGAGGCCTCAGCCTGAGATGAGGTCGGCACGGCAGTAGAGCTAGATGGGCCAACCACCGAAGGGCCCAAAAGAGGCAAATTTTGAGATCCAGAAATCCTGCCCGAACCTGCCGGCACAAGATCCGAGGTAGTACCCCTTGATGCGATACGCTGTTGGATCTCCGACGAGCTCACCGTGCCAAAGACAATCGGTGGCGAAGCAACAGTCCAAATAAGAACATCAGACTGGGGCGGAGTAATGACCTGTCGCTCCCTCTCGGAAATCTCATAGCCAGCACTCACAGAGTCCTCAATACATTCTGCCATAGCATGATATCTATACCCTTTGCATGCATCATATTGTTGAAACGTAGCAAAAGATAACTTTTTCTGAACAGAAGACCTAGATTTAATGGCTGACTTTGATGGGGGATTGTGCATTGCAAGAAGGCCCAAGGCTGCCCTACGTTTAGATGGACTGACCAAGATCCACTCAGCATCACACTCTTTCTTCCAAATTTTGAATTCCCGTAACCAATTTGGACCCCCATTTCCCCACAAATGAAAATAACATTTGAATTGAGGGCAAGAGTATGATCTAGTGTCCACAATATGAAAACCAACAGCCTTGCATGAAACATTGAAACTAAATACCTTATCAGCAATGTATGAGACCCAAAGATCAATGGCCGATCCTCCCAACGCCGACTCCAGAGCGGCAGCCACAGAATCCTCATCAAGCCTAAATTCATGCCTGCTAAAGAAGATAACCAGGGTAAATGCCCCTCTTCCATCCATGGGATGGACGGTGAGGCCAGACGCCCTATAGATCTCATCAGCAAAAACTCTACCCCTGGAGAAATCCAGATCAAGGGTAGATCCCGAAGAAGAATCCATCACCGAAGACATAAGCAGAGAGATCTTGAGACGCCGAACAAGATGAGTGGATCAATCCATCAAATTAGTGGAGAGGAGTGGAGATCGCCGGTGGGCTAGGGTTTAGGTGCGGGTGGGAGGGTGGGGGCGCCATGCCGCTGCCGGCTCATTGGTCATTATTACTGAGGTGGTGGGACTGCTGGATGTCTCACGCTTTCGGCGAAAGGAGGTACTACTAGATTACAATTTTCTCCATTATTATGGCGGAGGAGTGCAAGAGCAGTGAAAACACGCAGGCTCAGTGATTACATGGCTCACCTCACACTATCACCATATTTTCTGGACACCGTGCGACACCTAACTCTTTACATAGTACTCCCTCCATTCCTAAATATAAGACTTTGTAGAGATTACACTAGGTGGACTACGTACGGAACAAAATGAATGAATCTACACTTAAATGCATCTATATACATCCGTATGTGGTTCATGGTGAAATCTCTACAAAGACTTATATTTAGGAACAGAGGAAGTACTTGTATAGTACGTACTGTAATTTATCAGCGAGATAGTACAATGCTATGAAGCTTCCAGCTTCTGTTACATGTATCTTGCGTCCAAGGTTGCCCATTGCAACATTTCATCAAATACAAAGGAGACTAACATGCATGTTATTGCATCTCAATGATTGACAGATCATAGCAAATATGTACTCCCTCCGTTCCAAAATAAGTGTCTCAACTTTATGCTACATACGGAGCAGAATGAATGAATCTACACTCTAAAATACGTCTATATACATCAGTGTTTGGAGTATGTACTAGTAGTTCATATTGAAATCTACTAAAGGACATATATATTCTAAAAAATATGATAATCTCTCTAACCAAGGTAGTAGGGACGAGGAGTAAATGGAGGGAGTAATAAAATTTTCTCCTCGTCGTGCGATCCACCGCACGCATGGGCGAGGGAGCGGGCATAAGGCGTACAGTACTACTACTACTACTCATGTAGTCCCTAGCCATTGAACATAGACAACTAAAGAAAAAAATGATCCATGTAGTCCCTAGACCTTGAACCATAAACCCTAACCAGGCTTTAATTTGCTGGCAACGTAGGCGTTTCCTAAGAAATGAAGTTTGCAACCCTTTGACCATCGGATCATTTTGTGCAGTTTCACCAAAATCGAGATGAGCATCCCTGTGGCAAAGAAATTGAAGAAGCGTGATTAGAATAAGTTTACTAGGACTAGTTGATGAGACATAAACTCATCACAAATACAGTATGTAGAAGCCAGAAGAGGTATGTGCGGGGCAAAGAAGTAGAGAAATATCCACATGGAGTGATGTGGGCAGCTGGAGCAGTGGTGCAAGCCGGCTGTAAAGGGCGTTGTACCTGAGGGATGTCGGGACATAGCTCAACCTAGAGGAGGGCGGCGGGAGGAGGCAACTAACCACGTCGCGGCAGTGAGCAATGGACGAAGGCAACCTCACCGGCTTTGTGACAGAGAATGGTGGGGACCCCTGATCGGGACGTGCCGACAGTGGGTTTTTGCCGTCGGCGACGGCGACCGCATCAACACTAAGCATCCACCCCTTTCCTCAGCGGACGTGATCCGCCGGGATGTTAGAGATGTGGACACAGTGGTTTTGCGCGAGAGAGTGTGAAAACTGAAGAGAGCAACCCCAGCAAGCAACTGTGTAGGCTCGTCCTACCAATGTATATACTGGAGCAGTTTCCTTTTCTCTCCATATGAACCTATTTATATTGCGTACGTGCCACTGAAGAAAAAAACTTTATTTATAAATGACGCGACACCTACTACTCGTTCTCCTATAAACCTTGTGCTTGGCATCTCCAAACTATTAACCTTGCGATTGGCTCTTCGCCTCTTCGGGAAGTCGAGCAATAATGGTACTACAATATATATCTTTCTGGCTATATGAGACCGAATGAATTGCTTCATGTCCACCACATGGCGAGGGTCGAGGGGCGAGGGAGAGTGTGTACTATTACGTTCGTTTCAATATGGACTACATATGGAGCAAAATGTGTGAATATACACTCTAAAATACGTCTATATACATCAGTGTTTGGAGTATGTACTAGTAGTTCATATTGAAATCTACTAAAGGACATATATTCCAAACAATATGATAATCTCTCTAACCAAGGTAGGGAAAAGGAGTAAACAGAGGGAGTACTAGTAAAATTTTCTCCTCGTCCTGCGAGCCACCGCGCGCGTGGGCGAGGGAGCAGGCGTACTAAGCTTGCTTCTCCTCGTTCTGTGAGTTGACGGGACACATCAAAAGTACTCCAGTGTATAGAGCCTTGCCTCTAAGGTAGGCCCCGCATGGTTTGCCTCTTTTTTAACATAACGCGTCAAGTCACAATTTGTTTGTTAACCCGTGGTAGACGATCCTCCCTCCATCTAGTGGACAACCAGTACATGTGTCAAGTTACCACGTGGGCTGCCTTTTCATATAGAAATGAGCTCCATCGTGTACCCGCGCGGGTGTGGTTGGGAAAGAGACGGGAGTACGTGCGCCGTGCGTGCACCTCTTATCTTCGTGCATGTCCCCCACCTACGTGGGTGTGTGTGAGAGATACAAACCTAGACAAATGGCTTGTGTGTTCGTGAGTGTTTTTTGTTTTGGGGGGAGCTGATTTCGTGAATGTATTTGTGGGAATATGTGTCGATGACATCTCAAACAAAATTTTGCATGCAATGTGTCGGTGTACAAAAAAGAGGGGTACACTTTTTGTACCCCTATAACTGTGCACGGGCAGTCTGAGCCACGGGCACCACCACGCCAAGCAAGGCAAGGGAGGTGAGCCAGGGTAAGACTGAAGCTCAAGAGAACTAGAACAACGCCAAGGCCAAGACCACAAAGAGCAAAGGGGATGAAGCGGACTCCCCCGGCAAGATCCTTGCCGAGAGACAGTTCTAGCAGCCCCGGCAAGACCCTTGCCGCGGCGACTCGTCCCGCGCCTACGGAGCAAACCACCCTTGAGTCCACTGCCCCCAAAGGGCAAGGATTCGGGAGACATCCCCGTGGCGGCATGCAGATCTTTGTGAAGACATTCAAGATCAGATACGCACTAAGGAGACGACAACCCTTAGCGGGAACCTAGCCGAGGAAGACCACAAGGCCCCCGGCAAGCGCCTTGCCGGGGATGATAGCAGGCGCCTCGGCAAGACCCTTGCCGGGGCCCCGGCAAGGCCCTTGCCGGGGCCCCGGCAAGGCCCTTGCCGAGGACATCCGCAGGACCACCAACAGGCCCACGCCGACTAAACCTCCACCGTCGTTCGCATGCATCTGGCGACCCAACCAGCTGGGCAGGCACTTGCGTGGAGGCATACAGATCTTCATGAAGACCCACCATTGCGCCACCTCAGCTGCCTGCCTACCTACATGGCATCTCAGGCATCGCTGGCCAGGGCGCGCGTCGACACAAGAAGGAGCGGCGACGGATGAGAAAGGTCTCTCCCCCATCCCCAATAAAGCAAGGACACCTAAGCAAGACGCATTAAATGTGCCTTGTCATGTAGTGCGAGGGATAACCTCGCATCACTGTACCCCTTTCCACCTCCTGTGTGCCACTGTGGCAACCCCTTTTTCTATAAAAGGAGGCCCGAGGCGACCAGAGGAGGGACTCGGCTTTTTGGAGCTCCTCACGCCCCATAGCTAGCTCAAGAACACAAATATACAATCCACCAAAGCAGGAGTAGGGTTTTACACATCCTCGCGGCCCGAACCTGGATAAACGAACCGTGTGCTATCTGTTTGATCCGCTCTTCTCACGACCCCGCGCCCCGCTAACCACAGTAGGGATTCTTGTGATCCCGTAGGTGTCGTTCCCACCGACATCTCTGGCGCGCCAGGTAGGGGGAGCAGTTAGTTCGGCGCTTCTTCATCATCATGGTGCCCAAGAAGAAGACAACGGTGGCAGTTGGCCAGTCGGAAGCCGGACAGCCCGTCCCGACGCGGGCGAGCAGCGGACCGGTCGCAGAAAGGACCCGGGGCGCTGCTCGCGAACACCAACACCATCCCAGCAGCCGGAGTTTGGGAGGGGGCAATGTTTGTGCGCCTGGTAATGGGCCACACATCGCCAAATCCAAAGGCGGAGCCAAGCCCTTCGCGGGTGGAGCGGGGCCTTCCAGGGTCATCGCCGCCCCGCCCGAAGGCGATGCAAGGGCCTCCAAGACTCCCACGCCGGCGCCAACAGCGCGCTCCTCCCAGGCAGCGCGTGATGAACGGCGTAATCACGCCAAAGATCCCGGGCATCGCCGCGGGAAGAGCCCCGAGCGCCACTCCCGGGACGTAGAAGACCTGCCCACTTGCCGAGGCGCTGGTGAAAACGGCATGCGACCGCGGGGTCATGATAGAGCTCCTTCTGACATGCTCAGAAGTCGAAGCGCGTCGCGATCCGTGCAAGTTTCGCCGCCGCCGACGCCAGCAGAGGCCCTAGCGCGCGCAGTTGCTCCTCGACTTTCCTCCCACTACAGGGAAACTCGACGAATGGAGAGCCACTATCCGAAGCCTTGTTGCGGTGGCCAACAAAGACAAACCAAGTCCGATGGGGCCCCCGGGTCGACGCTCCGATGGAGTCCTGCGGACCAGTGGCGGAAAAGCCGGTGGCGCCACGACCACGGTGCATTCACCTCTTCCCCATCCAGTACCGCGGACGCCGGGTCGTCACGACGTCGCGGGCGACGACATCTCCATAGCATCGTCTGACCCGCAGACCCACTGTGACCAGCGCCAAGTTCTTCGGGAACGAGCCCATGAAGACACTCGAACCACTATCGAGCACCGGCGCGGAGCGCGCCACCAGTCAGACAGGCGAGCAGGGCCTGCTGTGAACCACCCGGCCCCAGAGAGCCCTGGAGGCCTACCTTACGAGGTAGGCTGTCCGGCTTTTACCCGTGAGCTGCGGCAGTTCCAGTGGCCCACTCACCGCACCTTCAAACTTGACGTTGGCGAAAAGTACAACGGCAAGACTCACCCGTCTGAGTTCCTCAGCATCTACACCATCGCGATGCAAGCCGCCGGAGCCCGCGACGGTAAGGTGCTTGCGAATTACTTTCCATTGGCTCTTAAACCCAACGCCATGTTGTGGTTGATGCACTTGCCGGTAGACTCTATTTCCTCCTGGTCAGATTTGTGCCATGAGTTTGTGGGCGCCTTTACCGGAGGTCACCAAGCCCATGGCCAAGCAAGCGACCTGCAAGTCATTCCCCAGAAGGGAGGCGAGAGTCTGCGCAAGTATATACAGAGGTTCAGCCGGGTACAGTACAATATCCCTGATGTTCACCCTGCCACCATCATCAGCGCATTCCATCAGAACGTGCGTAACCGCAAGATGCACGAAGAACTGGCAATGAACGAGGTGAAAGATGTGGCAGAACTCTATGTTCTTGCTGACAGATGTGCCCGAGCTGAAGAGGGAAGGAAGTACCCCGGCGAAGATGCCGGTGTGGAAACCGACTCCTCAGATGAGGATACTGCCGCCCCGGCAAAGAAAGACCGGCGCAGCAATAGGAAGCACAAAGGTAAAGTTGTGCTTGCCGTCGAGGGATCTGACGAAGCCGGCTCCGCCAAGAAAACCAAGGCAGATGACCCCGGCAAGGAAATTGCCGGATGTGTCACCTGCCGGGCCTTGGCGGCTGCCGAGAAGCCAGGAAACTCCGACAAGCAATACTGCAAGATCCATCGCACCAAAGGCCATGATCTCCAGAACTGCCGACAGGTTGAGCTCCTTGCTGAGAAGCAGAGGGCTGAATATGAGAGGCAGGACAAGGAGAAAGGCCAGGACGGTGCTGAGGGGTCTGGCAAGAAGCGTGACGGCCAGGCGGGCCGTCACGGCAAAGATAAACAACGGGAGAGGCCCGCCCGGGGCCGTGACAAAAAGCCAGAAGACGATGATCACGAAGAGGACGATGAGTCTGGTGACCAAGAATTTTAGAAAGCTACATAGGTCATGTGCGTCGATGGCGGCGCCTCGCTGCATACCTCTCACCGCCAGCTTCAACAGTGGGCACGTGAGATTACAGCGGCAGAACCGTCGTTTGATGCCCAAAGGCCACTGAAGTGGTCCAGCACACCTATCATTTTTGACACTGAGGATCACCCTGATCAGACTACTACAGTCGGGTGCTTGCCAGTGTTGGTTTCACCAACAATACGCAACCTCAAGGTGACAAAGATGCTAGTCGATGGCGGGGCCGGTCTGAACTTAATCTCGCCTGCCGTGATCGAGAAATTGTAGATTCCTGATGAAGACCTCGAAGAGACGGGCACATTTCAGGGGGTCAACCCAGGAAGAAGTCAACCAAAGGGAAAGGTCACGTTGCCCGTGACTTTTGGGAGTGATCTGAACTACAGGACAGAAAGGATTGTGTTCGACGTTACCAAGATCCCCTTGCCTTACAACGGGATCCTTGGCCGCCCAGCGCTGGCCAAGTTCATGGCAGCGTCACATTACGCCTACGACACCCTGAAGATGCCGGGGCCTATGACGATCATCACCGTCCCATCAGACAAGAAGGATGCGCTAATTTGCGCTGACCAACTCTACCAACAAGCAGTTGCAGCAGCCGCCACTGCTAAGGCGCTTGCTCCTGCCGCTGGAGCCCTGGGAAGGCAAAAGAAGAAGATCGGTGAGACCTCAGGCACCCACTCCAGCAAGCGCACCTCTTCGGAGTGTAGCGCTCCCGTCAAGGACATGCCAGAGAGCTCCGCCGACAGAAACAAGAAGTCCAGGGCCACACCGCCGGGAACCAAGAAGGTTTCTGTCAAGGAGGACAGCACGGGAGGAGCTTTTACCATAAGATCCACCCTTGACGACAAATAGGAAGACGCGCTCGTCACCTTCCTGCGGGCGAATGTCGATGTGTTTGCATGGCAAGCATCCGACATCCCCGGCGTTCCTAGGGAGGTGATTGAGCACCACCTTGCTGTCTGTCCTCATGCACGGCCCGTCAAGCAGAAGGTCAGAAAGCAAGCTTTGGAACGACAAGAGTTCATCACAGAGGAGATCCGGAAACTGGAAGCAGCGGGTTTGGTAAGAGGAGTGCTCCATCCAACGTGGTTGGCCATGGTAGTGTGCAAGGCAAATGGGAATTGGAGGCTGTGTATTGATTACACAGATATTAATAAGGCTTGTCCCAAAGACCCCTTCCCGTTGCCGCGTATCGACCAGATTGTTGACTCCACAGCTGGGTGTGATCTGTTGTAATTCCTCGATGCCTACTCCGGCTACCACCAGATCTTCATGACAAGGGAAGATGAAGAGAAAACGGCATTCATCACCCCATGTGGTACGTATTCCTTTATACGGATGCCTTTCGGGTTGAAGAGTGCTGGTTCAACGTTTGCAAGGGCGGTCCAGATTGGTTTTGAACCCCAGCTCCATAGAAATATGGAAGCTTATATGGATGATATAGTGGTCAAAACCAAGAACAGGGCAACCCTCATATCAGATTTACAAGAAACATTTGCAAACCTACGCAAGATCAATCTCAAGCTGAACCCTGAGAAGTGCGTCTTCGGCGTCCCATCTGGCAAGCTTCTCGGGTTCTTTGTGTCACAGCATGGGATAGAGGCCAATCCGGACAAGATCAAAGCTATAGCGCAGATTGAAGCGCCCAAGCCAGTCAAGGATGTGCGTCGGCTTGCTGGTTGCGTTGCCGCCATGAGCAGGTTCATTTCCAAGTCCGCCGAGCGCGCCCTTCCCTTTTTCAAGATTTTGAAAAAGGCGGGCCTGATGGAGTGGACGCCAGAAGCCGAAGCAGCATTGCAAGATTTGAAGAAGTACCTCTCCTCCGCGCCAATACTAGTTGCACCTAGGCCACAGGAACCGTTACTGCTGTACCTGGCGGCAACGAACCAGGTGGTCAGCGCCACACTAGTGGCGCAGAGAGAAATTGATGATGAGGTAATAGCAGCGACGGAGCCCGATGCCACCGATGCCGAGACGACGCAGCCAATTGAAGTGCCGCCGAAGAAGAAAATGATGCAGCACCCGGTCTACTTTGTTAGTTCCCTCCTGCAGGGGGCTAGATTGAGGTACTCCGGTGTGCAGAAACTGCTCTTCGGCCTTCTTGTGGCCTCGAGGAAGCTGCGTCACTACTTCCAGGCGCACGAAATCACTGTCGTCACTCGCCTCCCTCTGCAACAGATATTGCACAATCCAGACGCAACGGGAAGGATCGTAGAGTGGGCACTGGAACTGTCGAGCTTTGGCCTAAAGTTTGAGAGTACCTTGACGATTCAAAGCCGAGTCCTGGCGGAGTTCTTTGCAGAATGGACCGTGACGCCTGACGAAGAAACCCAAGAGACTGCTCTCCCCGGCAAGGAGGCAAGTTGTGACTCAATCATGTACTTTGATGGAGCTTTCTCCTTACAGGGCGCCGGGGCTAGCGTACTGCTTGTCGCGCCCACCGGAGAGCACCTCAAGTACGTGATCCAGATGCACTTCCCCCGGGAGGTGTCAACAAACAATACGGCTGAGTACGAAGGGCTGCTTGCCTGTCTTAGGATCGCGGTGGACCTCGGAATCAAGAAACTCGTTGTCAGAGGCGACTCGCAACTTGTCGTTAAGCAAGTCAACAAGGATTACCAGAGCCCGTTGATGAAGGCCTACGTCGATGAAGTGAGAAAGCTGGAAGAGCGTTTTGATGGTATACAGGCAGAATACGTTCCCCGAGCGGAGAATGATATCGCCGATTACCTGTCAAAACGCGCTTCCCTCAAGCTACCTATGGAACCAGGTACCTTTGTGCTTCGGCTAACTCAGCCATCCGTTGATCCATCAACAGAGCAGAACAAGAGCAGAAAATCAGGGCCCGACAAGTACTTTCCCGCCGAGCTCCCCGAAGCCGCCAGCAAGGATGTTGCCGGAGACACTGAGCCCGCCACGGGACGGCTAGCTCCGACAGAGCATCAAGCTCTTGCCATGGAGACAGCCGCTCCGATAGCGGAGGAAATGCCTTTAGTCCTCGCCGTCGAGCCCCAGGCTCTAGCGTGGGCACAGCATACCATCCGATTCCTCCAAACAGGGGAACTTCTTGAGGAGCAGGAAGAAGCGGAAAAAGTAGCCCGTCGCTCTACTATGTACTAGTTCGTCGATGACGTCCTGTACAGAAAGAGGCCGAACGGCGTGAAATTGAAGTGTATCCCTCGAGTGGAAGGACTGGGGCTGTTGGCGGAGATACATGGAGGCATATGTGGATCCCACATCGGGTCAAGGGCCCTTGCCGGCAAAGCGTTTCGGCAAGGCTTCTTCTAGCCCACCGCCCTCCAGGATGCGACGACACTAGTCACCAGGTGTGAAGCGTGTCAGTTCCATTCAAAGAAGCTTCATCAGCCAGCTCGAGCCCTTCAAACCATTCCTCTCTCCTGGCCTTTCTTGGTCCGGGGGCTCGACATACTGGGCCCTTTCCCCCATGCTGTCGGGGGCTTTGAGTACTTGTACGTTGCAATCGACAAGTTCACAAAGTGGCCAGAAGTGGAAGCAGTGAGGAAGGTCACAGCACAGTCAGCCGTCAAGTTCTTCAAAGGACTGGTGTGCCGTTTTGGTGTACCCAATAGGGTTATCACCGACAATGGCACGCAGTTCACAAGCCACACCTTCATGCAATATATTCAAGACCTCGGCAGCAAGGTCTGTTTCGCTTCCGTTGCTCACCCACAAAGCAATGGTCAAGCTGAGAGGGAAAATGCTGAAGTACTGCGAGGCCTGAGGACAAAGACCTTTGACAGACTGCACAAGAGTGGAAGGCGCTGGATTGATGAATTGCCGGCGGTTCTTTGGTCAATCAGAACGACACCAAATCAAGCCACCGGCCAGACACCCTTTGCCCTGGTATACGGGGCAGAAGCAGTTCTCCCCATGGAACTCATATACGGGTCACCTCGAGTACTCGCTTATGATTAGCTTGAGCAAGAGCAATTGCGGCAAGATGACACAACGCTCCTCAAGGAAGATCGTCTTCGGGCGGCTGTGAGAGCAGCGCGCTACCAGCAAGCCTTGCACCGCTACCATAGCCGCAAGGTTCATGCCCAAAGCTTTGAGGAAGGCGACCTTGTGCTTCGGCGCGTTCAATCGGCCAAGAATTCCAACAGTTGACACCAATGTGGGAAGGCCCTTATCGGGTAATACGAGTCACCAGGCCCGGTGCAGTCCGCCTAGAGACCGAAGATGCCATTCCGGTGAGTAACTCCTGGAACATTGAGCATCTTCGCAAGTTTTACCCATGAGGCGTGGCTTGCTGGGCCCCCCGGCAAGCCACCTTTTGTATGAGCCTTGCCAATGATGCATGTAACCCTCTGTACAAAGCCAGGCGTAGACCCTGAGCATAAATAAATGAAGCGCTGGCGCCCTAAGTTATAGCATGCATGCTAGGTCGAGTCTCGTCCTTGGTTAGGGTTGATAGTGCTTAGCGGCGACTAACCCCTAGCTTAGAGGTCGAGTGTGCGTCTCTTTGTCTTTCTTTTGTCTTCTTTGGTTCACAGGACACACAGATATCCGTGCCGAACCACTTGGGGAGAAAAAAAAAGAGGAACAGGCCAGCATCTAGCCCTCGGCAAGCCAGTATTGCCGGGGGCTGCAAGAGCAAAGATTCACCCACGGCGAACCAGGGTTGCCGGGGACTGTAGCTTTAGATAAGTTCTTCATCCCTTATCATGCATTCCATTATGGATTGAGGTATGTGAAACCTCGTTTTCCCCTAAGCTATCGTGCTCCCATAACTCTAGGCCCTAGGGCTCGTTCCTGGGGCCAAGTTTGGTCGTAGTCGCGGCAGCGAAAGGATGAAACAAGGAGCCTAAACCCACCTCATCCCTGCCTCCGCCAAAGGCGTGAGGAAGGTCGAGCGAAGTGGGGAGACGGCAAGGCCTGTTGCCGGGCAAGGAAATGTTTATCTTGAAGATATCAAGGATTTACTCCTTGTTGTGGGTTCCACCCGCAAACAAATGACCCGGCAAGCATCCCTTTTTCATTAAAAAACATTCCACTCAGGTACAGTCCATAGGGAATGAAAAACATGAATGATGGGATTACAAGTTTTAAATTCAACAAAGGCCCGAAGGCTTACAAACTAAAAAGAGATAAGGTGCCCGTAATCCCTTTCTTGTCCCTCTCCTCAGGAGGCAGTTCAAGGAGGCGAAAGGGACATAAGGAGCGGCTAGGCGAGCTACGGGTGGCAGAAGACACCAAGAGAACATCTTGGTGGCCGTCCAAAGGCTGGATGGTGATGGCAGCGCCGGAAGCAGAGCTCGAAGATGAGGCGGCAGGACGTCAGCACGCGTCGAAGGCGTTGGTGCCCGCGTACTCCAACTTGACGGCCTTGCCGCCCGCCCTCTTACTCTTTCACAGCCTCCCAACACCAGCCGCCCAAGGATACGAATCCGAGAAGTTCAAAAGCCGGCGACAAGGATGATGGGGTCGTCGGTGCTGCACGAAGCGGCACCCGACACCTAGTCGGACCCGTCATCCTGCCGCCTACTACCCTCGTCGCCGCTGCCGCTGTCCTCCTCGTCACTCCCGCCCGAGGAGGAGTCTTCACTATCAGGAGAACTCTCCACGCAGCACCTTGCACGGGTCCCAAAGCACCCGAAGACCTTGACGGAGAGAAGGCCACCCTCCATCAGCTTAAAATGGAGAGTGAGCCCCTCCATCAAGCGGTGGATATGAGCAAACGTCTTCCATCCCCGACAAGGATACATCACATGAGGGGCGGGGAAGTCGACGCGGACCCGCGTGCCACTGATCTCGCAGCCCCTCATGTGCAGCCGCAACGATTCCGGCGGATCCAGCTCCATCTCCAGCACAAATGGAGTCGGGAGACGAAGGCGACGGCGCGGCGGCCGGCGCAGCCTGACTAAGAACTCACAAGGGTCATCCCCAACATGGACATCCATTGGAGGAAGAGCTGCTGGCGGAGGCGAGGCCGACACGCCGCCCCGTCCTCCTCTTCCACGAGCGCCCCGGCCTCGCCCACGGCCTCGCCCCCTCCCCCTTCCCCTCGCGGCTGGCTCTGCCACCGCAGGCGTAGGAGAAGGAGGGACGCGTTGTCGAGCGGCGACCCTCGCCGCCACTGTTGAAGGACCGGGATTCCCTCTCTCCATGACGGATGGAAGGGAGGAGCAGAAGCTGAAGGAAGAAGAAGATGAAAGAATGCAGGACGCCATCCCCCCTCCCGCTCTTTATAAAGGATTGGGGTTGGGGCTCGGCCGCCCACTCGGACAATCAAGATACGGAAGGCGCAGGGAGCCAGGACCGACCCGCCGCCCCAACCAGCGACGGCCCGGTTTCCCGCCTCCACCGTTTGCCACCCCAGGCGCATGGGAGACACGTGGCGGACGTGCAGAACCAAGGGGACGGGTGAGACGACCACTCCCCACCCCGTGATCGTGGGGAGTGGACGCCTTAAAGACCGCGCCTCAGCCCCATTCAGTAAATGGGCCGCGCTTCCACGCCTCCCTCCGTTTATGGGGAAGGCGCGAACCGCCCCTTTACTACGATGTGACGCATGCCTGCGGGAACCAACCCCACGCATGCCGCCCACATCACATGCGCCCCCCCACGCCGCGCCACGTGCGGGAGTCGTGGGAAGCGCAGCGCGCGAAGAACCTTACCGCGGTAAAAACCGCCCCGCCTGCCCGTGCACCGTTTTTGGGCCTAGCCCAACAACGCGTTGCACTTATGTGTGGCCCAGGCCCGAGGGCTCCTGTCGGTGTACAAAAAGAGGGGTACACTTTTTGTATCCCTATAACTGTGCACGGGCAGTCTGAGCCACAAGCACCACCACGCCAAGCAAGGCAAGGGAGGTGAGCCAGGGTAAGACCGAAGCTCAAGAGAACTAGAACAACGCCAAGGCCAAGACCACGAAGAGCAAAGGGGACGAAGCGGACTCCCCCGGCAAGATCCTTGCCGAGAGACAGTTCTAGCAGCCCCAGCAAGACCCTTGACGCGGCGATTCGTCCCACACCTACGGAGCAAACCACCCTTGAGTCCACTGCCCCCAAAGGGCAAGGATTCGGGAGACATCCCCGTGGCAGCATGCAGATCTTTGTGAAGACATTCAAGATCAGATATGGTCTAAGGAGACGACAACCCTTGGCGGGATCCCAGCCAAGGAAGACCACAAGGCCCCCGGCAAGCGCCTTGCCGGGGATGACAGCAGGCGCCTCGGCAAGACCCTTGCCGGGGCCCGGGCAAGGCCCTTCCCGAGGACATCCGCAGGACCACCGCCAGGCCCACGCCGACTAAACCTCCACCGCCGTTCGCATGCAGCTGCCGACCCAACTAGCTGGGCAGGCACCTGCGTGGCGGCATGCAGATCTTCGTGAAGACCCACCATTGCGCCACCTCAGCTGCCTGCCTACCTACATGGCATCTCAGGCATCCCTGGCCAGGGCCCGTGTCGACACAAGAAGGAGCGGCGACGGACGAGACAGGTCTCTCCCCCGTCCCCGATAAAGCAAGGCACCTAAGCAAGACGCATTAAATGCGCCTTGTCATGTAATGCGAGGGATAACCTCGCATCACTGTACCCCTTTCCACCTCCTGTGTGCCAGTGTGGCAACCCCTTTTTCTATAAAAGGAGGCCCGAGGCGACCAGAGGAGGGATTTGGCTTTTTGGAGTTCCTCACACCCCATAGCTAGCTCAAGAACACAGATATACAATCCACCAAAGCAGGAGTAGGGTTTTACGCATCCTCGCGGCCTGAACCTGGATAAACGAACCATGTGCTATCTGTTTGATCCGCTCTTATCATGACCCCGCGCCCCGCTAACCACAGTAGGGATTCTTGTGATCCCATAGGTGTCGTTCCCACCGACACAATGTGTGTGAAATGGAGGCCTATCCATATCATATATAGAGGGTCGGGCGATCCACGAGAAGAGAGGGAGGGGTCATAGATAACGATAGAGTCGAAGAGAGGATCAAGTGGGTGGGTGTGAGATCGATGAAGAGAACCATCAAAATTGTGTGTGTGCAAGTCAAATATATAGGGCGACTGACCTAGCTAGCGGAACGTCAGAGGGCACAGGTCAAGTTTGTGTGTGGCCGGGAGACATGACTAGAGCGCTCGATGTATCGGTGTGTGTGTGTGTGTGCGAGGGGGTGGGGGTAGGGGTAGGCGGAGGCCTAACTATAGAGGTAGAACGACTCGTATATGTGTTGAGAAGGAGAGACCCAGCTATGTCTTGAGGGAGATCGGTCGACGTCCATACATAACTGAAGGATGAGAAATAGGATGGGACAGAGAGAGAGAGAGGGAGGCAGAGGGGGTAGAGTGTTGGATGGGTGATGGAGTTGCTTCTCGAAGATGGTGGGAGAGGCTTACTAGAGAAACTGAGGGTGGAACTGCAATATTATCAATAAGAGTAGGGATGTGTTTCTGTGTGTGCCTGTGCGTGATAGATCTGTCGGGACACATCCATGGATGATGAAGGGGAACCATGTGTTTGGTAAGCAAACCTAACTAGATCGGTAGATCAATTGTAGTTTGTCGGAGGAACGGAGAGACACAACTAATGAGGTAGATCGATCGACACGTGGGGGAAAATGAGTTATAAGGACCTAGCTAGCTATATGTATAGCGGGAGATCGGTCAGTGTACGTCCATTTGTTAGAGCAAATAAGGCCCGGCGAGACGGATAGACAGAGAGAATGGAGCTAGAAGGTGTTGCGAGAGGCCCAGTTAGTAGCTAGATAGGGGGAGTGTGTGGTTGTGAGATCGATGAAAAGAGGTTGTACACTAATCGCCGCATTTTCTTCTTGATTCGATCTCACGGTGCTGCCGGCGCTCGGTCCTGAGCCGACACGGCGGCGTCGCCGGCCACTTCCTCCATGGCGTCGCTCCCTCGGCGGCGGCGGCCACATCAGTAGGAGTTGCTGCTGCTTTAGCTCTCGCTCGCGCTGCTGCTCTGCTCTTGCTCTCGGTCCCCTGCCTGGTCTGCTCTTGCTCTTGCTCGCGCTGCTGCTCTTGCTCTTGCTCTTGCTTGCGATGCTGCTTCGATTTAGTACACTTCAATCGACTGAATCAACTTTTGGGTCAGTCGATTTTCAGGGGGGGGGGGGCTCGCCGGAGTTAAGGAAGAACCAGCCGCATCGGGGAGGGGGACTCGCCGGAGAGGTACCCCACTATCTATCTTAGGGTTCAGGGTGTGGGCGCTGGTTGCCGGTGGTGGTGAGGCGGTGGCATGGGGATCACCAGACAGAAAGCTCGGCACGGGGGGGGGGGGGGGGGGCTACAGGGGTGGCGGCGGACCGGCGGTGGGGAGTGTTTTCGGGGCGGGCGGGGCGGCGCACCGCTGGCCGTGAGCGGCGGTGGGCGGCTGTTTGGCCGGTGGTGGCTGGCGGCTCAGGGGGGTGGAGGTTAAAGATGAACTGCAGGCCCTTGATTTCGTATCCAACGGCTGCAAAATCGAATGACCAGAGATGAAAAAGTCAGTCGAGTGACGTGTAGCCTCACCTCTAGCGCGTTCAGTTTCGACAGTAAAATTCAATTTCGACAGCAAAATTCAGTTTCGATAGTTAAGTTCAGTTTCGACAGTTAAATTTATTTTCGACAGTTAAGTTCAGAGATGAGAGGCTAATGTATACATCTAGCACTTTGTGGTTTTGTATTTTACGTCATCTATTGGAGATGCTATTAGAATTCCACTCGGGTTAAAGTTGTCTCTCTTGTCCTGCTTCAGCCTCGGCGTCGTACAACTCACCGAAGCTGCTCCAACGATGAAACCCTCCATCACAGCGGAGCAGTACCTTGGGCTCCATCTCCAGATGCCTAAGATCTTCTTCCCCTCCTCCGACAGCCAATTCAGCCGGAGCATCCTCACCGGCCAACCCAATCACGCTGAGATCGACATGGCTTCGCCAACGAGGTTGTACACTTGTTGCATATCATTTTTACTCTGCATGTTATATATATTGTCCACTGAGCACACGGAGTAACGGGAAATACGATCATTTTATCCTACTATATGACAAGCAGTGAGGTACCAGGCAACTTAGCTATCCGTGATGGACTCTCTTGAACGCCATCATTATTTATCGATGCGTGTTTGAGCTGTGCATTTGTCGATGGCCCTGGGAGTTGATCTAGTAGGGCAGTGGCCTGGGTCCAAAGTAATAGAAGTAGCACAAAAACATTTTTTAGTGTAGGCTTTTCCTTGCTCAAGACTGCCTACTGGAATCACTAGTGCTTGAAAGGTGAAGCGAATGAAAAACATAGGAATTGGAAAGTTTCGTATGGTACTACTTTTCATGAATTTGGTGCAAAGGAATGGAGCAAAGGAAAACTGTAGGATTTGTTCCTTTAGTGTCTCCTTGAAAGCAAAACCATAGGAATTTTAATTTCCACTTGTCCTCCTTTTCAAATTCCTATTCATGAAGCACAAGACTAAGAGATAGTAGCATAATAGCATTATAACCGTACATTTTCTTGTGGTTTGACTTAATCTCACCATGCTTCTTTGCATCCTGTGATCTTCCAATTCTTGTGAACCAAACATCCAGATTGGCAGAAATCCTCTGTTTTTAAATTCTCTATTTTGCACGTGCATTCCTATCCTATTCCTGTCTATTCCTATCCCTGCATTGTTAGAATCCTCAAATTCAAAAAAGCCCTTACACAATTACTTCTATTACAGATATGCATCAAAGAAAACCTTGTGTGGTTTTTCCTAATCCTGCGGTGCTGTGTTCCACCCCAGCTTAGCTGCTCCAACGACGGAAGGGTTCACCACAGCAGGGATCTGCTCTCCAGACCGTCTTTCGCCGCCTCAGATCTTCTTCCCCGTCGCTGGCAGCCAGGACAACTGCATTACCATCATCAACTGAGCAAATGACCTTGAGGACTACACGGGTCCGCAAGAGAGGTCGCACTCTTCCATGTCTGCTTACGTTATGCATCGCTTAATATGATGACATGCTACTTTATCGTCGTGTTCACCTATTAGACTCCGGGTCAAGTCCAAACTTATGTTGAAACTTGAGTTTTTAAATGGTTGTGGGGTACATATTGGGGCAGCAATCAGTACTATTTGTCGACTATTTGGTTAATCTCAAGTGTCTCCTATGAGTTTCATGTTGGGTGCAAACAAACATTAAAGGAGCCATTATCTATATTTTTTAACTAAAGCCATTATCTGCCTGCTATCATTGGTTTTGGGTCTATCCACAGTTTGCTACCATCACTCTGGATTTGTGCATGCACTCCTTACATAATCTCAGTATGTTTTATTCCTATGCATGTCAGTTATTGTACACAATGGAACTGAACATGTAGAGAAAAAGAGACGAGCCTTGCGTGGCAATAAAATTTCATGCAGACGTCGCTCCATGGTGGGCGCAAAGGCAGCCCCCCTCCACCCATTTTGGATCGTAATCAGGAGGAAGATAATTGTCCTGAGGGGGATTCAGAAGCAGAAGACCACTCCTATTTACCACATGAGGTCTTCGCTCTAACTTGGCATGCTGATGTTGGTTATATCATGCATATGGTGCCTTGCATTGCTTACTTTATACATCAAATATGTCAATTGCTTAGTTTAGACATGCTTTGTGTGAATGCCATCTGTTTAGTTTATTCATCGTTTATGTGAATTATGCAATGCCATCTTGTTTAGCCAGGCATCATATATGTGAATTTTGCAATGCCATCCTGCTTAGCCAGTCATCTTATATGTGAATTATATCAGGCCATCCTTTTTTCGTTACGTATTACATTTGTCAACAATGTTAGTACATCCAACTACTCTTCGTGTGCATCAGCCATTTGACATGCTGATGGAAAATTCTGGAGTGAAAACAAGGTCTTCAGAGCAGACTATGCTATCTGACGAAGCGCATATCTCGCTGGTTACGGATAGCTCCTTAGAGGAGGATTCAGAGACAGATGACCAGTCCTATCCCCCCCGAGGTGTATGCTCTAATTAACTTGGCAGTGTTATGTTGCTCATATCGTGCGTATGGTGTCTTGCATTGTGATGTCATTTGATTAGTTTAGACATGCTTTGTGTGAATGCCACCTGTTTAGTGTCTAATTACCATATATGTGAATTATGCATTGCCATCTTGTTGCAAGACATTATATATTTGAATTATGCAATGCTATCTTGTTGCAAAGGCATTATATATGTGAATTATGCAATGCCATGCTGTTGAGCCAATCATCATGTATGTGAATTATATCATGCTATCATTTTTTTGTATTACGTGTTCCATTTGTCGACAATGTTTGTATATTCAATTACTCTTCCTGTGCATCAGCCATTTGAAGCGGTGATGGAAGTATCTGGAGTGAAAACAAGGTATTTAGAGCAGAGAATGCTACCTGCAGAAGCAGACATCTTGCTGGATACAGAGAGCTCCTCAGAGGAGGATTCAGAGACTGATGTCCAGTCCTATTTCGCCCCTGAGGTCTATGCTCAAACTTGGCAGGGTTATATTACCCGTGTCATGCATGTTGTCTTGCATTGCTTAGTTTTTACATAATATATGGATTGCCATCTGCTTACTTGCTTACTATATAAAACATATATTTGAATTATATCATGCCATCATGTTACATACACAACATCTATCTGAATTATGGCATGGCAACTCATTTAATAAAGACATCATATAGTTATATCATCTCATCATGTTTAGTGTTTACAGTCATCATATTTTGAATTATGTCATTCTATCCGAGAACTATATCATGCTATCATGTTTCCATAGGCAGCATGTATGTGAATTATGGCATGCCAACCTATTTAATAAACACATTATATAGTTATATCATGTCATCCTGTTTACATAGTCATCATATTTTGAACTATGTCTTTCCATGTTTTTTAGTTAGCCATCATAATGCGAACTTGTATCATGCTATCCTGTTTAGTTAGCAATCATATATGTGAAATTGTGTCATGCTATCCTGTTTGGTTAGAAAACATAAATGTGAATTATTTCATGCCCTCTTTTATTCCCCACTATCCATTGCACCTGTCTATCATACAATGTCTATACATTCAATTACTTTTCTTGTTTATCAGCCAGTTGAATTGGAGAGGGTGATGGCAGTATCTAAGGGAGTAACAACACGGTCTTCAGAAAAGATAGTGCTACCAGTTGATGTAGATAGAACAACGGTTGTACTTGCCCAAGAACCAGCCCCAACACACATAACACAGACTCTCGCAGATTGTACCCCTACCCAGTTGGACAGAGAACCAGCTACACCCCTTCTAACCCCAACCCCAGCAGATATTAACCTAGTTCCAGTTGACACAGCACCGTCTCCACCACAGAGCACCCAAACACGAGTAGTTAGTAAGGGAACTGCAGTGCCCAAAGCACGAGGACCACCACTCCGAATGCCAACTCAACGCTTAAAGGAGAAGGAGAATTATTCTCAGGTCAGGTTCTGTAGCTATGGTTCATACTCCTTTGCTCTGGCATCACTGTATTTACTCAGACCAACTATTTTCAAATTTGAAGGATGGAACTGAAACTCGAATGGCGCAACAGGTATGTTTTAAACTTGTTCTTTAACTGGTTTGCTGTTGTAACTTGCTCTATATTGATTTCAGTTTCAATTGAATAAACAGTTATGTTCTCATGTCATGCACATTACAAGTGTCTCTATAGTTTCCCACACTTGTATTCTGTCTATTTTGCTTTGTCTTGAACAAATATTATTTGAACTGTGTCTCTATCTTGATTTGGCAACAAAAACTAGAATGATATAGACCATAAAGTGACCATGGTACATAGATATATGTTTGTTTCATGTTGTTATCCTATGCACTTTACTACTGAACTGATTTACCAAAATGAGTTTCATATACAACACTACAGGAATCAGCTACTTTGCCGTCTGCCAAGACAGACGGCAAAGGAATGGAAGGCGGACGGCAAAGGCCTTTACTGTGTGCCGCGGACGGCAAAAGGCGCCGGCAAAGAAAGGATCGGCAAAGACCTTTGTCATCTGCTTCCTGACGCGGACGGCAAAGGAGCCTTTGCCAAGAGCGGCGGACGGCAAAGAAAGCAAACGGCAATAAACTCGTTGTTAGTCCGTTAGGTGGCTGACGGCAAAGAGCATCAGGCCTTTGCCGTCTGCCACTGTAGGCAAATTGACCAAATGGTCAGCTACCAGAAAACACAGGTGGTTTCCACATGGCTTCTTTGCCGTCCGCGGCGGACGGCAAAGAGCCCGTTGCCTTCGGTGGCAGACGGCAAAGAGCCTGCATTGCCTCTTTTTTTGTTTTTTCTTATACTCAACCATATTCACAACAAATAGATGATACATATATATTTTTCACATGGCAAGTTCACAGCAAACATATGAGATATCCAACACATATAATTTCATCATAAATGTATAGTGCCATCAACCATACATAGCAAGTTCCACATACATCCATCCAACCATACAGATTACAATAGTGTCATCAAAGCATACATGCATAGTTCATCGATACAAAAGAAACATAGTTCATCTAAACAAGCACTCCATGTATGCAAGCTTCCGTGAAGTGAATGAATTCTGCAACATGGGAAATAAGAAAGTTAGAAGAATAAGATTAAAAGAAGAAGAAGAAGATGATGATGATGATGAAGAAAATGAAGAAGAAGAAGAAGAAGAATATATGACATTTATGAGGTAATTTAGGTGAAATTGATCGTTTGTGAGCTAACATAGGTGAAATGGATCGTTTATGAGCTAACCTAGGTGAAATGGATCGCTTATGAGCTAACTTAGGTAAAATGCATCATTTTAGAGCTAACCTAGGTAAGATGGATCATTTTGGAGCTAACCTAGGTAAGATGGGTCATTTTAGAGCTAACTTTGGTAAAATGGATCATTTATGAGCTAAGTAAGGTAAAATGGGTCATTTTAGAGCTAACTTAGGTAAAATGGATTGTTTATGAGTTAACTAAGGTAAAATGGATCATTTTAGAACTAATTTAGGTAAAATGGATCGTTTATGAGCTAACTAAGGTAAAATGGATCATTTTAGAACTAACTTAGGTAAAATGGATCATTTATGAGCTAACTAAGCTAATTATGCCATTTTTGACATAAGTAATCTAAGTACATGTCATTATTGAGCAAACCTAGTTAACTAAGCATATTAGAGCTAACTTTGGTCATTTTGGAGGAAATAAAGCTAATTATAGATCGTTTTAGAGCTAACTTAGGTAAAATGGATGGTTTTGGAGGTTAGTAAGCTTATTAAGTCATTTCGGAGGAAATAAAGCTAAGTCTAGGTCTTTATGCATTTGTTAAGAAAAACACTAGAGAAACTTACCGTGATCATGGAGGTGTGGGAGCGGGCTGGCTTATGCCGGTACCTAGAGAAGGATTGTGCGATGCTTGTCTGGAGTTACGCTACACCAAAGATCATTTCCAATGTCTCGTTAGCATGATGACACTCAAATGTTCAGACTAGCAAGTAGTGTCCATTCAAATTAAACTCGATGTCGTCCTAGGAGCAATCACTGGCATCGACGGAGCGGTCTGACCGGACTTCTCGCACACAGACTGCACATTTGGTTTTGACGACTCAGTCATACTAGTTAGTAATGAGACAAACACTACATGAATGTTTTGGCTAATCAGCAGAAGAAACTTACCACAAGGAGCTCGTACATTGCCCTTGCCTGCATGTCATTCCGTGCCCTCTCCTCCTCCAACATCTTTGTCGTCCTCTCCTCCGACTCCCGCTGCCTCTCCGTCGCCTCTGACAGAAATTTCTCCGTTCTATCTCTCTCACTCTGTATAGCAGCCTGCAACACCACTCCTCGTTAGCATTTGTAATCATTGATGGAAGCGCACACAATTAATGTAGAAAGATAGCTGAGTACGTATAACTAACCTTCAAGGCGAGTTGGACTGGCCGTTCATGAGGCCTTATCTCAGGAGCGGATCTCGACTGACGCACCTTGATCTCCGGGAGAGTGCTAGGACAACGGATAAGTCCATCTCCAATGGCTATCGAGCCATGGGACCTCCCGCCACCAGCTATCATCACCAGCTCTGGATCAATGGGACCCTGGCTCGGGTTAAAGTCCTCGCCTTCCCTTCATCTCTATATTTCACGAGCTTGTCGTGGGAGGAGATGTTGGTGAAGTTGTTTGCATCATCGAGGTCAGACAAAGAGAATGCCTTGACTTTCTTGTAAGAGGCAGTATGGGCCATGGCATAGAGGTCGTACACCTCTGGCACCTTATCCGCCTTATTGTATCATTCCTAAAAGAGAGAAACAACGTAAATTAGTAATTAAAGGGCTCAAGCTAGCATGATGAATGAATTGCATGAATCATGAAGCAAACCACATACCCAGTTCCGCCCGAACTGATATAAGTTGGAGCTGCCTTGATGGTGTGGCACACCTTCCATTTGGGCACGTTTGTCCTTGGCCGCGTTGTGGACGGCTAGCCATTCTTTTGAGCACCACTCATTGACCAACACCTCCCAACAATCCATCCGATCCACACACCATCTCGGAGGCGCCTAAGTTAGCAAATAGAAACTTGAGCGCTATAGCTATAATTAATAAATGAAGGAAGTAAGTACAAGGCCTTAAGAATTACCTTCATGTATTGCTCCTTACTCAGGGACTTCTTGCGGCACGTCGGCTTGGGCTTCATGATACCATGCAAGGCATAGTAATCTCGAACAGCCTGCATCTGAGCCTCGTGTCGTAAGTTCTGTAGTAGGCACTTGCAGACGTTCTCGATAACATTTGCCGCCTCCTCCTCGTATCCCTCCTCACACCTGTAGAATGTCTGCAATCAAATGAGACAATATTGATTAGTACAATTAATAACTAGCTAGTTGAAGATTTTTAATTGTGTAAAGGAGAAATAACCCAGAACTTTCTGATGACCATGAATGCCCTCGTGTTGCACAAGACACCGTCGATAATCTCACCCGGCGGGGCTGGGAAAGCCAAGTAGTGCTCCCAGCTCAATCCAAGCTCTGGAAGCCGACCCTCACCACGCAACATGACAAACCCCGAGAAGTTTTGCCGGCAAAGCACTCCAAGGAAGGAGTTGGGCCGGCGGACCTTCTCATGGTGGTCCCAACCCCTGCAGCATGACAAGGCCAACGCATTAGATATTTGAAGAAACGTGAATGCAGAAGGTACAAAAATATTAAATGCATTTACCTCTCCCCATTAGGTAAAATCAACCACCTCTTCTCGCGGGTTGCCGGCACGGATGGGAGCCGTGTACAACCATGCTGGTAGACGGTGCCCCCCTCCTCCTCAATATTAGTCGGCTCCCCGCCATCATCAACATGGCCACTCGGCCCCTCAGGCTGATCCGGCCAGGTACCCCATCTAGACGTGTGCTCGTCCGGGGTCTCGTGGGCCCAACTATCATGGGACGAAGGCTCGTGGACCCAAGGCTCGTGGACCCAAGTCCGTGTAGCCTCCTCCTCGGACGAGTCCACCCTAGCAGTCACGTGCTTGGGTGAAACAGCTAGCTTGGCGGCGAGGAAGGCACCCTAGCAGTCACGTGCTCGGGTGAAACAGCTAGGGGTGGCGGGGGGGAAGGAACCCTAGCAGTCACCCTACCTCCTCTCTCGCGACCACGTGCTCCAGCTCCTCTCTGCTTCCCTCCGTTTCCTTGTCCCCTGCTGGGCACCGCGGTTGAAGAAGAAGGGCCCGACGGTGTCGCCATACTGTCCAGCAACGCTCGTCGTATTTGTGCGGGTGGAATGGAAGACCTCCCACCACGCGCCGACGAAGAAGGGGCCTCGGAGCGCTCCGGACCAGCGCCCACCATCTTTGAACACCTGCCATCACAAAGAGTAAACGAAATTAATACAACATAGACAAATACCGACATGGATAATAATATATGATGCTTTTCATAACAAAATCAAAAAAAAATATGGTGTCGGGGTGGCGTGTCGGTGTCGGGGTGCCGTGTCGGGGTGCTGTTTCGGGGTCTGGGTGTCAGGTGTCGGGGTGTCGGGGTCAGGGTGTGGTGTCAGGGTGTCGGGGGTCGGGGTGTCAGGGGGTCAGGGTGGCGTGTTGGGGTCGGCGTGTCGTGCCGGGGTGACGGGGTGGCGTGTTGGGGTGGGGGTGCCGTGTCGGGGTCGGGGTCGGGGTCAGGGTGTGGGTCGCGGTCGAGGCACGTGACAGCCTTTTCTTCTTCTCTTCTTCTCCTCCTCCTCTTCCTCTTCCTCCTCCTCCTCTTCTCCTCTTCCTCCTCCTCCTCCTCCTCCTCCTCTTCTTCTTCTTCTTCTTCTTCTTCTTCTTCTTCTTCTTCTTTTCTTTATTCTTCTTCTTCTTTCTTCTTCTTCTTTCTTCTTCTACTTCTTCTTCTTCTTCTTCTTCTTCTTCTTCTTCTTTCTTCTTCTTCTTCTTTTCTTTCTTCTTCTCCCTCCTCCTCTTCCTCCCTCCTCCCCTCTTCTTAAAACTAAAACTAATCTAAAATAAACTAAACTAAAAATAAAAACTAAAACTAAACTGAAACTAAAACTAAAGTAAAACTATAACTAAAACTAGGGTTTAGGGTTTCCACTTCCTCTTCTTTTCTTTCTTCTTCTCCCTCCTCCTCTTCCTCCCTTCTCCCCTCTTCTTCTTCTTCTTCTTCTTCTTCTTCCCCTTCTACATATTCTAGCACTAAAACTAAACTGAATCTAACAGTAAATCTAACACTAAAACTAAACTGAATCTAACACTAAATCTAACAGCAAAAAAAGAAAAAACAGAAAAAAAATAATTCACCGGATTGAGCGGCGGCGATGGGGGCGCCGGGGCGGTGAGCGGCGCCGCCGAGCCGGCAGGGAGGCGGGGGCGATGGGGCCGCGGTGGCGCCGGTGGTGGGGGTGGAGGGGGCGCCGGGGTGGTGGGGGCGCCGGGGCGGTGGGGCGGTCGGGCGGCGACGTGGTGGGGCACCGGGGTGGTGGGGCGACGAGGCGTCGGCGCGTGGGGGGTGACGGGGTGGTGGGTCGACGGGGCAAGCGGCGGCGGGTGGTGGGGGCGGCAGTGAGCGGCGGGGAAGAGAGAGGGAGAGAAACAGAGAGAAGGGGCAGGGTGGGGCTCAGCGGTTAGTTAGGAAGAATCTTTGTCGTTCGTCCACCCTTTGCCGTCCGCTTTGTTTCCTCTTTGCCGTCCTCTTTGTTTCCTCTTTGCCGTCTGCTAGCAGACGGCGAAGAGGGGGCCATTAAGTTTTCCTCAATTAACTCGTTTAGTGGGGCCAGCTCTCTCTTTGCTGTCAGCCAGCGGACGACAAAGAACAGGCTGATGACAAAGACCTTCTTTGTCGTCTGCCAGTTCTTTGCCATCCGTTTTCCTTAAGCAGACGGGAAAGACCTTCTTTGTCATCATGGTAAACATGTGACGTGTGACGTGTCTGCTTGTTTCTCTTTTAGAATGTGGACGGGAAAGACCTTCTTTGTCGTCATGGAAAGAACTGGCAGACGGCAAATAAGCTAATTCCAGTAGTGCAACATGGTAAACATGTGACGTGTCTGCTTGTTTCTCTTTTAGAATGTGGACAAAATATTGGAGAACAATACCCCGTTATGCAGTGGTGAAGGAAGTAATGCAGATAAGGTTCAAGATAGTGAGACATCCATGTTGGTCTCCAAGAAAGCTGATAAAAACTACCTTGACGACAGGGAGAGAACCCAGAAGTCCTGTCTTGATGTAGTGTTCGAGTTACTGGCCACTACTGCTGGCAGAAGCTCTTCGAACTTGCTGCCTGAATCAGTTCGTCTTCTTGAGTCTTAGCTTCAAGTTGAAAGACATCGATCAGATGTGTTGCAACAGGAAGCTGAAGGACTGAGGAAGTCCCTGCAGAATTCAGATGCATACTTTCTGGTGCAACAGCAAGCGCTGGAGGATTTAAGCGACAAACAAGAGAAAGTTAATAAGCTTGCTAAGCATCTTGCCAGCATTATGGGTACCCATGATATTGTTTCTTAGATCTTCTGAAGTGGTTTCAGTTCTGGACTTGTTTTGCTGCGGCGTTTATTTGCACTGGTCGCCAACTTTGACAACTAGTGTATATGATATGTTGCTTTGTTCCCTATATTTGCACTGGTGGCAAACTTTGATGCCCAGTGGATGTAATATGTGTAATAGTCGTGATAGCCTGGCATAAGTTGCTTGCTTATTTATTTCCTTGTTGTCTTGTTTATTTGTTTGCTTGTAGTCAGTGTTGTTCTTTTTCCACGGTTTGCTTGTGGCCGCAATAACATATTTTTTTAAACTAGGCCACAATAACCATGGGCTACATATTTACTGTAGTGACACTGGGCCTTCTACGGGCCATAGAAACAATGGGCCTTCTACGGGACATAGAAACAATGGGCCTTCTACGGGTCGTATCATCAATGGGCCTTCTACGGGCCGTATCATCAATGGGCCTTATACGGGCCGCATGATCGATTGCCCAAACATGGGCCAATAACATACCGCTTTATGGCCGTAATCGGGCTAGAGTTGGAATCGTCCGTTCATGGGCCGTCATTAATCGGCCGTATTTGATGACGCTATGAAAACGGCCTAACGTATTAACGGGCCACAAACGGGCCGACTATAAGCACGGGCTGAATTTGGCCCATAAGCAGAAAATGACAGTAACGGATCGTAAGTAACTGAATGCTGGAAATGAGCCCAAGAATAAATGGGCCCTGAGAAGGCTGAAAGATAACATGGGCTGGAAATGGCCCAACGGAATAATGGGCCGTTAATGGATATAAAGTGATACGCTGTTCATTACGGGCCAATTTTACCACGGGCCGTTAATGGGCCGAGGGTTACTAAGGGCCTCATATGGGCCGAAAGACGTCATGGGCCACACATGGGCCGGAAGTTAAAACAGGCTGGAATTATATTGGATGGCCAGGATGGCGCTACTGGGCCTAATATGGATAGGCCGTAAACGGGCCCTGGGTTAGCGGGCTGTAAATAGGCTATATGCGAACATGCCGTTAACAGGCTTGCCGTGGGCCAGGCCGCCACCTTTTGACCAAGTCAAACGGGCCGGCCTTTTCACAGGAATGGGCCTCTGTTGGGCCGTGCCACGTGTCGACGTATCATAAGCGCTTTGGGTCCAATGAGTGGATGACATCTGTCCCAACGGTGAGCCGACACGTGTTTCCTCCAGCCAATGATGATTTTACACGTTGAAAATCCCCATTGGTCGGGGCTGTTAACGGGTTATCGGATCCAAAACCGGACCCGGTAGCTTATCGGCATTCCGTTACGGTGGATGCCACGTGTCGGTCACCCTTGACGAAAGCACTTCTGTGACGCGCGATTTATCGTCATGGAAGTGGACACTTCCGTGATGATAATTTTGGTAATGTCATGGAACACTTCTACGACAGCACAGGTATGACTATCTTGATTCTGTCATAAATTTTTCATGGATGTACATGCATGACAGAAAACGTGACCTACTGTGACAAACATGTATCATCACGGAAGTGTATTTTTTTTGTAGTGATACTTAGTCCTTTTCAGGTACTTCAGGATGTTCTTGACCGTTGTCCAGTGACCCACTCCTGGATTACTTTGGTACCTCCCTGCTAAACTTATAGCAAGGCACACATCAGGTCTCGTACACAGCATTGCATACATGATAGAACCTAAGGCTGAGGCATAGGGAATGACCTTCATTTTCTCTCTATCTTCTGCGGTGGTCGGGCATTGAGTCTGACTCAATTTCACACCTTGTAACACGGGAAAGAACCCTTTCTTTGACTGATCCATTTTTGAACTTCTTCAAAACTTTATCAAGGTATGTGCTTTGTGGAAGTCCAATTAAGCGTCTTGATCTATCTCTATAGATCTTGATGCCCAATATATAAGCAGCTTCACTGAGGTCTTTCATTGAAAAATTCTTATTCAAGTATCCTTTTATGCTATCCAGAAATTCTATATCATTTCCAATCAACAATATGTCATCGACATATAATATTAGAAGTACTACAAAGCTTCCACTCACTTTCTTATAAATACAGCCTTCTCCGAAAGTCTATATGAAACCATATATTTTGATCACTTCATCAAAGCGTATATTCCAACTCCAAGATGCTTGCACCAGTCCATAAATGGATCGTTGGAGCTTTCACACTTTGTTAGCACCTTTAGGATCGACGAAACCTTCTGGTGGCATCGTATACAACTCTTATTTAAGAAATCCATTAAGGAATGCAGTTTTGACGTCCATTTGCCAAATTTCATAATCTTAAAATGCGGCAATTGCTAACATGATTCGGACAGAATTAAGCACCACTACGGGTGAGAATGTCGCATCATAGACAACTCCTTGAACTTGTCGAAAACCATTTGCAACAAGTCGAGCTTTGTAGACAATAACATTACCCTAAGAGTCAGTCTTCTTCTTGAAGATCCATTTAGTCTCTATGGCTTGTCGATCATCGGGCAAGTCAACTAAAGTCCACACTTTGTTCTCATAAATGGATCCCATCTTAGATTTCATGGCCTCAAGCCATTTTGCGGAATCTGGGCACATCATCGCTTCCTCATAGTTCATAGGTTCATCATGGTCTAATAGCATGACTTCCAGAACATGATTACCGTACCACTCTGGTGCAGAACGTACTCTGGTTGACCTACGAGGTTTGGTAGTAACTTGATCTGAAATTTCATGATCATCATCATTAGCTTCCTCACTAATTGGTGTAGGCATCACGGGAATAGTTTTCTGTGATGAGCTACTTTCCAATTCGAGAGAAGGTAAAATTACCTCATCGAATTCTACTTTCCTCCCACTCACTTCTTTCGAGAGAAACTCCTTCTCTAGAAAGGATCCATTTTAGCAACAAATATCTTTCCTTCGGATCTATGATAGAAGGTGTACCCAACAGTTTCTATTAGGTATCCTATGAAGACTCACGTCTCCGATTTGGGTTCGAGCTTATCAGGCTGAAGCTTTTTCACATAAACATTGCAACCCCAAACTTTAAGAAACGACAACTTAGGTTTCTTCCCAAACCACAGATCATACGGTGTTGTCTCAACGGATTTAGATGGTGCCCTATTTAATGTGAATGCAGCTGTCGCTAATGCATAACCCCAAAAAGATAGTGGTAAATCGGTAAGAGACATCATAGATTGCACCATATCTAATAAAGTATGGTTACGACGTTCAGACACACCATTACGCTGTGGTGTTCCAGGTAGCGTGAGTTGCGAAACTATTCCACATTGTTTTAAATGAAGACCAAACTCGTAACTCAAATATTCACCACCGCGATTAGATCGTATAAACTTTATTTTCTTGTTATAATGATTTTCCACTTCACTCTAAAATTCTTTGAACTTTTCAAATGTTTTAGACTTGTGTTTCATTAAGTAGATATACCCATATCTGCTCAAATCATCTGTAAAGGTCAGGAAATAATGATAGCCGCCGCGAGCCTCAACACTCATCGGACCGCATACATCGGTATGTATTATTTCCAATAAGTCAGTAGCTCGCTCCATTATTCTGGAGAACGGAGTCTTAGTCATCTCGTCCATGAGGCATGGTTCGCAAGCATCAAATGATTCATAATCAAGTGATTCCAAAAGTCCATCTGCATGGAGTTTCTTCATGCGCTTTACACCAATATGACCTAAACGACAGTGCCACAAATATGTTGCACTATTATTAATTTTGCATCTTTTGGCATCAATATTATGAATATGTGTATCACCACGATCGAGATTCAACAAAAATAGACTACTCTTCAAGGATGCATGACCATAAAAGATATTACTCATATACATAGAACAACCATTATTCTCTTGTCGTGGAGTTGACACGGAAGATGTCCTAGAGCAAGGACTTAGTCGTAGGGCCATCGCACTAGGAAGCTTAAAGGGGTTAATCGGGACAAAGTACACGAGAGAGAGTTTTTATACTAGTTCGGCCCCTTACGATGAAGGTAAAATCCTACGTCTAGTTGAGATTGGTATTGCTGAGGTTTCAATCTCCAAGGGGCTCGACACGCCGGCTTGGTTATCGATCTGGTTGTTTCTTGTCCTAAGCCGTCGCTGGGTCGTCCCCTTATATACACGGGTTGACGCCTGGCGGCCTACAGAGTCCCGGCCGGCTCATAAAACGTGTCCGGCTCGATGACTTCTTTTATATGCCTTTCTTTACATATGGCGGTTTACAATGTTGGGCCTCAAGATGCCTTTGGGCTTAGACCTTCTAAAAGTCTTAATAAACTATCACTTTGAATATTACTGGGCTTCTTTTTGTAACCCGCCATTGGGGTTGACCCGGCCCCTCCTGGGCGGGTCATACCTGATAGCTATATCCCCAACATTTGGCCCCATGTTGACTTTGAACTTTTATCTTTGTCAATATTCAACACTTAGATGAAATCCATCTTCTTCTGCTTGACAAACTCTATAACCTACCATGACGTCATCTCTTGGAAACGCAAAAGACTTTCATGACTTCATTCTTCAACGGATCTTTTATCTTTAATGCTTCCTGAGAATCGAGGCGCCTTCACAGCTGGATAACCATTATTCGGTTCTCCCTTGATTTTCGCGCCCGTCTGTTCGCACCTGTCCTTATAAATAGGCTTGCCCTAGCCTTCCTCATTCTTCTCTCTCTCTCTCTCTGTCTTCTTCATGTCGCTACCCTTCTCTGCCTCCCGAGCTCCGCCGCCGCCGTAGCACTCACTGTCGCCCTCAACGCCGGCCGCTGCATCACCCTGAGTTTGTCCAGAGAAACGCGGCGACTCTTCGCAGTAGACCTGCATCTTGTATGCTCCTTCCTTCTCTCGCACATAGATCTGTATTAGGTTTGTGACTTCATCAATGTTCTTCGCTGTTCATCACAGATCTTCTTGTAGTTCTTCTTCCGCAACTTCTTCTGATCCAAAAAGGAAGTATAACTCGCGCGGTAGTTGTTTTGCGTCCGTTTTTTATATCAGTAGATCCCTTTTTCCTGTATAGATGCTTCATTATAGCTGATGAATTCATCTCTACTAGATTTTTAGGTCTATAATATTTTCTTTTTGGGACGGCCATTTGATCCAAAATAATAATAATAGCTTGGTGAAACTTGTTTATGCCAAGACTTAGCTGAATCCGCTTTCTAAAGGAATCCGTAGTCATGGCGGCTTACCGCTCCAGCTTTCTTTTCCTTATATGCCATTAGCCCTTAGTTAAGCCGCCATTACTTGTTTTATATCTTCATCCTTTAACTTTTAATCTTACCGTAAACTGAACCGGCATGCTGTTTTTTCCTTTTTCAGTTCCTTGCACATTATGCTGTCAAAGACACCCACTATCTGTAACTGGGTCCCCTCAACCATAACTGAGGAACATTTAAAAGAGTTCTTCCTCATTGGGTTTATGCCCTCAAAAAACGTCATGTCTTATCGCGCTCCTGACCCAGAAGAAGAACGACCCAATCTAAAAGACGGCGAGGTGATTGCCTTCACTGACCACATGAACCGTGGCTTCTCACCACCCGGTTCAAAATTCTTCAGAGAGGTCCTTCACCTTTTCAAACTTCATCCTCGGGACATTGGGCCCAATTCCATATCCAATATTTGCAATTTCCAAGTGCTCTGTGAGGTTTATCTTCAGCAAGAGCCGACCGTAGAACTGTTTAGAGAATACTTCTATCTGAACCGGCAGAACGAGTGCACCAACGGTCCTAGCTTAGAACTTGGAGGCATCTCAATTCAGCGCCGGCAGGGTGCTGTCTTCCCTCTCATAGTTTTACCAAGTCACCCAAAGGACTGGAAGCAAACTTGGTTTTACTGTCAGGACATCTCACCAGCCAACGAGAAACCGCTGCCGGGTTACCGCCCCAATCATCTTGATTCCAAGTTTGCACTCCCAGATAAACTTACTGTTGCTGAACGCAAGAGGCTACTTCCATCCATCAGAAGAATCAACGCTTTGTTGGGGAACGGTTTAACCGGAGTTGATCTGACCCGTTGCTGGATCTCATGGCGGGTTATTCCATTAAGTCGTCGGTCAAAATTGATGTATGAATACGGTGGAGGTCCGGACGACTCTCTTCGTCATAGCCTGGTTCAACTAACCGAAGAAGACATTGTCTCAATGTCAAACCTTTTGGTGAACGGGAAATATGAAGACTGCAGTATTGTTGGGTTAAATCCCTTCTGTAAACTTAACCTGGTACGAGAGGTAAGGATATGCTGATCTCTTTCCCTTGGTATTTTGCCCAGCCGTATTGTTTAGCACTGATCTTTCCTCTTGTCTTTGTAGGCTAATTCTGACTTTTGGAAAGTAAAATATGACCATGAAGCTGCCAAGAAGGCGAAATGCCACCATGAACGCCAAGAAAATGACCCAGAATTTGAAGAAGAAAAAGAAGACCACTGCTGAAGATTTGATGAAACTTGATGACACATCTGACTCGGAGGTAGCCCTTGATTCCCTTGGCCAATTTTTAACAATCTTATTGACACTGATCCTTACCAGGATGACACTGGGGCCAGTTAGGCCGGGGAAGCAGAGGTAACTATTATTTCCTCCGACTCAGAGCCCTTACCAAGACACAAAATTCGACGAGTGATCCATAAAGTAAGGTTTTCTAACCCTTTAGCTCACTTGGATCCCAACTTTCATTTGAAAAAGCAGCAACATGAAAGCCGCCGTGAAGCTGGGTTTGAAGATGAACCGGCTGTCGTCCCTCAACAAACTCCTCGGAAACGTCCGAATGAGGTTTACTTATTTTTGTCTTTAACTCTTCTTAATGGATCCTTCTCCTTGTATTTCTTTTAGCTCTTTCTTATTCTTTCAGGGGGTGTCTCGTTCCTCTGGCGACTCTTCGCAAACCCAATTCCCGGCTTTTAAGACTGCTCCTGGGTAATCAGAAATCCTCTTTTCTTCCTGGTTTTCAATTCTACCTTTGTACTGACAATCCTGCAACATTTTTAGCGGCCAAGCTAAATCAAAAAAAGTGAAGGCAGCAAAACCGGCGGAAGACCCGCCAGTGCTGGCGTCTGACCCAGCTAGGCCGCCTTCTCCCTTAACTGATGCTCCAGAAGACCCGCCTATTGACAATGAAACAAATCCTCCTGAGCCGTCTTTTGACAAAGCCACCGTGAATCCTTCTACAACTCGACCGTCAAGCTCAGCCAACCCTCCATCTCCATCTGCTCAAGATGTTCAAATTACTGGGAGCCGCTTTGTTGAACCGGTGTACAGCAAAGCAAGCGGCGTTGGAAAGGCAAAAAGTTCGCTTTGACGTTACCAATTATGACTGTCTCAATGCCACTGACATTTTATCCGGCTATCTCAGTCATGTACACTCTAGTCGCGAGTCTGAGATTGAGATGGTCAAGCAGCTTCAGTTGAAGTATGAGGTACATTTTTTCCGGTTTACTTGTATTCCTTCAGCCCCCAAGTCTTTAGATTATGAAAGAAACAGAATAACCTGTAGACTTTAAAATATAGGCCAAGACTTTTACCTCTGAATCTTTGCTGGACATTGATAGAATAAAACTTCACCTGTAGTCCCCAAGGACCGGTTCATTTTGATTATAAATGAATCGGTACTTTAAAATTGTTTTTAAGACCGTTTTCAAAGTATTTAATACTCCGGCTTAACCTTGATAAACTTGCTGAACTGCATACATTAGCCCCCAAGTGCCAAGTGCTGTTACTTTGTAAAGTACTTGGGACTTTAAATATGTTTGTAGAATCATAGAAATTTGATTTGGCATACATTAGCCCCCAAGTGTCAAGTGGTTTGTTTGTAAAGTACTTGAGACTTGAACCTTGAATTTGGAATTTTGAATTTGAAACCAAGTCTTGACTTATCTGAATGTTTGTACAGAATGCCTTGTCTGAGTTGAACTCTCAATTGACTGACGCAAAGACCCGGCTAGCAAGTCAGGAGATAGAAATCAAATCTTCTAACTCCAAACTTCAAATAAGCCTCTCTGCAACGGAAAATTTGAAGACCAGCTTTGCTGCCAAGGAGAAAACTTGGGAAAAGGAAAAAGTACTTCTGACCCAACAAGCTGAGACAGCCGAAACAGCTCTGAAAGAGATTTCAATAGAACTGAACGGTTTAAAGGGGCGGGTGTCTCAGATGGTAGCTGCTATCTTTGGTACGTTGCCTGACTTTATCTTTTATGTGTTTTTTGCCAGACCGGAGTATAATCCACCAACTGATTTTGTGTGTAAAAATTTATGCAGGTCCTCGAAGCAAGAATCTGAGCCAAGACCCGTTGATTAAACTGAAGGCAGTATATACTTTGGTGGAACAATTGTATATCGGCGCACAACGAGATCTGGCTGTCATCTCTCCTGCTAATCAAGGACCCAACCGGCTCAGCGATGTCCTGAAGAAGCTGTCTATCCTTCCTGCCAGGTTCCAAGAAGTAAAACGCTCCTGCGCGCGAGCCGGAGCCTTGACTGCCCTAAGCCGCTCTAAGGCTTGGGTGCCAGACCTAGAGCCGACGGACGTAGCAAGGGGCTATCCCACCATGAAGGAGGACGGGTCTCCTTTTGATCAGGATGACTTCATGGCTTGTGTACGCGAAGTCCGGCCTCAAGCGACTAGCCTTGGAGATGACACCAATGTCGACAAGCACCAGCCGGGTTTTGATAGTGAGAATAAGAAGATGGCCACTCCTCATATAAAGTAACAGATTTGATCCCACCAGTGAGAGAAGATACATTTGCCCCGGAGGTTTACCCGGTCGGCCTGATAGACGACGAAGCCGAATTTGTCGCCTTGAATGGCTTTGATTGGTCAAAACCCAACTTCCAGCAAACAGAAGGTGGTGAACCGGCGAGGGAGGGACAATGAGCATCTTCATGGGCTTATAAAGCCTTGTAATAACTTAGTCGTTAAACCACTGCATGTTTGCTTATGCCATCGCGCATAAAATACTTCTATGTGAATCTGTGTTTCTAGATGCCAATGTATGCATCGTTTAATGTTTGTCTCTGCAATGTTTGAACTCTGTTCCTATAAATACAAAGAAAAGACTGGCTTGGCGGTTTAAAACCAGACGGGTTTAAACACCTAATTTATAGCCAATATATTCACCTCAATAAAAACCAGAGACAAATATAAATAAAGGATAAAGGCTAACTCTTTAGTTAACGCAGCAGGTAAGTGCGTATATGTAATAACCATACCTTGTTCCTTTTGATCCTTAGATCGCCGGTTTAAATAACCCAGGTGATGAATACTCAATAATTACTATACCTTGATAGGATGTACCTTTTGATCCGTAAGCCGCCGGTGTGAGTGACCCGGGCGGCGGCGCTGTCAAATAGTTGAGCCGGTGAAGAAGACCAGGCCAATTGTTTGCAATATTGAAACAACAAAAAGCTAAAAAGGCAAATAATATAGTAATAAACATAATTTAACCCTGTATTCAAAAAAGGTGGGGGTTTCTAATTCGAATACGATCAGTAAACCGGACCAAAGGGGTTAAGCTAAGGTTCGAATACGACCATATAGCCCCCGGTGGCTTTGGCGTTGCACCGATCAAGAGGGTACCGACAGCTATGTTCTCTTTGGTTCGAATACGACCTATGTTTGAACAGGAAGCCCCCAAATGACCTTGAAAGGTTTTTAACGACCCTGATTCAAATACGATCCAAGTCGGACTCAAAAGGGGTTGAGCTTTGATTCGGATACGATCAAGAAGCCCCCAAGTGAGTTTTGGCCTTGAGCCGATCAAGAGGGTTATGACAGCTATGTTCTGTTTGGTTCGAATACGACCTATGTTTGAACAGGAAGCCCCCAAGTGACCATGAGATTTGCAGCTAGATTCGGATACGATCATAAGCCGGAAAAAAGGTTAGACTTGATTCAAATATGATCAGCTCCTTAATAGTCATTGGAAAATGAGAAAAACGTAGTCTTTTGAAAGGGAAAGAGACCGATGGTCTTACTTTATTGCTTATCATGGTGCATACAATGTGAACGTATGTACATGATGAGAGCCGGTGGCTCAGGTGTAGTATGGCCAAAGTTGAGCAATGTTCCACGGCCGGCGGACCTCTTCCTCCGACTTACGTGAGTCTTTGAGCTCTCGAACGTCAATGAGGTAATATGACCCATTGTTTAGGTTCCTACTGACCACAAAAGGTCCTTCCCAAGGTGGAGATAACTTGTGTGCATCTGATAGATCCTGGATGAGCCGGAGCACCAAGTTGCCTTCCTGAAAAGTTCTGTACTTAACCCGACGGCTGCGATAACGACGCAGGTCCTATTGATAAATTGTTGACTGGGCCGCTGCTAAGTCTCTTTCTTCATCCAACAAGTCAAGTGCATCTTGTCTGGCTTGTTCACTATTAGCTTCAACATAAGCCGCCACACGGGGCGAGTCATGACGGATGTCACTAGGCAATACTGCTTCTGCTCCATAAACCATGAAGAAAGGTGTGTAACATGTAGACCTATTGGGCGTAGTGTTGATACTCCATAACACCGAGGGTAATTCCTCTACCCAACAACCCGGCGTTTGCTGTAAAGGAACCATAAGCAGGGGTTTTAGCCCTTTCAAAATTTCCTGATTAGCTCTCTCAGCTTGACCATTGGATTGAGGATGAGCTACAGAAGAAACATCAAGCCGGATGTGTTCTCATTGACAAAACTCTTCCATAGCCCCTTGGGACAGATTAGTGCCATTGTCTGTGATAATACTGTGTGGAAAACCGAAACGGAAGATCACTTTTTTCATGAATTGAACCTCCGTGGTTGCGTCACACTTACTCACAGGCTCCGCCTCAACCCACTTGGTGAACTTATCAACTGCCACCAAGAGATGTGTCTTTTTATCTTTAGACCTTTTGAAAGGTCCCACCATGTCAAGTCCCCAGACCGCAAACGGCCAAGTGATTGGAATCATCCGGAGCTCTTGAGCCGGCACATGCGCTCGTCGTGCAAATTTTTGACGTCCATCACATCTACTGACTAGATCTTCTGCATCAGCGTGAGCCGTCAACCAGTAAAAACTATGACGAAACGCCTTGGCCACTAAAGATTTTGACCCGGCATGATGACCACAATCGCCTTCATGGATCTCACGAAGGATTTCTTGACCTTCTTCGGGGGAAACACATCGCTGAAATGCTCCGGAAACACTACGATGATATAACTCTCCATCGGAAATCGTCATGGACTTAGACCGCCGGGTTATCTGTCGAGCCAGGGTCTCATCCATTGGCAACTCTTTGCGGGTCAAGTAAGCAAAGAATGGCACCACCCAATCTAGGATAACATGAAGAGCCGCTACCAACTGCGCCTCCGGGTCAGGAACGGCTAAATCTTCTTCTATGGGCAATTTGACAGAGGGGTTATGCAAAACATCCAAAAAGGTGTTAGGTGGCACCGGCTTACGCTGAGACCCCAACCATCTTAAGGCATCAGCTGCTTCGTTCTTTCGACGGTCAATGTGCTCCACCTGATATCCTTTAAAATGTCCTGCAACGGCATCAACCTCCCGGCGATAAGCCGCCATGAGAGGGTCCTTGGAATCCTACTTGCCAGATACTTGTTGAGCCACGAGATCCGAGTCACCAAGACATCTGACCCGGCTCAAGCTCATCTCTTTTGCCACTCGAAGACCATGGAGCAAGGCTTCATACTCTGCTGCATTGTTAGTGCAAGGAAACATCAACCGTAACACATAACAAAATTTTTCACCTCGTGGGGAAGTTAGCACAACTCCAGCCCCCGAGCCTTCCAACTGCCTGGACCCATCAAAATGAATAGTCCAATACGTGTTGTCTGGTTTCTCTTCTAGCATCTACATCTTTGTCCAGTCGTTGATAAAGTCAACTAGGGCTTGAGATTTGATCGCAGTACGTGGAACATACTTCAACCCATGAGACCCAAGCTCTGTTGCCCACTTGGCGATTCGCCCAGTGGCTTCTCTGTTTTGAATAATGTCTCCCAAAGGAGCTGAGCTAACCATAGTGATTGGATGTCCCTGAAAGTAATGCTTAAGCTTCCGTCTTGCCATGAACACCCCATATACAATCTTCTGCCAATGTGGATATCGTTGCTTAGATTCAATTAGCACTTCACTGACGTAATAAACCGGCCGTTGAACCAGATGCTCCTTGCCAGCCTCCTTGCGCTCTACCACAATAGCCATGCTAACAGCTCGTGAGTTGGCAGCCATGTATAACAATAGCGGCTCTTTTTCAATTGGAGCGGCCAGGACTGGCGGCTCAGCAAGCTGCGTCTTCAGATCCTCAAAAGCAGCGTTCGCAGCATCGCTCTAGACAAAAGCATCGGTTTTCTTCATCATCTGATACAGAGGCATTGCCTTTTCCCCTAACCGGCTTATGAACCGGCTCAAAGCAGCAACACGACTCGCCAGCCGCTGGACATCATTGATACATGTTGGTTTGGCTAGGGATGTAATTGCCTTGATTTTCTCCGGGTTAGCTTCAATACCTCGGTTGGACACCAAAAAACCCAAAACCTTGCCAGCTGGGACTCCAAAAACACAGTTGGTCGGGTTAAGCATCATCTTGTAGACCCGGAGATTATCAAAAGTCTCTTTCAGATCTGTGATCAAGGTTTCCTCTTTCCTGGATTTCACCATTATGTCATCCACATAAGCATGAACATTACGCCCAATCTGATTGTGAAGACAATTCTGCACACACCGTTGATAAGTCGCCTGGGCACTCTTAAGCCCGAAAGGCATAGACACATAGCAGAAAGCTCCAAAGGGAGTAATAAAAGCTGTCTTCTCCTGATCCTTGATCGCCATCTTAATCTGATGATAACCGGAATAAGCATCCAAGAAACTCAAACGTGTGCAACCCGCAGTAGCATCAATGATCTGATCAATACGAGGGAGAGCAAAAGGATCAGCCGGACAAGCTTTGTTCACATCGGTGTAATCTACACACATACGCCAGGTGCCATTCTTTTTTAGTACAAGCACCGAGTTAGCTAACCACTCTGGGTGAAAGACCTCCACAATGAACCCGGCTGCTAAGAGCCGGGCCACCTCTTCTCCAATGGCCTTGCGCCTTTGTTCATTGAACCGTCGGAGAAACTGTCTGACAGGTTTGAATTTTGGATTAATATTAAGAGTGTGCTCACCGAGTTCCCTCGGGACACCCGGCATGTCTGAAGGTTTCCATGCAAAGATGTCCCGGTTCTCACGGATGAACTCCATGAGCGCGCTTTCCTATTTTGGATCCAAGTTTGCGCTGATGATGAACTGTTTGGATGAGTCGCCAGGCACAAAATCAACCATCTTGGTATCATCAGCTGATTTGAATTTCAACACCGGCTCATGCTCTGTTGTCGGTTTCTTTAATGACGTCATGTCCGCTGGATCATCATGATCTTTGTAAAACTTTAACTCTTCTGTTGCACATACAGATTCAGCATAGGCAGCATCACCTTCTTCACACTCCAAAGCTATCTTCCGGCTCCCATGTACCGTAATGGTACCCTTATGACCCAGCATCTTGAGCTGCAAATACACATAACACGGCCGAGCCATGAACTTGGCGTAAGCCGGCCGCCCGAACAGAGCATGATATGGGCTCTTGATCTTAACCACCTCAAAGGTTAATTTCTCCGCTCTGGAGTCATACTCATCCCCAAAGGCTACTTCTAGTTCAATCTTACCAACTGGATATGCTGACTTACTAGGTACCACACCGTGAAAAACAGTGTTGGATTGTTTAAGATTTTTATCAGTCAATCCCATCCGGCAGAACGTCTCATAGTAGAGGATGTTGATGCTGCTGCCTCCGTCCATGAGTACTTTAGTAAACTTGTATCCACCAACCTGAGGTGCTACTACCAAAGCCAAGTGACCCGGATTATCAACCCGGGGCGGGTGATCCTCTCTGCTCCACACAATAGGCTGTTCTGACCAACGTAGATAGCGTGGAACCGCCGGCTCAACGGCATTGACGGCTCTCTTGTGAAGTTTCTGGTCCCTTTTATATAAACTGGTGGTAAATACATGGTATTGCCCACTACTCAGCTGCTTCAGGTTGCTCTGAGATTGCCGCTGCTGATTACCCTGGCTGGGTTGCTGATTATATCCCCCTTGGTGACCAGGATAACCTTGACCGTGAAAACCTCCTCCGCCTGAACCGGCGCCCGGGCCCTGAAAGCCACCTCCACCTGAACCGCCACCTGGGCCGTGACCCCCATCGAACGCATTTGAATTTTTAAATGCCTTCATAATCATGCAATCCTTCCACAGGTGAGTAGCTGGTTTGTCCCGGGTGTCGTGCTTTGGACAAGGTTCATTCAACAACTGTTCAAGGGTGGGGCCTGACCCGCCCGATCAAGGGGGTTGTCTGCCCTTGCGCCATTGATTACCACCCTGTGCATTGGTATTAGCAACAAACTCATCAGCCTTACGTTTATTACCTCCCTGATTTGCCGGGTTATGCTGGTGACCCTTGCCGTTGCCGTTCTTCTTTCCCTTTGTTGCCTTTTCTTCGTCAGACGCCGGGTCCTTAGTGGTATCAGAATCAGCATACTTGACGAGAGCCGCCATCAATGTTCCCATGTCATTACAGTCACGTTTGAGCCGCCCCGGCTTCTGCTTCAGAGGTTCAAAACGGCATTTTTTTTCTCCAACATTAAAACTGCAGAGCTAGCATCCATCTTATCAGACGAATGTATTATTTCCTTGACCCGGTGCACCCAATGGGTTGTGGATTCACCATGCTCTTGCTTGCAATTGGTCAGGTCCACAATCAACATAGGCTGCTTACACGTGTCCTTAAAGTTCTAGATGAACCGGGCCTTCAACTCTGCCCATGAACCGATAGAATTGGGTGGCAATCCTTTCAACCAAGTACGAGCTGTTCCATCCAACATCATGGTAAAATACTTGGCCATTGCAGCGTCGCTAACCTCCAATAGTTCCATAGCCATCTCATAACTCTCAATCCAAGCCCCCGGCTGTAGGTCAGCTGTGTAATTAGGCACCTTACGAGGCCCCTTGAAGTCCTTTGGCAACCGCTCATTGCGTATGGCCGGCACCAAGCAAGGCACACCTCCGGTTTTTGTGGCCACTCCTGCCTCAACCGAGGTTGCTGGATAAGCCGGAAAGGTTTGATGAGCCTTCTGCTCTGCCGCCATTTGAGCCGCTCGTTACGCCTCTTGACGAATCCTCTCTTGATCCGCTAAATTAAGGGCTCCAGCCCGCACCGGCTCAAGCCTATATGGCCAGTTGTGGCGCTGAGCATTACTTGACATCTCCGCAGACTCCATGTGCCTACTGTAACTTGGGCTCCGGCTTGGGCGAGGAGTTGAGTGGATCCTGTCTCGACTGTAGGAGTATGCATCTTGCTGGGCCAGAGCTGTTTGAAGTAGTTCTCTTACCCTCCGGGTTTCTATTGCCGCTAGCGAGTCGCCTTCCATTGGGAGAGCCGCCAAATGAGCCGACGCTGCGATGAGGTTTTTCAGAGGGTTGGAGAAGTGACCTGGAGGTGTTGGCACATAATGAGGAGGAGTTGCGTTTATACGCGGTGGCTCCATGGCGCGTGGCTGAACTGGTGCACCGGGTGTCGTGACCCGGTTTGCCTCCGGCGGGTTGCTCCCCCCAGCCCCGGGTGTGTGGAACAGGTTCCTCGGATCCAGCGTCAGAGGTAGGCGCGACTGAGTTTTCTGATGCCTCCTCCTCATGACCTCGTTTGATGCATTAAGATCCACCGAGAGCCGGAAAGTTTCTGCTTGAAGTTGTTGAGCACGAGCATCCAAAGCTGCTCGTTCTGCTGCCATCCGGGTCTCCTCCCGGCTAGATTTTCCTTGGCTTGCACCATCTCCTCGCGTACGCGTGCCACCTCTGCGTCGTGCTGGGCTTTATCCGCCGGCTCTACCACGGCGGTTAACAGAGCCGTCAGCTTATCCATGAGGTCCATTAAAATCTGAGACGGGGGGGGGCGCGGGGTCTCCTGACCCGGCGGCAGCCGACCCGGTAGGTGCTGTTGTCTCTGCAGTGGAGTTCTGTCCAGGCTGTGTGCCTGCCATGAAGACTCCGGCCCAATTCAGTGGCTCAAAGGGGTCCAAAATACTGCTGCCATCGGAACCACCTCCGAGCATGTCGTCTTGTAACTGGTACAAAGAATCCGTCTCACCTGTTGATGATGAAGTGTCAGAACAGACGGCCGTCTCACCGCCCATTACCGATCCTTCAGAGTATTCACCGCCGCGGATGCAACCTACGAAGGCATGCTTCACGATAGATTGAACACGGGCGGTCCTTGCATGCTGAGCCATTTCGATGAGGTCGGTGTGGACGTCCGGCTCAGGGCTTGAATCGCCGATTCGGCCGATGAAGACGTGAATTCCGCCGAAGGGGACCCGGTACCCGTACTCGATTGAGCCGGCCTCAGGGCCCCAGCCTTCATCGTTGATGTACAGCTTGCCGCGACGACTCTTGGTCATCCGGCCCACAGCGTATCCCTTGAGCCCTTCGAAGTTGCCCTTCAAGAACTCAAATCCACCGTGCGCTGGCCCCACGGTGGGCGCCAACTGTCGTGGAGTTGACACGGCAGATGTCTTAGAGCAAGGACTTAGTCGTTGGGCCATCGCACTAGGAAGCTTAAAGGGGTTAATCGGGACAAAGGACACGAGAGAGAGTTTTTATACTAGTTCGGCCCCTTACGATGAAGGTAAAAGCCTACGTCAAGTTGAGATTGGTATTGCTGAGGTTTCGATCTCCAAGGGGCTCGACACGCCGGCTTGGTTATCGATCTGGTTGTTTCTTGTCCTAAGCCGCCACCGGGTCGTCCCCTTATATACACGGGTTGCCGCCTGGCGGCCTACAAAGTCCCGGTCGGCTCATAAAACATGTCCGGCTCGGTGACTTCTTTTATATGCCTTTCTTTACATATGGCGGTTTACAATGTTGGGCCTCAAGCTGCCTTTGGGCTTACACCTTCTACAAGTCTTAATAAACTATCACTTTGAATATTACTTGGCTTCTTTTTGTAACCCGCCATTGGGGTTGACCCGGCCCCTCCTGGGCGGGTCATACCTGATAGCTATATCCCCAACATCTCTGATTTAACTGAATAGTCGTCTCGCATCAAACAAGATCCAGATATAATGTTCATGCTCAACGCTGGCACCAAATAACAATTATTCAGGTCTAAAACTAATGTCAAAGGTAGATGTAGAGGTAGCGTGCCGATACAGATAACATCGACCTTGGAACCATTTCCGACGCGCATCGTCACCTCATGTTTAGCCAATCTTCGTTTAATCCGTAGCCCCTGTTTCGAGTTGCAAATATGAGCAACATAACCAGTATCAAATACCTGGGTGCTACTACGAGCATTAGTAAGGTACACATCAATAACATGTATATCAAATATACCTTTGTTCACTTTGCCATCCTACTTATCCGCCAAATACTTGGGGCAGTTCTGCTTCTAGTGACCAGTACCTTTGTAGTAGAAGCACTTAGTTTCAGGCTTGGGTCCAGACTTGGGCTTCTTCCAGGGAGTGACAACTTGCTTGCCATTCTTCTTGAAGTTCCCCTTCTTTCTCTTGCCCTTTTTCTTGAAACTAATGTCTTGTTAACCATCAACACTAGATGTTCTTTCTTGATTTCTACCTCTGCAGCTTTCAGCATAGCGAAGAGCTCGGGAATTGTCTTATCCATCCCTTGCATATTATAGTTCATCACGAAGCCTTTGTAGCTTGGTGGCAGTGATTGAAGAACTCTATCAATAACACTATCATCTGGAAGATTAACTCCCAACTAAGTCAAGTGGTTATGGTACCCAGACATTCCAGGTATGTGTTCACTGACAGAACTGCTCTCCTCCATCTTGTAGCTATAGAACTTGTTGGAGACTTCATATCTCTCAACTCGGGCATTTGCTTGAAATAGTAACTTCAACTCCAGCAACATCTCATATGGTCCATGACGTTCAAAACATATTTGAAGTCCTGATTCTAAGCCGTAAAGCATGTCACACTGAACTATCGAGTAGTCATCAGATCGAGCTTGCCAGACGTTCATAACATCAGCATCTGCTCCTGAAGCAGGACTTTCACCTAGCGGTGCATCAAGGACATAATTCTTCTGTGCAACAATGAGGATAATCCTCAAGTTACGGACCCAGACCGTGTAGTTGCTACCATCATCTTTCAACTTAGCTTTCTCTAGGAACGCATTAAAATTCAAGGGAATGGTAGCAAGGGCCATTGATCTACAGCATAGCTATGAAAAAACTATCAGGACTAAGTTCATGATAAATTAAGTTCAATTAATCATATTACTTAAGAACTCCCACTTAGATAGACATCCCTCGAGTCATCTAAATGATTACATGGTCCAAAACAACTAAACCATGTCCGGTCATCACGTGAGATGGAGTAGTTTTCAATGGTGAACATCTCTATGTTGATCATATCTACTATATGATTCACGTTCGACCTTTCAGTCTCAGTGTTCCGGGGCCATGTCTGTACATGATAGGCTTGTCGAGATTAACCCGAGTATCTCGCACGTGCAAAACTATCTTGCACCTGTTGTATGTGAACGTAGAGCTTATCACACCCGATCAACACGTGGTGTCTCGGCACGACGAACTGTCGCAACGGTGCATACTCAGGGAGAACACTTATACCTTTAAATTTTAGTGAGGGATCATCTTATAATGCTACCACCGTACTAAGCAAAATAAGATGCACAAAAGATAAACATCACATGCAATCAAAATATGTGACATGATATGGCCATCATCATCTTGTGCCATTGATCTCCATCTCCAAAGCACCATCATGATCTCCATCATCACCGGCTTGACACTTTGATCTCCATCGTAGCATTGTTGTCGTCTCGCCAACTATTGCTTCTACAACTATCGCTAACGCATAGTGATAAAGTAAAGCAATTACATGGCGATTGCATTTCATACAATAAAGCGACAACCATAAGGATCATGCCAGTTGCCGATAACTTTTACAAAACATGATAATCTCGTACAATAATGTATATCACATCATGTCTTGACCATATCACATCACAACATGCCCTGCAAAAACAAGTTAGACGTCCTCTACCTTTGTTGTCGCAAGTTTTACGTGGCTGCTACGGGCTTCTAGTAAGAACCATTTTTACCTACACATCAATACCACAACGATGTTTCGTCAAGTTTGTTGTTTTAACCTTCAAAAAGGACCGACTATAGTCAAATTCGATTCAACTAAAGTTGGAGAAACAGACACCCGCCAGCCACCTTTATGCAAAACAAGTTGCATGTCTGTCGGTGGAACCAGTCTCATGAACATGGTCATGTAAGGTTGGTCTGGGCCGCTTCATCCAACAATACCTCCGAATCAAAATAAGACGTTGGTGGTAAGCAATATGACTATGATCGCCCACAACTCTTTGTGTTCTACTCTTGCATATCATCTACGCGTAGACCTGGCTCGCATGCCACTGTTGGGGACCATAGCATGCAATTTCAAAAAAATTCCTACGATCACGCAAGATCTATCTAGGAGATGCATAGCAATGAGAGGGGGAGAGTGTGTACACGTACTCTCATAGACCGAAAGAGGAAGCGTTAGCTTAACGCGGTTAATGTAGTCGAACGTCTTCTAGATTCAACCAATCAAGCACCGAACGTACTGCACCTCCGAGTTCTGCACACGTTCAGCTCGATGATGTCCCTCGAACTCTTGATCCAGCAAAGTGTTGAGGGAGAGTTTCATCAGCATGACGGCGTGATGACGGTGATGATGATGTGATCCACGCAGGGCTTCGCCTAAGCACTACGACAATATGACCGGAGGAGTAAACGGTGGAGGGGGGCACCGCAAACGGCTAAGAACAATTGATGTGTCTTAGACGTGCCCCCGCCCCCATATATAAAGTAGGGAGAGGGGAGGAGGCCGTCCTAGGGGCGCGCCAAGTGGGAGGAGTCCTACTTGGACTCCTAGTTCAATTCGCCCCCCCCTTCCTTTTATCGGAGGGGGAAAGGGGGAAGGAGAGGGAGAAGGAGAAGGAAAGGGGGGCGCCCCTCCCCTAGTCCAATTCGGACTCCCCATGGGGGGGAAGCACCCCCTTATGGGCTGCCTTGCCTCCCTCCTATGGCCCATATGGCCCATATCTTCCCCCAGGGGGTTCCAGTACTCCCCCCGATACTCCAATATGTACCTGATACATTCCGAAACACTTCCGGTGTCCGAATACTATCGTCCAATATATCAATCTTTACCTCTCGACCATTTCGAGACTCCTCGTCATGTCTGTGATCTCATCCGGGACTTCGAACAATCTTCGGTCACCAAAACACATAACTCATAATACAAATCATCATCGAACGTTAAGCGTGTGCACCCTACGGGTTCGAGAACTATGTAGACATGACCGAGACACATCTCCAGCCAATAACCAATAGTAGAACCTGGATGCTCATATTGGTTCCTACATATTCTATGAAGATCTTTATCGGTCAAACCGCAATGACAATATACGTCATTCCCTTTGTCATCAGTATGTTACTTTCCCAAGATTCGATCATCGATATCTTCATACCTAGTTCAGTCTCGTTACAGGCAAGTCTCTTTACTCGTTCCATAATACATCATCCCTCAACTAACTCATTAGTCACATTGCTTGCAAGGCTTATCATGATGTGTATTACCGAGAGGACCCGGAGATACCTCTCCGATACTCGGAGTGACAAATCCTAATCTTGATACATGCCAACCCAACAAACACCTTTGGAGACACCTGTAGAGCACCTTTATAATCACCCAGTTACGTTGTGATGTTTGATAGCACACAAGGTATTCCTCCGGTATTCGGGAGTTGCATAATCTCATAGTCATAGGAACATGTATAAGTCATGAAGAAAGCAATAGCAACAAACTAAATGATCAAGTGCTAAGCTAACGGAATGGGTCAAGTCAATCACATCATTCTTCTAATGATGTGACCCCGTTAATCAAATGACAACTCAAGTCTATGGTTAGGAAACTTAACCATCTTTGATCAATGATCTAGTTAAGTAGAGGCGCTGTCAGGACCCCGATTCCAAGTCACATCGATCTAGCCGGTAACACCTCATATCACTTTGCGGCCTCACGCACGGTATTCCCACGGGTGTCGCCTTACCATGGCCTGGGACCGTTTGCGCCTTTGACTCACGTATATGATAGTGTCGCTAGCATCCATATGACAGAGAACCCGGGCCGACATGACTAGTCGTGAACCCAAAGTGGCACTAACTTACAGGGACAGGCATACATGAATCAACATCGAGCATGTCGGTTAGCAGTGTGCGAATCCGGGCTGTAGCACTGGGCTAACAGGACTCCGGAGGTCGCCGCATGACATTTCCCCGAAGGGACAGACACAGGAACAAAGTGAATCACATGCCGGCCAGTCAAGTGTTCCGGAGCAGTAGTGCTGGGCTAGCAGGACTCCGGTGAACCGGGCTGTAGCGGACTACTATGGCTCATGGAAGCACAAGACTACATTTCCCCATAAGAGAGGCTACCAAGGATAAACCACTAGGTTGTCGGATCCCACACATACCAAGCATTTCAATCATACACACAATATGCTCAATATGTGCAATACAATATGCTCAGAGTATTTATTCATTAGGCTCCGAGGAGCGAGGTAATACAAACATGGGTCTCATGACCCAACATTCAGAGCATACAAGTCAAACACATGCAGAAGCTTAACATGTCTGAGTACAGACATCTACAAATGAAAAAGGCTGAGAAGCCTGACTATCTACCAGATCCTGCCGAGGACACAGGATCATAGCTGAGGTATCAAGCTAAACGTCGAAGTCCACACGGAACTACTAGCGAGACTGAAGCCTCTCTGCAAAAACATAAATTAAGCAAACGTGAGTACAATTGTATTCAGCAAGACTTACATCCGAACTAACTACATATGCATCGATATCAACAAAGGGGATGGTGGAGTTTAACTACAGCAAGCCAGCTTTGACTCGGTAGCTAACCTGAACTACGACTGCAAGCAACTCTTTTGGGGTGGCGCACACGAGTCCACATATTCACCATTCAGTACACCACTATGGATCCGCTCCCGTCTCCCTACGAGAAGGCCATCCATAGCACTCACACTTATCTTGCGAGTTTTAGAGTATCCACTTTCACTTGTCTATGAACTATGCAAGGGGTCCAAGTTTCCATATCCGAGGAATCCGGCTATTCGAATAGATAATGATAACCCTGCAGGGGTGTACTTCTTCACACACGCTCCCACCACTTACCACCATATACACGTCATGTATCTCGGCAACCTTCAAGCGGAAGCCTGGCGAGGGTGTCGGCCACGGCCTACCTAAACACTTAAGTCTCTAGTCCAGGTTTATCGCCTATCTAGGTTCCACATACGGCCCCGAACGATGTGAACAGGGTTCCCGAGACACCAAATGGGCGCCCGGTACACCGTGCCACGGTGTATCTACCGCAACATAGCCCACCCCTAGGGTCAGCGCTATGCACGGCCGCCAACACATAACCTACAAACACCAGAAACTAGTTGCAACTCCTGGACAGAGTACTGGAATGAGTGGTAGTAGCTGTTCATGGATCACAGACACAGAACTCAGTTCCTGAGGACGGCTGCAATGAGACAACCCACCATGTACTCCTGCATGGCCTCTCACCGCTACCTTTACCAAAAACGTATTCACACACTTAGCTCACACACGGTAGGACATGATCACACACCTCCGATTCATCCCCGATGAATCAGACCTGACGCAACTCTATGCAATAGCAGGCATGACAAACAAGCATGAATGAGTAGGCACATCAGGGCTCAAACAACTCCTACTCATGCTAGTGGGTTTCATCTATTTACTGTGGCAATGACAGGTCATGCAGAGGATAAGGGGTTCAACTACCGCAACAAGTAACAGATGAATCGTTGTTGTCCTAATGCAGTAAAAGAGAGCAGGAGCGAGAGAGTGGGGTTGTATCGGAATGAACAAGGGGGTTTTGCTTGCCTGGCACTTCTGAAGATATCATTGGGTCTTCATCAGTGTCAACGATCACAGCGTTGGTACAATGTCTATCGAGAGGGGACAACCACTGGCAACAGAGAAGGAACACAATCAATGCAATGCACAACATGATGCATGACAACGACATGGCAATATGTTGTTGATTGAGCTAATGCAACTAGCAACACAATTAAATGAAGTTGGTTTGAACCCAAAGTTCAAATTCAAACTCCACATGTGGTTATTTAAATACCATTCATTTGATTTGTCCTAAATAGTGGCCTTAAGTTGTTCTAACATGCATGAAAATGATACAGATGGATTCCTTGAATTTTTCTGATAATTTTTCATATATAATTTATTTCATTCTGAGTTATAGATAATTTTCTATGAATTTTAGAAGTTTTGGCTATTTTCTGGAATTTTCTGAATTATTTAAAATCCAGAAAATCATTTACTGCGTCAGCATGACATAGGGGTGACGTCAGCAGGTCAACTGGGTCGGCCAGGTCAAACCTGACCTGTGGGACCCATACGTCAGTGTCTCAGGCTGGTTTGGGTGGATGACAGGTGGGACCGGTCAAAGGCCACGTCAGCAAAGTCAACCTGACATGTGGGCCCGGTGGGTTAGTCTAAGTTAAACAGGGAATACTCTCCGGGGTTAATTAGCATGTGGGGCCCAGTTGTCAATGACTCCAGGGGGTAATCAGTAGGGTGCTTAGGCCCTAATGATGGTGCCACATCAGCCACCGGCGTTTAACCGCCGGTGACGACAGGCCGCGGCGGTGCCCGCTTCGGGTTTGCTCTACAGGCCACCGTTCGACGCACGGAAGGGCGCGTTTGAAAGAGAGGAGAGAGACGCATCCGTGGGTGGCCGTGGTTCGAGCGGGGATGGACGGAGTCAACGACGGCGACCAAAACGGCGGCGGCCGGAGCACGGTGGGTTGCGGGTTTGGGGTTGCGGTGCACAAGAGGGGGAGATGTTGGTGGCTATGGTCTCATGGGGTCATTCTGAGAACGGTAGTGTACTCAGGTGGAAGCTCCAGTGGCTATAGCCACGACGGCCACATGGCGCGGCGGCGGCGAGCTTCGGCTCCGGTGAGAACGAGGGCTACAAGGTGCAATCGAGGCGGGGAAGAGAGGGGTTTGAAGCGGTAGCTCACAGCGGTTGTAGGGGGCGTCGAAGTGGGCTCGGGGAAGCACAGACGGCGTCGTGGCATTTCCGGCGATCTCGGTGGCCCGAGGTAGAAGACGACGATGTCGAGGGTGTTGCGGTGCTTCCCAGCTCACGTGGCTCGGTGGGGTATACGCGGACGGTGTGGCGGAGCTCCCGAGCATGTTGGATGGGCGAGGGAGGGCTAGTGGCCGTGGCAACAGCGAGCGGCGGCGACGGGCATGCTCGGCCATGGGGGGGAATCAGAGAAGCAAGGGGGAGGGAGGTCCAGAGAGCGAGGGGGAGGGAGGTCCAGAGAGCAAGGGAGAAGTGAGAGGGGTCGGGGAGGTGGCGTGGCACTCGTGGAGGCGTCCAGGCCCTCGACGGCGAGCAGGAGCTGGCGAGGCGCGTGCCAGCGCGCCGCGACCACGCGCTCATCCTCCTAGCAAAGGAGGAAGACGACAGGGGAGGGGGCCAGGTGGGCCGGGTCGGCCACTTGGGCCGCCAGGTAAGGTCCAGGTGGGCTTCTCTCTCTCTCTTTATTTTTCTTCTGTTTTCTATTTTTCTACTACTGTTTTGGCTTTAGTAAAAATACTAAAGCATTTTGTAAAATGCTAGAATAATTTGTGGACACTCTCTAGATTATTCTAGTGGCCCACATTTAATTTCAGCATTATCTGAGCATTTAATTTATTTATAGTATTTAAATGCCCAAAGTCAAATACAATATGAATTAATTCAAAAATCCAGGAATGACCTAGAAATATGTTCATCATTTTTGGCAGAGGTTTTCACCCTTATTAGAAATCATGAACATTTTCAAAGGGCATTTTTGGGTTCATTGAAAATGACTTTAGTTAAGCCTATTTGAAATCCATGTGGTGCGAGGGTTTGAACATCCCCATTTCAGGTTTCTGAGAAAAAGTAAACATGATGCATGGAGGTTATGCAAGGATAGGCAAGACTAAGCTAGGGCTGTGATAGGCATACTAGTGACACTCTGTTTGTCTATGTATTCACACATGTATTATGTTTCCGGTTAATACAATTCTAGCATGAATAATAAACATTTATCATGAAATAAGGAAATAAATAATAACTTTATTATTGCCTCTAGGGCATATTTCCTTCAGTCTCCCACTTGCACTAGAGTCAATAATCTAGATCACATCGCCATGTGACTTAACAGCAATAGTTCACATCACCATGTGATTAACACCCATAGTTCACATCGTCATGTGACCAACACCCAAAGGGTTTACTAGAGTCAATAATCTAGTTCACATCTCTATGTGATTAACACCCAAAGAGTACTATGGTGTGATCATGTTTTGCTTGTGAGAGAAGTTTAGTCAACGGGTCTGCAACATTCAGATCCATATGTATATTGCAAATTTCTATGTCAACAATGCTCTGCACGGAGCTACTCTAGCTAATTGCTCCCAATTTCAATATGTATCCAGATTGAGATTTAGAGTCATCTGGATCAGTGTCAAATTTTGCATCGACGTAACCCTTTACGACGAACCTTTTTGTCACCTCCATAATCGAGAAACATATCCTTATTCCACTAAGGATAATTTTGACCGGTGTCCAGTGATCTACTCCTAGATCACTATTGTACCCCCTTGCCAAAATCAGTGTAGGGTAGACAATAGATCTGGTACACAGCATGGCATACTTTATAGAACCTATGGCCAAGGCATAGGGAATGACTTTCATTCTCTTTCTATCTTCTGCCGTGGTCTGGCTTTGAGTCTTACTCAATTTCACACCTTGTAACACAGGCAAGAACTCTTTCTTTGACTGTTCCATTTTGAACTACTTCAAAATCTTGTCAAGGTATTTACTCATTGAAAAACTTATCAAGCATCTTGATCTATCTCTATAGATCTTGATGCTCAATATGTAAGCAACTCACCAAGGTCTTTCTTTGAAAAAATCCTTTCAAACAATCCTTTATGCTTCGCAGAATAATTCTATATTATTTCTGATCAACAATATGTCATTCACATATACGTATCAGAAATGCTATAGTGCTCCCACTCACTTTCTTGTAAATACGGGCTTCACCGCAAGTCTGTATAAAACTATATCCTTTGATCAACTTATCAAAGCGTATATTCCAACTCCGAGATGCTTGCACCAGTCCATAGATGGATTGCTGGAGCTTGCATATTTTGTTAGCACCTTTAGGATTGACAAAACCTTCTGGTTGCATCATATACAACTCTTCTTTAATAAATCCATTAAGGAATGCAGTTTTGTTTATCTGTTTGCCAGATTTCATAAAATGCGGCAATTGCTAACATGATTCCGACAGACTTAAGCATAGATACGAGTGAGAAACTCTCATCATAGTCAACACGTTGAACTTGTCGAAAACCTTTTGCGACAATTCTAGCTTTGTAGATAGTAACACTACTATCAGCGTCCGTCTTCCTCTCGAAGATCCACTTAATCTCAATGACTTGCCGATCATTGGGCAAGTCAATCAAAGTCCATACTTTGTTCTCATACATGGATCCCATCTCAGATTTCATGGCCTCAAGCCATTTTTCGGAATCTGGGCTCATCATCGCTTCCTCATAGTTCGTAGGTTCGTCATGGTCAAGTAACATGACCTCCAGAACAGGATTACCATACCACTCTGGTGCGGATCTCACTCTGGTTTACCTACGAGGTTCGGTAGTAACTTGATCTAAAGTTACATGATCATCATCATTAGCTTCCTCACTAGTTGGTGTAGTAGTCACAGGAACAGATTTCTGTGATGAACTACTTTCCAATAAGGGAGCCGGTACAGTTACCTCATCAAGTTCTACTTTCCTCCCACTCACTTCTTTCGAGAGAAACTCCTTCTCCTAGAAAGGATCCATTTTAAGCAACAAAGATCTTGCCTTCGGATATGTGATAGAAGGTGTACCCAATAGTCTCTTTTTGGGTATCCTATGAAGACGCACTTCTCCGATTTGGGTTTGAGCTTATCATGCTGAAACTTATTTCACATAAGCATTGCAACCCCAAACTTTAAGAAACGACAACTTTGGTTTCTTGCCAAATCACAGTTCATACGGAGTCGTCTCAAACGAATTTACATGGTGCCCTTTTTACGTGAATGCAGCTGTCTCTAATGCATAACCCCAAAACTATAGTGGTAAATCGATAAGAAACATCATAGATTGCACTATATCCAATAAAGTACAGTTATGACGTTCGGGCACACCATTATGTTGTGGTGTTCCAGGTGGCACGAATTTGTGAAACTATTCCACATTGTTTTAATTTGAAGACCAAACTCGTAACTCAAATATTTGTCTCCGTGATCAGATCGTAGAAACCTTATTTTCTTGTCACGATGATTTTCCACTTCACTCTGAAATTCTTTGAACTTTTTCAAATGTTTCAGACTTATGTTTCATCAAGTAGATATACCCATATCTGCTCAAATCATCTGTGAAGGTCAGAAAATAACGATACTTGCCGCGAGCCACAACACTCATTGGATCGCGTACATCAGTATGTATTATTTCCAATAAGTCAGTTGCTCGCTCCATTGTTCCGGAGAACGGAGTCTTAGTCATCTTGCCCATAAGGCATGGTTTGCAAGCATCAAGTGATTCATAATCAAGTGATTTCAAAAGCCCATCAGCATGGAGTTTCTTCATGCGCTTTACACCAATATGACCTAAACGATAGTGCCATAAATAAGTTGCACTATCAGAATTAACTTTGCATATTTTGGTTTCAATATTATGAATATGTGTATCACTATGATCGAGATCCAACGAACCATTTTCATTGGTGTGTAACCATATAAGGTTTTATTAATTTAAACAGAATAACAATTATTCTCTATCTTAAATGAATAACTGTATTGCAATAAACATGATCTAATCATATTCATGCTCAACGCAAACACCAAATAACACTTGTTTAGGTTCATCACAATTCCCGAAAGTATAGGGAGTGTGCGATGATGATCATATCAATCTTGGAACCACTTCCAACACACATCGTCACTTCACCCTTAACTAGTCTCTGTTCATTCTGCAACTCTCGTTTCGAGTTACTAATCTTAGCAACTGAACTAGTATCAAATAATGAGGGGTTGCTATAAACACTAGTAAAGTACACATCAATAACATGTATATCAAATATACTTATGTTCACTTTGCCATCCTTCTTATCCGCCAATCACTTGGGGTAGTTCCGCTTTCAGTGACCAATCCCTTTGCAGTAGATGCACTTAGTCTCAGGCTTAGGTCCAGACTTGGGTTTTTTCACTTGAGCAGCAACTTGCTTGCCGTTCTTCTTGAAGTTCCCCTTTCTTCCCTATGTCCCATTACTTGAAACTAGTGGTTTTGTTTACCATCAACACTTGATGCTTTTCTTGAGTTCTACCTTCGTTGATGTCAGCATCACGAAGAGCTTGGGAATCGTTTCCGTTATCCCTTGCATAGTATAGTTCATCACGAAGTTCTACTAACTTGGTGATGGTGACTAGAGAATTCTGTCAATCACTATTTTATCTGGAAGATTAACTCCCACTTGATTCAAGCGATTGTAGTACCCAGACAATCTGAGCACATGCTCACTACTTGAGCTATTCTCCTCCATCTTTTAGCTATAGAACTTGTTGGAGACTTCATATCTCTCAACTAGGGTATTTGCTTGAAATATTAACTTCAACTCCTGGAACATCTCATATGGTCCATGACATTCAAAACGTCTTTGAAGTCCCGATTTTAAGCCGTTTAAGCATGGTGCACTAAACTATCAAGTAGTCATCATTTTGAGCTAGCCAAACGTTCATAACGTCTGCATCTGCTCCTGCTATAGGTTTGTCACCTAGCGGTGCATCAAGGACATAATTTTTCTGTGCAGCAATGAGGAAAATCCTCAGATCATGGATCCAATCCGTATCATTGCTACTAACATCTTTCAACTTAGTTTTCTCTAGGAACATATCAAAAATAAAAAAGGGGAGCTAAACGCGAGAAATTGATCTACAACATAGATATGCTAACACTACCAGGACTAAGTTCATGATAAATTAAAGTTCAATTAATCATGTTACTTAAGAACTCCCACTTAGATAGACATACCTCTAATCCTCTAAGTGATCATGTGATCCAAATCAACTAAACCATGTCCGATCATCATGTGAGATGGAGTAGTTTCAATGGTGAACATTGTCGGTGTTCTGGGAACGGGGGTCCCCAGACTTTCCTGCCTGCGGCCTGCGGCGTGGCTCAAAAGGGGGCCCAGCGCGGCCCATCTTCATCAACACAGACCCAAGACCCTCGCGAGGGGCCAAGCCTCGCGGGGCGGACGACACGGAGTTTCCTCAGGCACGGCCTCATCAGGCTGGCTCGCAAGGAGACAGAGAGATCAAGGCGGGGTACCTCACTAGGTGCCCGTGACGCAAGCCATGATGACCAAAGGCGCCGGGCGGGCGCCAGCCGCGCAGTGTCCTCCTTTCCTCTTTGGTGCAAAGTGAGCAAGCGTAGGCGAGAGCATCAAGCAAAGGCACCCGTTTCGGTGCAACGAGACCAAGACCAGTCCAACGGCAGGGAGGAAGTCATTGTGGAGCCCAAGCCATCGTCACCACCAGAGCCTTTGGCAGGCGAGGACCAACTTTAGTCAGGATAAGTGTACCGGATGTTCCCCTTCAAAATGGCCAATTGTTGGCGCCCTTCCCGCTCAATATTTGGGAAGAGGCCCAGGGCCTTTGCCTATAAATAGGACTAGCCACCCCCAGGGTAGAGGGGTAATCAAGAAGGGAGAATCTAGAAGCCAAGAGAGAAACTAGCTAGGATCGGATCGAGTAGCATCACACACACACAGAGAGAGAGAGAGAAGGGCGACTGAACTCCTCCCAGCAGTTCATCCCCCCAGCCAAGAACAGACCCTCGCGAGGCTGTTCTTCCTTGTATTGCTCATCATCATCAGCCTAAGAGGCAATCCACCACACCACACACTGGAGTAGGGTATTACACCACAACGGTGGCCCGAACCAGTATAAACCCTGTGTCTCTTGTGTTGTTCTTTCCATAGCTTAGATCTTAGGGAGGCGGAGGGGTGCAGGTAGGTAGAAGGTGAAATCTCCGCGCGCACCCCAGTTTTTGAACCTCAAGGGTCTGCCGGAACCCGAAATCCGACATTTGGCGCGCCAGGTAGGGATGCGCCGGAATTCGTCTTCCACCACCCCGTTCTCCTCCGACCATCGCGTCCATGTCTAACGCTCGTCGGGCCCGCGCCGAGCGCCGGGCCGCTCTCGCTTCCCGCGTCGCCAGGACGGCTCCAGTCGGCGGGTGTCCTCGCTGTTCCCCGTCACCTGCCGTCAACGCCGCCACCGACCCGGCGGGGAACGAGCAGCAAGCGTCGTCTCAGCATCCATCCATGCGGCAAGACGGCCGCACCGCTACTCCCTCGCTCACCCCAGCTGGTTCTTCGTCCCGCGTGCTCCACGCACCCATGGAGGCTCGAGCTGCGCTCATCGCGGCAAACGAGCTCCTGCGCTACCGTCCCGTCGACGACGTCTACGAAGAATGGCTCGACCACGTCGCCGAGTTCGTCCGCGCCGCAGGGGGCTCTCCTGCGCCGTCCGTTCCGCTACACCGCACCCCGCCCCACGCAGGCGATGAAGCTCCGGGGGCGCCCCAGCCGCCTCCTCCTCAAGAAGGCACCATGGCTCCAAGGCGCGTGGCCCCTGGGCGGAACCCGCTCCGTCAGGTGCCAGCGCGGCAAGAGCAGAGCTGCCAAGAAGTCCCTCGCCCGCAAGAAGCTGCCCGGGCGCTCCCTGCTCCAGCACGTCGCGACCATGCTCCTGCTCCCACACATCAAGACCCCGCGCTGCTCCCAGCTGCAGCACGTGGGGACATGCAAGACCAAGCTCTCCGTCACCCAAGGCCTCCCGTGGCCACAGTAGGTTGCCGTGCCTTCACCACCGAGCTACGCAGCGTCGTGTGGCCTGGCAAGTTCAAGCCAGACCTGCCTCCTCGTTACGACGGCACGGCCGACCCTGCGGAGTTCCTCCAGCTCTATGAGCTGGGCATCGAAGTTGCCAACAGAGACGAGAAGGTCATGGCGAACTGGTTTCCCATGGCGCTCAAGGACGGGGCCCGCACCTGGCTGCTGAACCTGGCTCCAGGCACGATCTCCTCCTGGGACGAGATGCGCACCCGCTTCATCGCCAACTTCCAAGGTACTCGTGACCGGCCACCCACCGTGAGCGACATGCGCCGCATCAAGCAACAACCCGGAGAGACCCTGCAGAAGTACATCCAGCGCTTCAACAACGCACGCCTCAAGATTCCCAAGGTCACCGAGGAGGCCATCATCTCAGCCTTCTCCGACAGCGTGCGCGATGTCAAGATGAAGGAGGAGCTGGCGATGCATGAAGACCTGTGCACTTCCTTGGAGTTGTTCAACTTGGCAACCAAGTGCGCCAGGACCGAGGAAGGGCGTCTCTCCCTCCTCGAGCTGCCTGTCGCGGACCCAGAAGAGAAGAAGCCCAAGGCCAAGGATGTGAAGCGCAAGGGGGCTATCGTGCTCACGGTAGAACCAGACACCAAGCGGGGTAGAGATCCGCCCGAATCTTCCAAGGGCAGTTGGTACTGTGTGTACCACGACCTCCACACCCACAACACCAACGAATGTCAAGAGCTCCGAGCCATGCGAGAAGGAAGGATCGGCCATCGTCCCGACCACGGTGACCGGGGCTACGGTCGAGGAGGAGGAAGGAACACAGGACGCTGGGAAGACCGCTGCCCGCGCCAAGGGTGGCGCGATCGACCTCGCGAGGATCGCTGGCAAGACCCGCCTTGTGAGTGAGACTGGAGGGATCAGCCTTGCGAGGATCGCCCGCAAGGCAACGCAGGCCTCCCTCCGCTGTCGCCGCAGCCAAGGAGAAACGAGGACCGCCATCAGGACGAGGGGGCTGGGGGCTTCCAGGAGCCGCGCGCGATCGCCTGCATCCTGGGCGGGGCTCAAGCCCCAGCCTCTCAACGCATCTTCAAGCAGTTTGCCCGCGAAATGAATGCAGTCCTCCCCAAGCTCGAAGCCACGCGCCCTCTCAGGTGGTTGGCGTGCGCCATCACGTTCATCTCAGCAGATCAGCTCAAGTGTGCGGCCACAGCCGGAGTCCTCCCGATGCTTTGTTCCCCCATCATCAGCAACGTGGTGGTCACCAGGACCCTCATCGATGGCGGGGCAGGGCTCAACGTCCTGTCCATGGAAACATTCAACAATTTCCATGTGCCCTACAACTAGCTTCAGCCAACCAAGCCTTTCTCCGGAGTCTCCGACGGCTCCACGGTCCCGATTGGGTAGGTCCTCCTCCCTGTCACCTTCGGGGCACGCGACAACTACCGCACCGAGCTCATCGACTTCGATGTCGCTCACATTCGCCTGCCGTACAATGCCATCCTTGGGTACCCAGCGATGGCCAAGTTCATGGCCGTAACTCACCACGGCTACAACATCCTCAAGATGCCAGGAAGTGGCGGAGTCATCACGGTGCCCTATGAAGAGAAGGACGAGGTGTGTTCCCTGGAACGAGCCTTTCGGCCGCATCACTGGAAGACCCGGATCACGGAAGCAGGAGGCTTCCCGAGACCGCCCCCAAGAAGAAGAAGACATCGTCCGGCCTGGCCCCTTAGGAGGCAGGCCCCTCAGGGCCCGCGCCTGCCCAGGGGGAACCTCCTTCCATCGCATAGGAAAGCGCGCCTGACGCCCTCCTCAGGCAGGGCTCGGGGGCTCCCCCTGGAGGGCCACCGACCTGGCTAAGGTCACGAGGGAGGCGCTTGGGGACCACATGGAGGCGTGTTTCGAAGCACGTTTCCCTCAAGAAGGAGTAAGTCAAGGAGAGCCAGACCCTCAGGAGTTCGTCAGCAAGGCCATTCAGGAGCTACAGGAGTCAAGAGTCATGAAAGGCGGCTGCCGCCTACCAGCTGTGGCTCCCCATCCAGGCGAGGATGGTGGGCTGCGCGTCTGCATCGACATACCAGGGCTCAATCGAGTCGCCTCTCTGGAGCGCCTCTGGCCCTCGCGAGTGGGGCGCTGCGAAGGTCCACCCCACAGCTACGTTCGCATGCCTTACGGCTTGCCGAACGCGGCTGCCACGTACCAGCGCCTCATGAGGGGCATCATGGAGGCTCAAGAGGCCAGGCGTTCCGCAGCCCTGGCGGAGATGGAGATGGTCTGCGAGGAGCCACCAGCGCCTTCGGAGCCTCCCGAGGCCCCCGGGCCTGGGGGCTCGTGAGGATCGGCTTCCGCAGCCCACCGAGTCTGCTACGCCAACAATCCTTCGTCCTCAACATCATCAGGTGACATCTTTCAAGTTTCATTTCCAGCTGGGAGTGCCCCCCAGGGCTGCATTATTCCCAGGCCGTGTGGGTCCGTCCCTGCGGCATGTATCCCTTTTAGTTCATGTTGTTAGCTTACCTTGTTGGGGGCGCCCCACGGGCTGCATCATCCCCAAGTCGCTCGGGCCAGACCCAGCGGCATGTATCCCTTTTGCGTTTATTTCCGGCTATGCGTTCGACCCACCATGCTTGATTATTTGATGCCTGTCCACGGCACCTCTTCTTCTCCATGCCGACCACTTGCATGTTAAAGGGGGGGGGTACCTGAGCATCACGACTCAGGGCTCTTACTGGCTCTCCAGCCCTCACCCTCTGGCCTTGTCCACGGCATCGCGACCTGGCATACCAGCGACGGCTGAGACCAGCTCGAGGGCCGGGACCCGAGGACATAGAGTGCCGGCATCTAACCAAATTTGCAGGGACACATCACAAGATAAGGCCTAGTGCCAGGCACAACCCGCCTAGAGGTAGGGCCCCGTGAGTCTCACGCTGGCTCACGGGTGCCCAGATACACCTCGCCAGGCCCTACCGTGCCAGCCACGTGTCAGGGCGGGGCTGTACACGCCCCGGGGGCTCCTCCCGGAGGGGAGCCCCCTCCCACGTACCAGTGGAAGCACCAAGCTCCATGCTGGCTGACGACACTGTCGAGGAGCGGCTATGCCCGTACACATATGGAAGTGCTATGCTCTGCGCTGGTGATAAACAACTGAGGGCGGCCCCTGGGCCGCATCAACCTCAGGGAGCCCAGAGCTCAGTGTCTAGCCTCATCGTAACGCCTCCCCTCGGGAGTGCCGCGCGAGGGGGCTGGGCACGGGGGCTGCGCCTGGGTCACGCCCAGACGCACGCCACCCAGCCAGGCCCCCTGGGCCAGGTTCGTCGCGCGTCTCTCCCTGAGCGGAGCCAAGGTACGAAGGCCGTTTGAGCATCAAGGGGGACTCCTGAGCATCGCGACTCCGGAGCCTAACTGGTCACGTAGCCCCTCACTCCTTAGTTCCGAAAGGCTAACGGCGGTTGAGGTATGCGCGCGGCCGGGCTCTGCAGACGTAGAACGGTAGATCCACCCACATCACACCTCCCTACTTGTTGTTCGTGCGCCAAGGGGGACTCCTGAGCATCGCGACTCAGGAGCCTAACTTGTCACGTAGCCCCTTACTCCTTGGTCCCGTCCTAGTTTCCGGTCGGGGCTAACGGCGACTGAGGTATGCGCGGGGCCAGGCTCTGCCGGCGTAGAACATAAGCAAGTAGGAAGGAAAAGCGTAAATTTCAAGGAATTCAAAAGCAAATATTACAGTCCACACTGTTATCTCAATGCCAAATGCAAGTTTAAACGCCTCCCCGAGGCATGATACATGTGCAGGAATTAAAGGCAGGACAGGAGCCACAACGGAGTCACTTGTCGGCGGTGGAGCAGCATGGAGTGGGTTCGCCTCATGGAGCAGCAGGGTCGGCAGCGCCTTGCTTCGGCTTGGTGCTGAAGGCCCGGAACTTCCCCAGCAGAGCCTCCGCGCGACCCTTCACGGCCTCGGTAGCGGCAGCGGCACGCTCGCCGCTTACTGGCTCCAGCAGGCTGTCGAGGTCGACATCGGGATCACGAAGGTAGATGTGGGTGAGGACCCGCTTCAGCACTGCAGAAGACAGGACACGCGCCTCGGCCTCGGCCATGGGGCCAAGGCCAAGGGCAACATCTTCAAGAGCGTGAACCAGGAAGGGAAGCAGCTTGGCGGGGCCATCCTCGGCGCCAGCCAGCGGGCTCTCCAGGACGCTGTCGTAAAGCGTCCTCAGCGAGGAGCGAGCCTTCGCCTCCATCTCCGCGAAGGCCACGCGGTCCTCGGCAAGAACCTGGGCCTTGTCGTCCAGCTCGACCTTCCTCGCCCCCAACTCCTGCTCCAGCGCGCCTAGGCGGTCACGGCGCCTCCTCAGCTTGACCTCCCTCTCCTTGACGGCCGCCTCGCGAGCCTTCACGCCTTCTTCCTGCTCTTGGCGCAGGCGGGCCTCTTTCGTGAGCTGGTCCCGCAGGCCTTGCAGCTCGTCCTCCAGCGCCTTGCAGCGACCACGGACGTCGACCACCTCCCCCAGGGTTGCATCACGAGCAGCCTTCTCCTCAAGGACGGCCTGCCTCTCCTCATCGCAAGCCGTCGAGCCCTGGACCAGCGCCGCCTGAATCGAAGCGTCGGAGCGAATCCATCCCGAAGCCAGCTCCAAGCGCCCGGCCACCAAGCGAGGGTCGGCGCCAAGAAGATCCTGCCGCAGCCGGTCCAGCTCAGCAGCAGCACGATCCAGAACGGCAGGAGGAGTCGGAGAGATAGCAATCGGTGGAGTAGGAGGAGAAGGCGGCAGCGCGACCACAGCATCCTAAGGCGGAGCCTGCTGCGCCCCAACGGCTGTAGTGGCGGCAGTAGGCAAAGGCACCTCGGGAGTCACTTGGGCCATGGGAGCTGAGCTCGCCCCAGCTGGCTTAGCCAGGCCTCGCGAGGACGATCGGGTAGGAGAAGCCCATGCGTCGCTGTCACCTTCCTTCGCGGGCAGAGGCGCTGCCACGGATGGAACCTCAGGAGCTCCCTTCGGCTTCTTTGCTACGGGCGCCAGCCTGTCCAAGAGATGTGGACGTCAAGCCTCAGCAGTAGAACAAGAATCAAGCGCTTACGGGTCATCGCCCGTGAGCTCAGGCAGCCTTCGGCCAAATTTGAAGCCTGGAAGCCGGCTGGAAGGGTCAACCTTGGGAAGCTCGGGAGCGGAAGGCGCGTCTGCGGTCCGCCTCGGGGCCGGGGCAGACCCGCGGGAGATCAGCCCGGTCCTATCCTTCTTTGGAATCGGGGGCAAGCTCCCGCCGCCCTGCTCGTCATCATCCTCGTCGTCATCGCTCGGAGAGAGGCGGAGAGCGCGGAACCTGCGCCGGGGGAGGGGAGCCCTTGTCAGATTTCGGGTTCCGGCAGACCCTTGAGGTTCGAACACTGGGGTGCGCGTGGAGATTTCGCCTCCTACCTATCTACACCCCTCCGCCTCGCTAAGATCTAAGCTATGGGAAGAACAACACGAGAGACACAGGGTTTATACTGGTTCGGGCCACTTTTGTGGTGTAATACCCTACTCTAGTGTGTGGCGTGGTGAATTGCCTCTTGGGCTGATGATGATGAACAATACAAGGAAGAACAGCCTCGCGAGGGTCTGCTCCTGGCTGGGGCGATGAACTGCTGGGAGGAGTTCAGTCACCCTTCTCTCTTTCTCTCTTCTTCGATTGTTGATCTCCGACCTCTAGCCTCTAACCTCTCTCTCCCTCTGATCGATTATCCCCCCCTCCCCTGGTGATGAGCTACTTTCCAATTCGAGAGAAGGTAAAATTACCTCATCGAATTCTACTTTCCTCCCACTCACTTCTTTCGAGAGAAACTCCTTCTCTAGAAAGGATCCATTTTAGCAACAAATATCTTGCCTTCGGATCTATGATAGAAGGTGTACCCAACTGTTTCTTTTAGGTATCCTATGAACACTCATGTCTCCGATTTGGGTTCGAGCTTATCAGGCTGAAGCTTTTTCACATAAACATTGCAACCCCAAACTTTAAGAAACGACAACTTAGGTTTCTTCCCAAACCACAGATCATACGGTGTTGTCTCAACGGATTTAGATGGTGCCCTATTTAATGTGAATGCAGTTGTCGCTAATGCATAACCCCAAAAAGATAGTGGTAAATCGGTAAGAGACTTCATAGATCGCACCATATCTAATAAAGTACGGTTACGACGTTCAGACACACCATTACGCTGTGGTGTTCCAGGTAGCGTGAGTTGCGAAACTATTCCACATTGTTTTAAATGAAGACCAAACTCGTAACTCAAATATTCACCACCGCGATTAGATCGTATAAACTTTATTTTCTTGTTATAATGATTTTCCACTTCACTCTAAAATTCTTTGAACTTTTCAAATGTTTTAGACTTGTGTTTCATTAAGTAGATATACCCATATCTGCTCAAATCATCTGTGAAGGTCAGGAAATAATGATAGCCGCCGCGAGCCTCAACACTCATCGGACCGCATACATCGGTATGTATTATTTCCAATAAGTCCGTAGCTCGCTCCATTGTTCCGGAGAACGGAGTCTTAGTCATCTTGCCCATGAAGCATGGTTCGCAAGCATCAAATGATTCATAATCAAGTGATTCCAAAAGTCCATCTGCATGGAGTTTCTTCATGCGCTTTACACCAATATGACCTAAACGACAGTGCCACAAATATGTTGCACTATTATTAACTTTGCATCTTTTGGCATCAATATTATGAATATGTGTATCACCACGATTGAGATTCAACAAAAATAGACTACTCTTCAAGGATGCATGACCATAAAAGATATTACTCATATACATAGAACAACCATTATTCTCTTGTCGTGGAGTTGACACGGAAGATGTCCTAGAGCAAGGACTTAGTCGTAGGGCCATCGCACTAGGAAGCTTAAAGGGGTTAATCGGGACAAAGGACACGAGAGAGAGTTTTTATACTAGTTCGGCCCCTTACGATGAAGGTAAAATCCTACGTCTAGTTGAGATTGGTATTGCTGAGGTTTCAATCTCCAAGGGCCTCGACACGCCGGCTTGGTTATCGATCTGGTTGTTTCTTGTCCTAAGCCGCCGCCGGGTCGTCCCCTTATATACACGGGTTGACGCCTGGCGGCCTACAGTGGGAGGCCGGCTCATAAAACGTGTCCGGCTCGATGACTTCTTTTATATGCCTTTCTTTACATATGGCGGTTTACAATGTTGGGCCTCAAGCTGCCTTTGGGCTTAGACCTTCTACAAGTCTTAATAAACTATCACTTTGAATATTACTGGGCTTCCGGGTGGTGACTTATCTCGACAATCAGGGGCCGCTCTCTGGTGTGTCGCCGGGTCCGTGCATCCGCAGGCGCGAGGTTGCTCAGCAGGTCCTCGCGTGTCCCTCCCCTCTCGCCTTTGCTCCCCTTTCTGCTCTACGTCCTCGGGTCCCGGCCCTTGAGCGAGTCCCAGTCGTCGCTGGTATGCCAGGTCGCGATGCCGTGGACAAGGCCAGAGGGTGAGGGCTGGAGAGCCAGTAGGAGCCCTGAGTCACGATGCTCAGGCACCCCCCCCTTTAACGTGCAAGCGGTTCGCGCGGATGAGAGTGAAGGAGACACCGCAAGGGCCTCGCCTGACGCAGCTCCTTCAGGAGATCCTGTAGACCCATCATAGAAAAAACGAGGGGTTGCCATGACAATTGACAGTCAGCCGTTGGTTGCTCCCGAGGGGTAACGAGGCACTGAAGGCTTGACGAGGTGGCGCCATGCGGGACTGCCGTGGCCAGAGCTCAGCCATTCAGGTTTGTCGGTGTTGCAGGGACAGACCCATGCGCAAGCATCGTGCCGTTTAAGAGCAGTTCCTTAAGTTGTCGTCAGTTGAGCGGACAGCCAGGTCAAACACATTAGCCGCGAAGGAGTGTATTCATCCAAATAGATGCTGGGAAGGCGGACATCACTGGGTCAGGCCCGAGCGACTTGGGGATGATGCAGCCCGAGGAGCGCTCCCAACAAGGTAAGCTAACAACATGAAATAAAAGGGATACATGCTGCAGGGACGGACCCACGCGGCCTGGGAATAATGCAGCCCTGGGGGGCGCTCCCAGCTGGAAGTGAAACTTGAAAGATGTCACCTGATGACGTTGAGGACGAAGGGGTGCTGGTGTAGCAGACTCGGTGGGCTACGGAAGCCGATCCTCATGAGCCCCCAGGCCCGGGGGCCTCGGGAGGCTCCGGAGGTGCTGAAGGCTCCCCGCGGACCATCTCCATCTCCGCCAGGGCTGCGGAACGCCTGGCCTCTTGTGCCTCCATGATGCCCCTCATGAGGCGCTAGTACGTGGCAGCCGCGTTCGGCAAGCTGTAAGGCATGCGAACATAGATGTGGGGTGGACCTCTGCAGCGCCCCACACGCGAGGGCCAGAGGCGCTCCAGAGAGGCGACTCGGTTGAGCCCTGGTATGTCGATGCAGACGCGCAGCCCACCATCCTCGCCTGGATGGGGAGCCACTGCTGGTAGACGGCGGCCGCCTTTCATGACCCTTGACTCCTGTAGCTCCTGAATGGCCTTGATGACGAACTCCTGAGGGTCTGGCTCTCCTTGCCTTACTCCTTCTTGAGGGAAAAGCGCTTCGAAACACGCCTCCATGTGGTGCCCAAGCGCCTCCCTCGTGACCCTAGCCAGGTCGGTGGCCCTCCAGGGGAGAGCCCCCGAGCCCTGCCTGAGGAGGGCGCCGGGCGTGCTTTCCTATGCGATGGAAGGAGGTTCCCCCTGGGCAGGCACGGGCCCAGAGGGGCCTGCCTCCTGAGGGGCCGGGCCGGACAATGTCTTCTTCTTGGGGGCGGTCTCGGGAAGCCTCCTGCTTCCGCGATCCGGGTCTTCCAGTGACGCGGCCTGAAAGGCTCGTTCCAGGGAACACACCGCGTCCTTCTCTTCACAGGGCACCATGATGACTCCGCCACTTCCTGGCATCTTGAGGACGTTGTAGCCGTGGTGAGTTACGGCCATGAACTTGGCCAGCGCTGGGTGCCCAAGGATGGCGTTGTACGGCAGGCGAATGTGAGCGACGTCGAAGTCGATGAGCTCGGTGCGGTAGTTGTCGCGTGCCCCGAAGGTGACAGGGAGGCGGACCTGCCCAATCGGGACCGTGGAGCCGTCAGTGATTCCGGAGAAAGGCTTGGTTGGCTGAAGCTGGCTGTAGGGCACTTGGAGATTGTTGAATGTTTCCACGGACAGGACGTTGAGCCCTGCCCCGCCATCGATGAGGGTCCTAGTGACTACCACGTTGCTGATGATTGGGGAACAAAGCATTGGGAGGACTCCGGCTGTAGCCGCACACTTGAGCTGATCTGCTGAGCCGAACATGATGGCGCACGCCGACCACCTGAGAGGGCGTGTGGCTTCAAGCCTGGGGAGGACTGCATTCACTTTGCGGGCGAACTGCTTGAAGATGCATTGAGAGGCTGGGGCCTGAGCCCCGCCCAAGATGCAGGCGATCGCGCGCGGCTCCTGGAAGCCCCCGGCCCCCTCGTCTTGGTGGCGGTCCTCGTTTCTCCTTGGCTGCGGCGGCAGTGGAGGGAGGCCTGCGTTGCCTTGCGGGCAATCCTCGCGAGGCTAATCCCTCCAGTCTCCCTCGCGAGGCGGGTCTTGCCAGCGATCCCCGCGAGGTTGACCGCGTCAACCTTGGCACGGGCCACAGTCTTCCCAACGTCCTGCGTTCCTTCCTCCTCCTCGACTGTAGCCCCGGTCACCGCGGTCGGGGCGACGGCCGATCCTTCCTTCCCGCACGGCTCGGAGCTCTTGACATTCGTTGGTGTTGTGGGTGTGGAGGTCGTGGTACACACAGTACCGGCTGCCCTTGGAAGGTTCGGGCTGATCTCTGCCCCGCTTGGTGTCTGGTTCTGCCGCGAGCATGGCAGCCCCCTTGCGCTTCACATCCTTGGCCTTGGGCTTCTTCTCTTCTGGGTCTGCGGCAGGCAGCTCGAGGAGGGAGAGACACCCTTCCTTAGCCCTGGCGCACTTGGTTGCCAAGTTGAACAGCTCCAAGGAAGTGCACAGGTCTTCATGCATCGCCAGGTCCTCCTTCATCTTGACATCGCGCACGCCGTCGGAGAAGGCTGAGATGATGGCCTCCTCAGTCACCTTGGGAATCTTGAGGCGTGCGTTGTTGAAGCGCTGGATGTACTTCTGCAGGGTCTCCCCGGGTTGTTGCTTGATGCGGCGCATGTCGCTCACGGCGGGTGGCCGGTCGCGAGTACCTTGGAAGTTGGCGATGAAGTGGGTGCGCATCTCGTCCCAGGAGGAGATCGTGCCTGGAGCCAGGTTCAGGAGCCAGGTATGGGCCCCGTCCTTGAGTGCCATGGGAAACCAGTTCGCCATGACCTTCTCGTCTCCGTTGGCAGCTTCGATGCCCAGCTCGTAGAGCTGGAGGAACTCCGCAGGGTCAGTCGTGCCGTCATAACAAGGAGGCAGGTCTGGCTTGAACTTGCCGGGCCACGCGACGCTGCGTAGCTCGGTGGTGAAGGCACGGCAACCTGTTGTGGCCACGGGAGGCCTTGGGTGACGGAGAGCTTGGTCTTGCATGTCCCCATGCGCTGCAGCTGGGTCTTGACGTGCGGGAGCAGCAGCATGGTCGTGACGTGCTGGAGCAGGGAGCGCCCGGGCAGCTTCTTGCGGGCGAGGGACTTCCTGGCAGCTCTGCTCTTGCTGCGCTCGCACCTGATGGAGCAGGTTCCGCCCAGGGGCCACGCGCCTTGGAGCCATGATGCCTTCTTGAGGAGGAGGCGGCCGGGGCGCTGCCGGAGCTTCATCGCCCGCGCGGGGTGGGGTGCGGTGCAGTGGAACGGACGGCACAGGAGAGCCCCCTGCGGCACGGACGAGCTCGGCGACGCGGTCGAGCCATTCTTCGTAGACGTCATCGATGGGACGGTAGCGCAGGAGCTCGTTTGCCGCGATGAGCGCAGCTCGAGCCTCCATGGGTGCGCGGAGCGCGCGGGACGAAGAACCAGCTGGGGTGAGCGAGGGAGTTGCGGTGCGGCTGTCTTGCCGCACGGACGGATGCTGAGACGATGCTTGCTGCTCGTCCCCCGCCGGGCCGGTGGCGGCGTTGGCGGCAGGTGACGGGGAACGGCGAGGACGCCCGCCGACAGGAGCCGTCTGGGCGACGCGGGAAGCGAGAGCGGCCCGGCGCTCAGCGCGGGCCCGACGAGCGTCAGACATGGGCGCGATGGTCGGAGGGAGAACGGGGTGGTGGAAGATGAATTCCGGCGCACCCCTACCTGGCGCGCCAAATGTCGGATTTCGGGTTCCGGCAGACCCTTGAGGTTCGAAGACTAGGGTGCGCACGGAGATTTCGCCTCCTACCTACCTGCACCCCTCCGCCTCGCTAAGATCTAAGCTATGGGAAGAACAACATGAGAGACACAGGGTTTATACTGGTTCGGGCCACTGTTGTGGTGTAATACCCTACTCCAGTGTGTGGCGTGGTGGATTGCCTCTTGGGCTGATGATGATGAACAATACAAGGAAGAACAGCCTCGCGAGGGTCTTCTCCTGGCTGGGGCGATGAACTGCTGGGAGGAGTTCAGTCACCCTTCTCTCTTTCTCTCTTCTTCGATTGTTGATCTCCGACCTCTAGCCTCTAACCTCTCTCTCTCCCTCTGATCGATTATCCCCCCCTCCCCTAGTGATGAGCTGCTTTCCAATTCGAGAGAAGGTAAAATTACCTCATCGAATTCTACTTTCCTCCCACTCACTTCTTTCGAGAGAAACTCCTTCTCTAGAAAGGATCCATTTTAGCAATAAATATCTTGCCTTCGGATCTATGATAGAAGGTGTACCCAACAGTTTCTTTTAGGTATCCTATGAAGACTCACGTCTCCGATTTGGGTTCAAGCTTATCAGGCTAAAGCTTTTTCACATAAACATTGCAACCCCAAACTTTAAGAAACGACAACTTAGGTTTCTTCCCAAACCACAGATCATACGGTGTTGTCTCAACGGATTTAGGTGGTGCCCTATTTAATGTGAATGTAGCTGTCGCTAATGCATAACCCCAAAAAGATAGTGGTAAATCGGTAAGAGACATCATATATCGCACCATATCTAATAAAGTACGGTTACGACGTTCAGACACACCATTACGCTGTGGTGTTCCAGGTAGCGTGAGTTGTGAAACTATTCCACATTGTTTTAAATGAAGACCAAAATCGTAACTCAAATATTCACCACCGCGATTAGATCGTATAAACTTTATTTTCTTGTTATAATGATTTTCCACTTCACTCTAAAATTCTTTGAACTTTTCAAATGTTTTAGACTTGTGTTTCATTAAGTAGATATACCCATATCTGCTCAAATCATCTGTGAAGGTCAGGAAATAATGATAGCCGCCGCGAGCCTCAACACTCATCGGACCGCATACATCGGTATGTATTATTTCCAATAAGTCCGTAGCTCGCTCCATTGTTCCGGAGAACGGAGTCTTAGTCATCTTGCCCATGAAGCATGGTTCGCAAGCATCAAATGATTCATAATCAAGTGATTCCAAAAGTCCATCTGCATGGAGTTTCTTCATGCGCTTTACACCAATATGACCTAAATGACAGTGCCACAAATATGTTGCACTATTATTAACTTTGCATCTTTTGGCATCAATATTATGAATATGTGTATCACCACGATTGAGATTCAACAAAAATAGACTACTCTTCAAGGATGCATGACCATAAAAGATACTACTCATATACATAGAACAACCATTATTCTCTTGTCGTGGAGTTGACACGGAAGATGTCCTAGAGCAAGGACTTAGTCGTAGGGCCATCGCACTAGGAAGCTTAAAGGGGTTAATCGGGACAAAGGACACGAGAGAGAGTTTTTATACTAGTTCGGCCCCTTACGATGAAGGTAAAATCCTACGTCTAGTTGAGATTGGTATTGCTAAGGTTTCAATCTCCAAGGGGCTCGACACGCCGGCTTGGTTATCGATCTGGTTGTTTCTTGTCCTAAGCCGCCGCCGGGTCGTCCCCTTATATACACGGGTTGACGCCTGGCGGCCTACAGAGGGAGGCCGGCTCATAAAACGTGTCTGGCTCGATGACTTCTTTTATATGCCTTTCTTTACATATGGCGGTTTACAATGTTGGGCCTCAAGCTGCCTTTGGGCTTAGACCTTCTACAAGTCTTAATAAACTATCACTTTGAATATTACTGGGCTTCTTTTTGTAACCCGCCATTGGGGTTGACCCGGCCCCTCCTGGGCGGGTCATACCTGATAGCTATATCCCCAACATTTGGCCCCATGTTGACTTTGAACTTTTATCTTTGTCAATCTTCAACACTTAGATGAAATCCATCTTCTTCTGCTTGACAAACTCTGTAACCTACCATGATGTCATCTCTTGGAAACGCAAAAGACTTTCATGACTTCATTCTTCAACGGATCTTTTATCTTTAATGCTTCCTGAGAATCGAGGCGCCTTCATAGCTGGATCACCATTATTCGGTTCTCCCTTGATTTTCGCACCCGTCTGTTCGCACTTGTCCTTATAAATAGGCTTGCCCCAGCCTTCCTCATTCTTCTCTCTCTCTGTCTTCTTCATGTCGCTACCCTTCTCTGCCTCTCGAGCTCCGCCGCCGCCGTAGCACTCACTGTCGCCCTGAACGTCGGCCGCTGCATCACCCTGAGTTTGTCCAGAGAAACGCGGCGACTCTTCACAGTAGACCTGCATCTTGTATGTTCCTTCCTTCTCTCGCACCTAGATCTGTATTAGGTTTGCGACTTCATCAATGTTCTTCGCTGTTCATCACAGATCTTCTTGTAGTTCTTCTTCCGCAACTTCTTCTAATCCAAAAAGGAAGTATAACTCGCGCGGTAGTTGTTTTGCGTCCGTTTTTTATATCAGTAGATCCCTTTTTCCTGTATAGATGCTTCATTATAGCTGATGAATTCATCTCTACTAGATTTTTAGGTCTATAATATTTTCTTTTTGGGACGGCCATTTGATCCAAAATAATAATAATAGCTTGGAGAAACTTGTTTATGCCAAGACTTAGCTGAATCCGCTTTCTAAAGGAATCCGTAGTCATGGCGGCTTACCGCTCCGGCTTTCTTTTCCTTATATGCCATTAGCCCTTAGTTAAGCCGCCATTACTTGTTTTATATCTTCATCCTTTAACTTTTAATCTTACCGTAAACTGAACCGGCATGCTGTTTTTTCCTTTTTCAGTTCCTTGCACATTATGCCGTCAAAGACACCCACTATCTGTAACTGGGTCCCCTCAACCATAACTGAGGAATGTTTAAAAGAGTTCTTCCTCATTGGGTTTCTGCCCTCAAAAAACGTCATGTCTTATCGCGCTCCTGACCCAGAAGAAGAACGACCCAATCTAAAAGACGGCGAGGTGATTGCCTTCACTGACCACATGAACCGTGGCTTCTCACCACCCGGTTCAAAATTCTTCAGAGAGGTCCCTCACCTTTTCAAACTTCATCCTCAGGACATTGGGCCCAATTCCATATCCAATATTTGCAATTTCCAAGTGCTCTATGAGGTTTATCTTCAGCAAGAGCCGACTGTAGAACTGTTTAGAGAATACTTCTATCTGAACCGGCAGAACGAGTGCACCAACGGTCCTAGCTTAGAGCTTGGAGGCATCTCAATTCAGCGCCGGCAGGGTGCTGTCTTCCCTCTCATAGTTTTACCAAGTCACCCAAAGGACTGGAACCAAACTTGGTTTTACTGTCAGGACATCTCACCAGCCAACGAGAAACCGCTGCCGGGTTACCGCCCCAGTCGTCTTGATTCCAAGTTCGCACTCCCAGACAAAGTTACTGTTGCTGAACGCAAGAGGCTACTTCCATCCATCAGAAGAATCAACGCTTTGTTGGGGAACGGTTTAACCGGAGTTGATCTGACCCGTTGCTGGATCTCATGGCGGGTTATTCCATTAAGTCGTCGGTCAAAATTGATGTATGAATACGGTGGAGGCCCGGACGACTCTCTTTGTCATAGCCTGGTTCAACTAACCGAAGAAGACATTGTCTCAATGTCAAATATGAAGACTGTAGTATTGTTGGGTTAAATCCTTCTGTAAACTTAACCCGGTACGAGAGGTAAGGATATGCTGATCTCTTTCCCTTGGTATTTTGCCCAGCCGTATTGTTTAGCACTGATCTTTCCTCTTGTCTTTGTAGGCTAATTCTGACTTTTGGAAAGTAAAATATGACCATGAAGCTGCCAAGAAGGTGAAATGCCACCATGAACGCCAAGAAAATGACCCGGAAGTCGAAGAAGAAAAAGAAGACCACTGCTGAAGATTTGATGAAACTTGATGACACATCTGACTCGGAGGTAGCCCTTGATTCCCTTGGCCAATTTTTAACAATCTTATTGACACTGATCCTTACCAGGATGACACTGGGGCCAGTCAGGCCGGGGAAGCAGAGGTAACTATTATTTCCTCCGGCTCAGAGCCCTTACCAAGACACAAAATTCGATGAGTGATCCATAAAGTAAGGTTTTCTAACCCTTTAGCTCACTTGGATCCCAACTTTCATTTGAAAAAGCAGCAACATGAAAGCCGCCGTGAAGCTGGGTTTGAAGATGAACCGGTTGTCGTCCCTCAACAAACTCCTCGGAAACGTCCGAATGAGGTTTACTTATTTTTGTCTTTAACTCTTCTTAATGGATCCTTCTCCTTGTATTTCTTTTAACTCTTTCTTATTGTTTCAGGAGGTGTCTCGTTCCTCTGGCGACTCTTCGCAAACCCAATTCCCGGCTTTTAAGACTGCTCCTGAGTAATCAGAAATCCTCTTTTCTTCCTGGTTTTCAATTCTACCTTTATACTGACAATCCTGCAACATTTTTAGCGGCCAAGCTAAATCAAAAAAAGTGAAGGCAGCAAAACCGGCGGAAGACCCGCCAGTGCTGGCGTCTGACCCGGCTAGGCCGCCTTCTCCCTTAACTGATGCTCCAGAAGACCCGCCTATTGACAATGAAAAAAATCCTCCCGAGCCGTCTTTTGACAAAGCCACCGTGAATCCTTCTACAACTCGACCGTCAAGCTCAGCCAACCCTCCATCTCCATCTGCTCAAGATGTTCAAATTACTGGGAGCCGCTTTGTTGAACCGGGGAACCCAATGGTGCTGGCCCGGTGTACAGCAAAGCAAGCGGCGTTGGAAAGGCAAAAAGTTCGCTTTGACGTTGCCAATTATGAATGTCTCAATGCCACTGACATTTTATCCGGCTATCTCAGTCATGTACACTCTAGTCGCGAGTCTGAGATTGAGATGGTCAAGCAGCTTTAGTTGAAGTATGAGGTACATTTTTTCCGGTTTACTTGTATTCCTTCAGCCCCCAAGTCTTTAGATTATGAAAGAAACAGAATAACATGTAGACTTTAAAATATAGGCCAAGACTTTTACCTCTGAATCTTTGCTGGACATTGATAGAATAAAACTTCACCTGTAGTCCCCAAGGACCGGTTCATTTTGATTATAAATGAATCGGTACTTTAAAATTGTTTTTAAGACCGTTTTCAAAGTATTTAATACTCCGGCTTAACCTTGATAAACTTGCTGAACTGCATACATTAGCCCCCAAGTGCCAAGTGCTGTTACTTTGTAAAGTACTTGGGACTTTAAATATGTTTGTAGAATCATAGAAATTTGATTTGGCATACATTAGCCCCCAAGTGTCAAGTGGTTTGTTTGTAAAGTACTTGAGACTTGAACCTTGAATTTGGAATTTTGAATTTGAAACCAAGTCTTGACTTATCTGAATGTTTGTACAGAATGCCTTGTCTGAGTTGAACTCTCAATTGACTGACGCAAAGACCCGGCTAGCAAGTCAGGAGATAGAAATCAAATCTTCTAACTCCAAACTTCAAATAAGCCTCTCTGCAACGGAAAATTTGAAGACCAGCTTTGCTGCCAAGGAGAAAACTTGGGAAAAGGAAAAAGTACTTCTGACCCAACAAGCTGAGACAGCCGAAACAGCTCTGAAAGAGATTTCAATAGAACTGAACGGTTTAAAGGGGCGGGTGTCTCAGATGGTAGCTGCTATCTTTGGTACGTTGCCTGACTTTATCTTTTATGTGTTTTTTGCCAAACCGGAGTATAATCCACCAACTGATTTTGTGTGTAAAAATTTATGCAGGTCCTCGAAGCAAGAATCTGAGCCAAGACCCGTTGATTAAACTGAAGGCAGTATATACTTTGGTGGAACAATTGTATATCGGCGCACAACGAGATCTGGCTGTCATCTCTCCTGCTAATCAAGGACCCAACCGGCTCAGCGATGTCCTGAAGAAGCTGTCTATCCTTCCTGCCAGGTTCCAAGAAGTAAAACGCTCCTGCGCGCGAGCCGGAGCCTTGACTGCCCTAAGCCGCTCTAAGGCTTGGGTGCCAGACCTAGAGCCGACGGACGTAGCAAGGGGCTATCCCACCATGAAGGAGGACGGGTCTCCTTTTGATCAGGATGACTTCATGGCTTGTGTACGCGAAGTCCGGCCTCAAGCGACTAGCCTTGGAGATGACACCAATGTCGACAAGCACCAGCCGGGTTTTGATAGTGAGAATAAGAAGATGGCCACTCCTCATATAAAGTAACAGATTTGATCCCACCAGTGAGAGAAGATACATTTGCCCCGGAGGTTTACCCGGTCGGCCTGATAGACGACGAAGCCGAATTTGTCGCCTTGAATGGCTTTGATTGGTCAAAACCCAACTTCCAGCAAACAGAAGGTGGTGAACCGGCGAGGGAGGGACAATGAGCATCTTCATGGGCTTATAAAGCCTTGTAATAACTTAGTCGTTAAACCACTGCATGTTTGCTTATGCCATCGCGCATAAAATACTTCTATGTGAATCTGTGTTTCTAGATGCCAATGTATGCATCGTTTAATGTTTGTCTCTGCAATGTTTGAACTCTGTTCCTATAAATACAAAGAAAAGACTGGCTTGGCGGTTTAAAACCAGACGGGTTTAAACACCTAATTTATAGCCAATATATTCACCTCAATAAAAACCAGAGACAAATATAAATAAAGGATAAAGGCTAACTCTTTAGTTAACGCAGCAGGTAAGTGCGTATATGTAATAACCATACCTTGTTCCTTTTGATCCTTAGATCGCCGGTTTAAATAACCCAGGTGATGAATACTCAATAATTACTATACCTTGATAGGATGTACCTTTTGATCCGTAAGCCGCCGGTGTGAGTGACCCGGGCGGCGGCGCTGTCAAATAGTTGAGCCGGTGAAGAAGACCAGGCCAATTGTTTGCAATATTGAAACAACAAAAAGCTAAAAAGGCAAATAATATAGTAATAAACATAATTTAACCCTGTATTCAAAAAAGGTGGGGGTTTCTAATTCGAATACGATCAGTAAACCGGACCAAAGGGGTTAAGCTAAGGTTCGAATACGACCATATAGCCCCCGGTGGCTTTGGCGTTGCACCGATCAAGAGGGTACCGACAGCTATGTTCTCTTTGGTTCGAATATGACCTATGTTTGAACAGGAAGCCCCCAAATGACCTTGAAAGGTTTTTAACGACCCTGATTCAAATACGATCCAAGTCGGACTCAAAAGGGGTTGAGCTTTGATTCGGATACGATCAAGAAGCCCCCAAGTGAGTTTTGGCCTTGAGCCGATCAAGAGGGTTATGACAGCTATGTTCTGTTTGGTTCGAATACGACCTATGTTTGAACAGGAAGCCCCCAAGTGACCATGAGATTTGCAGCTAGATTCGGATACGATCATAAGCCGGAAAAAAGGTTAGACTTGATTCAAATATGATCAGCTCCTTAATAGTCATTGGAAAATGAGAAAAACGTAGTCTTTTGAAAGGGAAAGAGACCGATGGTCTTACTTTATTGCTTATCATGGTGCATACAATGTGAACGTATGTACATGATGAGAGCCGGTGGCTCAGGTGTAGTATGGCCAAAGTTGAGCAATGTTCCACGGCCGGCGGACCTCTTCCTCCGACTTACGTGAGTCTTTGAGCTCTCGAACGTCAATGAGGTAATATGACCCATTGTTTAGGTTCCTACTGACCACAAAAGGTCCTTCCCAAGGTGGAGATAACTTGTGTGCATCTGATAGATCCTGGATGAGCCGGAGCACCAAGTTGCCTTCCTGAAAAAGTTCTGTACTTAACCCAACGGCTGCGATAACGACGCAGGTCCTATTGATAAATTGTTGACTGGGCCGCTGCTAAGTCTCTTTCTTCATCCAACAAGTCAAGTGCATCTTGTCTGGCTTGTTCACTATTAGCTTCAACATAAGCCGCCACACGGGGCGAGTCATGACGGATGTCACTAGGCAATACTGCTTCTGCTCCATAAACCATGAAGAAAGGTGTGTAACATGTAGACCTATTGGGCGTAGTGTTGATACTCCATAACACCGAGGGTAATTCCTCTACCCAACAACCCGGCGTTTGCTGTAAAGGAACCATAAGCAGGGGTTTTAGCCCTTTCAAAATTTCCTGATTAGCTCTCTCAGCTTGACCATTGGATTGAGGATGAGCTACAGAAGAAACATCAAGCCGGATGTGTTCTCATTGACAAAACTCTTCCATAGCCCCTTGGGACAGATTAGTGCCATTGTCTGTGATAATACTGTGTGGAAAACCGAAACGGAAGATCACTTTTTTCATGAATTGAACCTCCGTGGTTGTGTCACACTTACTCACAGGCTCCGCCTCAACCCACTTGGTGAACTTATCAACTGCCACCAAGAGATGTGTCTTTTTATCTTTAGACCTTTTGAAAGGTCCCACCATGTCAAGTCCCCAGACCGCAAACGGCCAAGTGATTGGAATCATCCGGAGCTCTTGAGCCGGCACATGCGCTCGTCGTGCAAATTTTTGACGTCCATCACATCTACTGACTAGATCTTCTGCATCAGCGCGAGCCGTCAACCAGTAAAAACTGTGAAGAAATGCCTTGGCCACTAAAGATTTTGACCCGGCATGATGACCACAATCGCCTTCATGGATCTCACGAAGGATTTCTTGACCTTCTTCGGGGGAAACACATCGCTGAAATGCTCCAGAAAGACTACGATGATATAACTCTCCATCGGAAATCGTCATGGACTTAGACCGCCGGGTTATCTGTCGAGCCAGGGTCTCATCCGTTGGCAACTCTCCCCGGGTCATGTAAGCCAAGAATGGCACCGTCCAATCTAGGATAACAGGAAGATCCGCTACCAACTGCGCCTCCGGGTCAGGAACGGCTAAATCTTCTTCTGTGGGCAATTTGACAGAGGGGTTATGCAAAACATCCAAAAAGGTGTTAGGTGGCACCGGCTTACGCTGAGACCCCAACCATCTTAAGGAATCAGCTGCTTCGTTCTTTCGACGGTCAATGTGCTCCACCTGATATCCTTTAAAATGTCCTGCGACGGCATCAACCTCCCGGCGATAAGCCGCCATGAGAGGGTCCTTGGAATCCCACTTGCCAGATACCTGTTGAGCCAAGAGATCCGAGTCACCAAGACACCTGACCCGGCTCAAGCTCATCTATTTTGCCACTCGAAGACCATGGAGCAAGGCTTCATACTCTGCTGCGTTGTTAGTGCAAGGAAACATCAACCGTAACACATAACAAAATTTGTCACCTCGTGGGGAAGTTAGCACAACTCCAGCCCCCGAGCCTTCCAACTACCTGGACCCATCAAAATGAATAGTCCAATACGTGTTGTCTGGTTTCTCTTCTGGCATCTGCATCTTTGTCCAGTCGTTGATAAAGTCAACCAGGGCTTGAGATTTGATCGCAGTACGTGGAACATACTTCAACCCATGAGACCCAAGCTCTGTTGCCCACTTGGCGATTCGCCCAGTGGCTTCTCTATTTTGAATAATGTCTCCCAAAGGAGCTGAGCTAACCACAGTGATTGGATGTCCCTGAAAGTAATGCTTAAGCTTCCGGCTTGCCATGAACACCCCATATACAATCTTCTGCCAATGTGGATATCGTTGCTTAGATTCAATTAGCACTTCACTGACGTAATAAACCGGCCGTTGAACTGGATGCTCCTTGCCAGCCTCCTTGCGCTCTACCACAATAGCCATGCTAACAGCTCGTGAGTTGGCAGCCATGTATAACAACAGCGGCTCTTTTTCGATTGGAGCGGCCAGGACTGGCGGCTCAGCAAGCTGCGTCTTCAGATCCTCAAAAGCAGCGTTCGCAGCATCGCTCCAGACAAAAGCATCGGTTTTCTTCATCATCTGATACAAAGGCATTGCCTTTTCCCCTAACCGGCTTATGAACCGGCTCAAAGCAGCAACACGACCCGCTAGCCGCTGGACATCATTGATACATGTTGGTTTGGCTAGGGATGTAATTGCCTTGATTTTCTCCGGGTTAGCTTCAATACCTCGGTTGGACACCAAAAAACCCAAAACCTTGCCAGCTGGGACTCCAAAAACACACTTGGTCGGGTTAAGCATCATCTTGTAGACCCGGAGATTATCAACAGTTTCTTTCAGATCTGTGATCAAGGTTTCCTCTTTCCTGGATTTCACCACTATGTCATCCACATAAGCATGAACATTATGCCCAATCTGATCGTGAAGACAATTCTGCACACACCGTTGATAAGTCGCCTGGGCACTCTTAAGCCCGAAAGGCATAGACACATAGCAAAAAGCTCCAAAGGGAGTAATAAAAGCTGTCTTCTCCTGATCCTTGATCGCCATCTTAATCTGATGATAACCGGAATAAGCATCCAAGAAACTCAAACGTGTGCAACCCGCAGTAGCATCAATGATCTGATCAATACGAGGGAGAGCAAAAGGATCAGCCGGACAAGCTTTGTTCACATCGGTGTAATCTACACACATACGCCAGGTGCCATTCTTTTTTAGTACAAGCACCGAGTTAGCTAACCACTCTGGGTGAAAGACCTCCACAATGAACCCGGCTGCTAAGAGCCGGGCCACCTCTTCTCCAATGGCCTTGCGCCTTTATTCATTGAACCGTCGGAGAAACTGTCTGACAGGTTTGAATTTTGGATTAATATTAAGAGTGTGCTCACCGAGTTCCCTCGGGACACCCGGCATGTCTGAAGGTTTCCATGCAAAGATGTCCCGGTTCTCACGGATGAACTCCATGAGCGCGCTTTCCTATTTTGGATCCAAGTTTGCGCTGATGATGAACTGTTTGGATGAGTTGCCAGGCACAAAATCAACCATCTTGGTATCATCAGCTGATTTGAATTTCAACACCGGCTCATGCTCTGTTGTCGGTTTCTTTAATGACGTCATGTCCGCCGGATCAACATGATCTTTGTAAAACTTTAACTCTTCTGTTGCACATACAGATTCAGCATAGGCAGCATCACCTTCTTCACACTCCAAAGCTATCTTCCGGCTCCCATGTACCGTAATGGTACCCTTATGACCCAGCATCTTGAGCTGCAAATACACATAACACGGCCGAGCCATGAACTTGGCGTAAGCCGGCCGCCCGAACAGAGCATGATATGGGCTCTTGATCTTAACCACCTCAAAGGTTAATTTCTCCGCTCTGGAGTCATACTCATCCCCAAAGGCTACTTCTAGTTCAATCTTACCAACTGGATATGCTGACTTACTAGGTACCACACCGTGAAAAACAGTGTTGGATTGTTTAAGATTTTTATCAGTCAATCCCATCCGGCAGAACGTCTCATAGTAGAGGATGTTGATGCTGCTGCCTCCGTCCATGAGTACTTTAGTAAACTTGTATCCACCAACCTGAGGTGCTACTACCAAAGCCAAGTGACCCGGATTATCAACCCGGGGTGGGTGATCCTCTCTGCTCCACACAATAGGCTGTTCTGACCAACGTAGATAGCGTGGAACCGCCGGCTCAACGGCATTGACGGCTCTCTTGTGAAGTTTCTGGTCCCTTTTATATAAACTGGTGGTAAATACATGGTATTGCCCACTACTCAGCTGCTTCAGGTTGCTCTGATAACCGGATTGCCGCTGCTGATTACCCTGGCTGGGTTGCTGATTATATCCCCCTTGGTGACCAGGATAACCTTGACCGTGAAAACCTCCTCCGCCTGAACCGGCACCCGGGCCCTGAAAGCCACCTCCACCTGAACCGCCACCTAGGCCGTGACCCCCATCGAACGCATTTGAATTTTTAAATGCCTTCATAGTCATGCAATCCTTCCACAGGTGAGTAGCTGGTTTCTCCCGGGTGTCGTGCTTTGGACAAGGTTCATTCAACAACTGTTCAAGGGTGGGGCCTGACCCGCCCGATCGAGGGGGTTGTCTGCCCTTGCGCCGTTGATTACCACCCTGTGCATTGGTATTAGCAACAAACTCATCAGCCTTACGTTTATTACCTCCCTAATTTGCCGGGTTATGCTGGTGACCCTTGCCGTTGCCGTTCTTCTTTCCCTTTGTTGCCTTTTCTTCGTCAGACGCCGGGTCCTTAGTGGTATCAGAATCAGCATACTTGACGAGAGCCGCCATCAATGTTCCCATGTCATTACAGTCACGTTTGAGTCGCCCCAGCTTCTGCTTCAGAGGTTCAAAACAGCATTTTTTTCTCCAACATTAAAACTGCTAAGCTAGCATCCATCTTATCAGACGAATGTATTATTTCCTTGACCCGGCGCACCCAATGGGTTGTGGATTCACCATGCTCTTGCTTGCAATTGGTCAGGTCCACAATCAACATAGGCTGCTTACACGTGTCCTTAAAGTTCTAGATGAACCGGGCCTTCAACTCTGCCCATGAACCGATAGAATTGGGTGGCAATCCTTTCAACCAAGTACGAGCTGTTCCATCCAACATCATGGTAAAATACTTGGCCATTGCAGCGTTGCTAACCTCCAATAGTTCCATAGCCATCTCATAACTCTCAATCCAAGCCCCCGGCTGTAGGTCAGCTGTGTAATTAGGCACCTTACGAGGCCCCTTGAAGTCCTTTGGCAACCGTTCATTGCGTATGGCCGGCACCAAGCAAGGCACACCTCCGGTTCTTGTGGCCACTCCTGCCTCAACCGAGGTTGCTGGATAAGCCGGATAGGTTTGATGAGCCTTCTGCTCTGCCGCCATTTGAGCCGCTCGTTACGCCTCTTGACGAATCCTCTCTTGATCCGCTAAATTAAGGGCTCCAGCCCGCACCGGCTCAAGCCTATATGGCCAGTTGTGGCGCTGAGCATTACTTGACATCTCCGCAGACTCCATGTGCCTACTGTAACTTGGGCTCCGGCTTGGGCGAGGAGTTGAGTGGATCCTGTCTCGACTGTAGGAGTATGCATCCTGCTGGGCCAGAGCTGTTTGAAGTAGTTCTCTTACCCTCCGGGTTTCTATTGCCGCTGGCGAGTCGCCTTCCATTGGGAGAGCCGCCAAACGAGCCGACGCTGCGATGAGGTTTTTCAGAGGGTTGGAGAAGTGACCTGGAGGTGTTGGCACATAATGAGGAGGAGTTGCGTTTATACGCGGTGGCTCCATGGCGCGTGGCTGAACTGGTGCACCGGGTGTCGTGACCCGGTTTGCCTCCGGCGGGTTGCTCCCCCCAGCCCCGGGTGTGTGGAATAGGTTCCTCGAATCCAGCGTCAGAGGTAGGCGCGACTGAGTTTTCTGATGCCTCCTCCTCATGACCTCGTTTGATGCATTAAGATCCACCGAGAGCCGGAAAGTTTCTGCTTGAAGTTGTTGAGCACGAGCATCCAAAGCTGCTCGTTCTGCTGCCATCTGGGTCTCCTCCCGGCTAGATTTTCCTTGGCTTGCACCATCTCCTCGCGTACGCATGCCACCTCTGCGTCGTGCTGGGCTTTATCCGCCAGCTCTACCACGGCGGTTAACAGAGCCGTCAGCTTATCCATGAGGTCCATTAAAATCTGAGCCGGGGGGCGCGGGGTCTCCTGACCCGGCGGCAGCCGACCCGGTAGCTGCTGTTTTCTCTGCAGTGGAGTTCTGTCCAGGCTATGTGCCTGCCATGAAGACTCCGGCCCAATTCAGTGGCTCAAAGGGGTCCAAAATACTGCTGCCATCGGAACAACCTCCGAGCATGTCGTCTTGTAACTGGTACAAAGAATCCGTCTCACCTGCTGATGATGAAGTGTCAGAACAGACGGCCGTCTCACCGCCCATTACCGATCCTTCAGAGTGTTCACCGCCGCGGATGCAACCTACGAAGGCATGCTTCACGATAGATTGAACACGGGCGGTCCTTGCATGCTGAGCCATTTCGATGAGGTCGGTGTGGACGACCGGCTCAGGGCTTGAATCGCCGATTCGGCCGATGAAGACGTGAATTCCGCCGAAGGGGACCCGGTACCCGTACTCGATTGAGCCGGCCTCAGGGCCCCAGCCTTCATCGTCGATGTACAGCTTGCCGCGACGACTCTTGGTCATCCGGCCAACAGCGTATCCCTTGAGCCCTTCGAAGTTGCCCTTCAAGAACTCAAATCCACCGTGCGCTGGCCCCACGGTGGGCGCCAACTGTCGGGGAGTTGACACGGCAGATGTCTTAGAGCAAGGACTTAGTCGTAGGGCCATCGCACTAGGAAGCTTAAAGGGGTTAATCGGGACAAAGGACATGAGAGAGAGTTTTTATACTAGTTCGGCCCCTTACGATGAAGGTAAAAGCCTACGTCTAGTTGAGATTGGTATTGCTGAGGTTTCAATCTCCAAGGGGCTCGACACACCGGCTTGGTTATCGATCTGGTTGTTTCTTGTCCTAAGCCGCCACCGGGTCGTCCCCTTATATACACGGGTTGCCGCCTGGCGGCCTACAAAGTCCCGGTCGGCTCATAAAACATGTCCGGCTCGGTGACTTCTTTTATATGCCTTTCTTTACATATGGAGGTTTACAATGTTGGGCCTCAAGCTGCCTTTGGGCTTAGACCTTCTACAAGTCTTAATAAACTATCACTTTGAATATTACTGGGCTTCTTTTTGTAACCCGCCATTGGGGTTGACCCGGCCCCTCCTGGGCGGGTCATACCTAATAGCTATATCCCCACCATCTCTGATTTAAATGAATAGTCGTCTCACATCAAACAAGATCCAGATATAATGTTCATGCTCAACGCTGGCACCAAATAACAATTATTCAGGTCTAAAACTAATGTCGAAGGTAGATGTAGAGGTAGCGTGCCGACAGAGATAACATCGACCTTGGAACCATTTCCGACGTGCATCGTCACCTCATCTTTAGCCAATCTTCGTTTAATCCGTAGCCCCTGTTTCGAGTTGCAAATATGAGCAACATAACCAGTATCAAATACCTGGGTGCTACTACGAGCATTAGTAAGGTACACATCAATAACATGTATATCAAATATACCTTTGTTCACTTTGCCATCCTACTTATCCGCCAAATACTTGGGGCAGTTCCGCTTCTAGTAACCAGTCCCTTTGTAGTAGAAGCACTTAGTTTCAGGCTTGGGTCCAGACTTGGGCTTCTTCCAGGGAGTGACAACTTGCTTGCCATTCTTCTTGAAGTTCCCCTTCTTTCTCTTCCCCTTTTTCTTGAAACTAATGTCTTGTTAACCATCAACACTAGATGCTCTTTCTTGATTTCTACCTCTGCAGCTTTCAGCATAGCGAAGAGCTCGGGAATTGTCTTATCCATCACTTGCATATTATAGTTCATCACGAATCCTTTGTAGCTTGGTGGCAGTGATTGAAGAACTCTATCAATAACACTATCATCTGGAAGATTAACTCCCAACTAAGTCAAGTGGTTATGGTACCCAGACATTCCAGGTATGTGTTCACTGACAGAACTGCTCTCCTCCATCTTGTAGCTATAGAACTTGTTGGAGACTTCATATCTCTCAACTCGGGCATTTGCTTGAAATAGTAACTTCAACTCCAGCAACATCTCATATGGTCCATGACGTTCAAAACGTATTTGAAGTCCTAATTCTAAGCCGTAAAGCATGTCACACTGAACTATCGAGTAGTCATCAGATCGAGCTTGCCAGACGTTCATAACATCAGCATCTGCTCCTGAAGCAGGCCTTTCACCTAGCGGTGCATCAAGGACATAATTCTTCTATGCAGCAATGAGGATAATCCTCAAGTTACAGACCCAGACCGTGTAGTTGCTACCATCATATTTCAACTTAGCTTTCTCTAGGAACGCATTAAAATTCAAGGGAATGGTAGCAAGGGCCATTGATCTACAGCATAGCTATGCAAAAACTATCAGGACTAAGTTCATGATAAATTAAGTTCAATTAATCATATTACTTAAGAACTCCCACTTAGATAGACATCCCTCGAGTCATCTAAATGATTACGTGGTCCAAATCAACTAAACCATGTCCGGTCATCACGTGAGATGGAGTAGTTTTCAATGGTGAACATCTCTATGTTGATCATATCTACTATATGATTCACATTCGACCTTTCGGTCTCAGTGTTCCGGGGCCATGTCTGTACATGATAGGCTCGTCGAGATTAACCCGATTATCCCGCACGTGCAAAACTGTCTCGCACCTGTTGTATGTGAATGTAGAGCTTATCACACCCGATCAACACGTGGTGTCTCGGCACGACGAACTGTCGCAATGGTGCATACTCAGGGAGAACACTTATACCTTTAAATTTTAGTGAGGGATCATCTTATAATGCTACCACTGTACTAAGCAAAATAAGATGCACAAAATATAAACATCACATGCAATCAAAATATGTGACATGATATGGCCATCATCATCTTGTGCCTTTGATCTCCATCTCCAAAGCACCATCATGATCTCCATCATCACCGGCTTGACACCTTGATCTCCATCGTAGCATTGTTGTCGTCTCGCCAACTATTGCTTCTACATCTATCGCTAACGCATAGTGATAAAGTAAAGCAATTACATGGCGATTGCATTTCATACAATAAAGCGACAACCATAAGGCTCATGCCAGTTGCCGATAACTTTTACAAAACATGATCATCTCATACAATAATGTATATCACATCATGTCTTGACCATATCACATCACAACATGCCCTGCAAAAACAAGTTAGACGTCCTCTACCTTTGTTGTCGCAAGTTTTACGTGGCTGCTACGGGCTTCTAGTAAGAACCATTTTTACCTACACATCAATACCACAACGATGTTTCGTCAAGTTTGTTGTTTTAACCTTCAAAAAGGACCGACTGTAGTCAAATTCGATTCAACTAAAGTTGGAGAAAGAGACACCCGCCAGCCACCTTTATGCAAAACAAGTTGCATGTCTGTCGGTGGAACCGGTCTCATGAACATGGTCATGTAAGGTTGGTCTGGGCCGCTTCATCCAACAATACCGCCGAATCAAAATAAGACGTTGGTGGTAAGCAGTATGACTATGATCGCCCACAACTCTTTGTGTTCTACTCTTGCATATCATCTACGCGTAGACCTGGCTCGCATGCCACTTTGGGGAACATAGCATGCAATTTCGAAAAAAAAATCCTACGATCACGCAAGATCTATCTAGGAGATGCATAGCAATGAGAGGGGGAGAGTGTGTACACGTACTCTCATAGACCGAAAGAGGAAGCGTTAGCTTAACGCGGTTGATGTAGTCGAACGTCTTCTCGATTCAACCAATCAAGCACCAAACGTACGGCACCTCCGAGTTCTGCACACGTTCAGCTCGATGACGTCCCTCGAACTCTTGATCCAGCAAAGTGTCGAGGGAGAGTTTCATCAGCATGATGGCGTGATGACGGTGATGATGATGTGATCCACGCAGGGCTTCGCCTAAGCACAACGACAATATGACCGGAGGAGTAAACGGTGGAGGGGGGCACCGCAAACGGCTAAGAACAATTGATGTGTCTTAGACGTGCCCCCGCCCCCGTATATAAAGTAGGGAGAGGGGAGGAGGCCGTCCTAGGGGCGCGCCAAGTGGGAGGAGTCCTACTTGGACTCCTAGTTCAATTCCCCCCCTTCCTTTTATCGGAGGGGGAAAGGGGGAAGGAGAGGGAGAAGGAGAAGGAAAGGGGGGCGCCCCTCCCCTAGTCTAATTCGGACTCCCCATGGGGGGGAAGCACCCCCTTATGGGCTGCCTTGCCTCCCTCCTATGGCCCATATGGCCCATATCTTCCCCCAGGGGGTTCCAGTAATCCCCCCGATACTCTGATATGTACCTGATACATTCCGAAACACTTCCGGTGTCCGAATACTATCGTCCAATAAATCAATCTTTACCTCTCGACCATTTCGAGACTCCTCGTCATGTCCGTGATCTCATCCGGGACTTCGAACAATCTTCGGTCACCAAAACACATAACTCATAATGCAAATCATCATCGAATGTTAAGCGTGTGCACCCTACGGGTTCGAGAACTATGTAGACATGACCGAGACACATCTCCAGCCAATAACCAATAGTAGAACCTGGATGCTCATATTGGTTCCTACATATTCTACGAAGATCTTTATCGGTCAAACCGCAATGACAATATACGTCATTCCCTTTGTCATCAGTATGTTACTTGCCTAAGATTCGATCGTCGATATCTTCATACCTAGTTCAGTCTTATTACAGGCAAGTCTCTTTACTCGTTCCGTAATACATCATCCCTCAACTAACTCATTAGTCACATTGCTTGCAAGGCTTATCATGATGTGTATTACCGAGAGGACCCAGAGATACCTCTCCGATACTCGGAGTGACAAATCCTAATCTTGATATATGCCAACCCAACAAACACCTTCGGAGATACCTGTAGAGCATCTTTATGATCACCCAGTTACGTTGTGATGTTTGATAGCACACAAGGTATTCCTCCGGTATTCGGGAGTTGCATAATCTCATAGTCAAAGGAATATGTATAAGTCATGAAGAAAGCAATAGCCATAAAACTTAACGATCATTATGCTAAGCTAACGGATGGGTCTTGTCCATCACATCATTCTCCTAATGATGTGATCCCGTTCATCAAATGAAAACACATGTATATGGTCAGGAAACTTAGCCATCTTTGATTAACGAGCTAGTCTAGTAGAGGCATACTAGGGACACTGTGTTTTGTCTATGTATTCATACATGTATCAAGTTTCCGGTTAATACAATTCTAGCATGAATAATAAACAGTTATCATGATATAAGGAAATATAAATAACAACTTTATTATTGCCTCTAGGTCATATTTCCTTCACGTGCACCCCGCCGAGCTTCTTTGACTACTGCACCACTTCATTGGGTATGCAAATGGCTAGCTCTGGAGGGGAATGTGGAAAAAAATATAGAAAGGTGACTCAAACACCTGAAACATGGATGACCTGAGCTAATGATAGAGGCAAGAACACTTTGTGCTCAAGTCCCATTAATTGATCATAATGATATAGTGGAAATGTTATACGGACCAATGATGGTCGCATATCCCTCCATGGAAATTTAGGCGCAATGGTGGTGGTCTATAGAGACAATGAAGGGCATTATGTTGGCGCGTCGGCTGTAATATTTGATGGCCTAACTGATCCTGCTAGTCTGGAAACTCTTGCCTGTAACGAGGAACTGGCATTGGCCCAAGATCTAAACCTGAGACGTGTGGTGATGGGCTTGGATTTCATGGAGCTGATTACTAATATTAACAAAGGAACATCAGCTAGATATGCATCGGTTCTACATGAAATCACACATCGATGGAAGGAATTTGGGGAAGTATGTTTCCGTTTTGAGCCTCGGGAATCCAATTTCGAAGCTCATATGTTTGAGTTACTGGCCACTACCATTGGCACAAGCTCTTCGAACTCGCTGCCTGAATCGGTTCATCTTCTTGAGTCTCAACTACAAGCTGAAAGACAACGATTAGCTTGTTGGGGAACGTAGTAATTTCTAAAAAATTCCTATGCACACGCAGGATCATGGTGATGCATAGCAACGAGAGGGGAGAGTGTTGTCTACGTACCCTCATAGACCGTTCGCGGAAGCGTTATATCAACGCGGTTGATGTAGTCGTACGTCTTCACGATCCGACCGATCCAAGTACCGAAAGCACGGCACCTCCGAGTTCTGCACACGTTCGGCTCGGTGACGTCCTCGCCTTCTCAATCCAGCAAGAGGGGTGAAATAGTAGATGAGTTCCGGCAGCATGACGGCGTGGTGACGGTGTTGGTGAAGAACAATCTTCGCAGGGCTTCGCCTAAGCACTACAAAAACTATGACGGAGGATAAACTAGAGGGGACGGGGTTGCCGGCACACGGCTTGCTATTTCTTGATGTGTCTTTGGTGCTGGCCCTGCCCCTCTATTATATGTTGAGCCCTGGGGTCGAAACTTGAAGCAAAAGCCTCCTCAAAGTCGGTTTTGCCCGAAAGGAAAGAGTCCCACTCGGACTCCAGGACCAAACACCACAATCCTTGGCGTCTGGCCCAGACGCCATGGGCCTCGGTGTCTGGCCCAGGGCTAGACGCCAGGGTCTCCGGCGTTTGGCCCCCTGGCCTCCGCAAAACTCCTTTTGCACTGACTTATAGCCCCATGGGCCTGACCCCTTGGCCAAACCATATGATCCAATATATGAATCTTTACCTCCGGACCATTCTGGAGCTCCTCGTCATGTCCGTGATCTCATCCGGGACTCCGAACAACATTCGGTCACCAACATACATAACTCATAGTACTATATCGTCAACGAACGTTAAGCGTGCGGACCCTACGGGTTCGAGAACTATGTAGACATGACCGAGACACCTCTCTGGTCAATAACCAATAGCGGGACCTAGATGCCCATATTGGCTCCTACATATTCTACGAAGATCTTTATTTGTTAGACCGCATAACAACATATGTTGTTCCCTTTGTCATTGGTATGTTACTTGCCCGAGATTCGATCGTCGGTATCTCAATACCTAGTTCAATCTCGTTACCGGCAAGTCTCTTTACTCGTTCCGTAATACATCATCCCGCAACTAACTCATTAGTTGCAATGCTTGCAAGGCTTTAAGTGATGTGCATTACCGAGTGGGCCCAGAGATACCTCTCCGACAATCGGAGTGACAAATCCTAATCTCCAAATACGCCAACCCAACAAGTACCTTCGGAGACACCTGTAGAGCACCTTTATAATCACCCAATTACGTTGTGACGTTTGGTGGCACACAAAGTGTTCCTCCGGTAAACGGGAGTTGCATAATCTCATAGTCATAGGAACATGTATAAGTCATGAAGAAAGCAATAGCAACAAACTAAATGATCAAGTGCTAAGCTAACGGAATGGGTCAAGTCAATCACATCATTCTTCTAATGATGTGACCCCGTTAATCAAATGACAACTCAAGTCTATGGTTAGGAAAGTTAACCATCTTTGATCAATGAGCTAGTTAAGTAGAGGCGCTGTCAGGACCCCGATTCCAAGTCACATCGATCTAGCCGGTAACACCTCATATCACTTTGCGGCCTCACGCACGGTATTCCCACGGGTGTCGCCTTACCATGGCCCGGGACCGTTTGCGCCTTTTGGCTCACGTATATGATAGTGTCGCCTTACCAAGGATTAGTAACATGTCATCCTGGTAGATAGATGAGAAGGCCTAGTTCTTAATCCGTGTAGAAGAGAAGAGGATGACTCAGATCAGAAGGCATAAGGTATAAGGAGTAAAAAGAGCCTTACGTTCCCTTCCACAATCAATTCCCTTATATAACTAAAGCATTTCTAGACTCAACTTCGACCAGTTGGCTTGGTAAAACTACAGGCAGTCAGGCTCTCATACCAAAGCTGTCAGGACCCCGATCCAAGTCACATCGATCTAGCCGGTAACACCTCATATCACTTTGCGGCCTCACGCACGGTATTCCCAGGGGTGTCGCCTTACCATGGCCCGGGGCCATTTGCGCCTTTTGGCTCACGTATATGATAGTGTCGCTAGCATCCATATGACAGAGAACCCGGGCCGACATGACTAGTCGTGAACCCAAAGTGGCACTAACTTACGGGGACAGGCATACATGAATCAACATCGAGCATGTCAGTCAGCAGCGTGCGAATCCGGGCTGTAGCACTGGGCTAACAGGACTCCGGAGGTCACCGCGTGACATTTCCCCGAAGGGACAGACACAGGAACGAAGTGAATCACATGCCGGCCAGTCAAGTGTTCCGGAGTAGTAGTGCTGAGCTAGCAGGACTCCGGTGAACCGGGCTGTAGCGGACTACTATGGCTCATGGAAGAACAAGACTACATTTCCCCATAAGAGAGGCTACCAAGGATAAACCACTAGGTTGTCGGATCCCACACATACCAAGCATTTCAATCATACACACAATATGCTCAATATGTGCAATACAACATGGCATCACAACAAGACTCTACGACTCAGAGTATTTATTCATTAGGCTCCGAGGAGCGAGCTAATACAAACATGGGTCTCATGACCCAACATTCAGAGCATACAAGTCAAACACATGCGGAAGCTTAACATGTCTGAGTACAGACATCTACAAATGAAAAAGGCTGAGAAGCCTGACTATCTACCAGATCCTGCCGAGGACACAGGATCGTAGCTGAGGTATCAAGCTAAACGTCGAAGTCCACGCGGAACTACTAGCGAGACTGAAGCCTCTCTGCAAAAACATAAATTAAGCAAACGTGAGTACAATTGTACTCAGCAAGACTTACATCAGAACTAACTACATATGCATCGGTATCAACAAAGGGGGTGGTGGAGTTTAACTGTAGCAAGCCAGCTTTGACTCAGTGGCTAACCTAAACTACGACTGCAATCAACTCTTTTGGGGTGGCGCACACGAGTCCACATATTCACCATTCAATACACCACTATGGATCCGCTCCCGTCTCCCTACGAGAAGGCCATCCATAGCACTCACACTTATCTTGCGAGTTTTAGAGTATCCACTTTCACTTGTCTATGAACTATGCAAGGGGTCCAAGTTTCCATATCCGAGGAATCCGGCTATTCGAATAGATAATGATAACCCTGCAGGGGTGTACTTCTTCACACATGCTCCCACCACTTACCACCATATACACGTCATGTATCTTGGCAACCTTCAAGCGGAAGCCTGGCGAGGGTGTCGGCCATGGCCTACCTAAACACTTAAGTCTCTAGTCCAGGTTTATCGCCTATCCAGGTTCCATCCGCAGGGAGTCCGGTCGAGGTTTCCACATATGGCCCTGAACGATGTGAACAGGGTTCCCGAGACACCAAACGGGCACCCGGTACACCGTGCCACGGTGTATCTACCGCAACATAGCCCACCCCTAGGGTCAGCGCTATGCACGGCCGCCAACACATAACCTACAAACACCAAAAACTAGTTGCAACTCCTTGACAGAGTACTAGGGTGATTAAGAAGCCGAGAGGGTCAATTAAGGATCCCAATGAGTGGTAGTAGGTGTTCATGGATCACAGACACAGAACTCGGTTCCTAAGGACGGCTGCAATGAGACAACCCACCATGTACTCCTACATGGCCTCTCACCGCTACCTTTACCAAAAACATATTCACACACTTAGCTCACACACGGTAGGACATGATCACACACCTCCGATTCATTCCCGATGAATCAGACCTGACGCAACTCTATGCAATAGCAAGCATGACAAACAAGCATGAATGAGTAGGCACATCAGGGCTCAAACAACTCCTACTCATGCTAGTGGGTTCCATCTATTTACTGTGGCAATGACAGGTCATGCAGAGGATAAGGGGTTCAACTACCACAACAAGTAACAGATGAATCGTTGTTGTCCTAATGCAGTAAAAGAGAGCAGGAGCGAGAGAGTGGGGTTGTATCGGAATGAACAAGGGGGTTTTGCTTGCCTAGCACTTCTGAAGATATCTTTGGGTCTTCATCAGTGTCAACGATCACAGCGTCGGTACAACGTCTATCGAGAGGGGACAACCACCGGCAATAGAGAAGGAACACAATCAATGCAATGCACAACATGATGCATGACAACGACATGGCAATATGTTGTTGATTGAGCTAATGCAACTAGCAACACAATTAAATGAAGTTGGTTTGAACCCAAAGTTCAAATTCAAACTCCAGATGTGGTTATTTAAATACCATTCATTTGATTTGTCCTAAACAGTGGCCTTAAGTTCTTCTAACATGCATGAAAATGGTACATATGGATTCCTTGAATTTTTCTGATAATTTTTCATATATAATTTATTTCATTCTGAGTTATAGATAATTTTCTATGAATTTTAGAAGTTTTGGCTATTTTCTGGAATTTTCTGAATTATTTAAAATCCAGAAAATCATCTACTGCGTCAGCATGACATAGGGGTGACGTCAGCAGGTCAACTGGGTCGGCCAGGTCAAACCTGACATGTGGGACCCATACGTCAGTGTCTCAGGCTGGTTTGGGTGGATGACAGGTGGGACCGGTCAAAGGCCACGTCAGCAAAGTCAACCTGACATGTGGGCCCGGTGGGTTAGTCTAAGTTAAACAGGGAATAATATCCGGGGTTAATTAGCACGTGGGGCCCAGTTGTCAATGACTCCAGGGGGTAATCAGTAGGGTGCTTAGGCCCTAATGATGGTGCCACGTCAGCCACCGGCGACGACAGGCCGCGGCGGTGCCCGCTTCGGGTTTGCTCTACGGGCCACCGTTCGACGCGCGGAAGGGCGTGTTTGAAAGAGGGGAGAGAGACGCATCCGTGGGTGGCCGTGGTTCGAGCGGGGATGGACGGAGTCAACGACGGCAACCAAAACGGCGGCGGTCGGAGCACGGTGGGTTGTGGGTTTGGGGTTGCGGTGCACGAGAGGGGGAGATGTTGGTGGCTACGGTCTCATGGGGTCATTCTAAGAACGGTAGTGTACTCAGGTGGAAGCTCCAGTGGCTATAGCCACGACGGCCACATGGCGCGGCGGCGGTGAGCTTCGGCTCCGGTGAGAACGTGGGCTACAAGGTGCAATCGAGGCGGGGAAGAGGGGGGTTCGAAGCGGTAGCTCACAGCGGTTGTAGGGGGCGTCGAAGTGGGCTCGGGGAAGCACAGACGGCGTCGTGGCATTTCCGGCGATCTCGGTGGCCCGAGGTAGAAGACGACGATGTCGAGGGCGTTGCGGTGCTTCCCAGCTCACGTGGCTCGGTGGGGTATACGGGGACGGCGTGGCGGAGCTCTCAAGCACGTTGGATGGGCGAGGGAGGGCCAGTGGCCGTGGCAACAGCGAGCGGCGGCGACGGGCATGCTTGGCCATGGGGGGGAATCAGAGAAGCGAGGGGGGCGGAGGTCCAGAGAGCGAGGGAGAAGTGAGAGGGGGTCGGGGAGGTGGCATGGCACTCGTGGAGGCGTCCAGGCCCTCGACGGCGAGCAGGAGCTGGCGAGGCGCATGCCAGCGTGCCGCGGCCACGCGCTCATCCTCCTGGCAAAGGAGGAAGACGACAGGGGAGGGGGCCAGGTGGGCCGGGTAGGCCACTTGGGCCGCCAGGTAAGGTCCAGGTGGGCTTCTCTCTCTCTCTCTTTATTTTTCTTCTGTTTTCTATTTTTCTACTACTGTTTTGGCTTTAGTAAAAATACTAAAGCATTTTGTAAAATGCTGGAATAATTTGTGGACACTCTCTAGATTATTCTAGTGGCCCACATTTAATTTAAGCATTATCTAAGCATTTAATTTATTTATAGTATTTAAATGCCCAAAGTCAAATACAATATGAATTAATTCAAAAATCCAGGAATGACCTAGAAATATGTTCATCATTTTTGGCAGAGGTTTTCACCCTTATCAGAAATCATGAACATTTTCAAAGGGCATTTTTGGGTTCATTGAAAATGACTTTAGTTGAGCCTATTTGAAATCCATGTGGTGCTAGGGTTTGAACATCCCCATTTCAGGTTTCTGAGAAAAAGTAAACATGATGCATGGAGGTTATGCAAGGATAGGCAAGACTAAGCTAGGGCTGTGATAGCTCACCCCCACTAAACAAGAATCTCGTCCCGGGATTCAGGTCGTGAGGTAAGAAGATAGAGGGGACACACGACCAACACAATCTTCACGATCCAGGTTGCACTTCATAAGATTGTTGATTCGATCACCATCATTGTCTCGAAGTCTTGCTCCAGGAATTCCTACCGACATGACAACGAGAGGGAAAGAAACTCTAGAAGGATCGATCTTCTCGAAGATCGAGCAACTCAGGATCAACTCATGGAGTGAGACATATGAACATCTCTCCAATTGAGGCACAAAGTTCACATCAGGGCGATGGAAAGAAGCGGATGATAAAGATTCAAATTTGGTAGGCAACAATTCCACGCTTAAGTAGGATGGTGCATGGTTTCAAGGTTGCAAGGAGATATTGTCATGAACCCATAACAGGGCACCTTGGAGAAGGTGACTCGTTGAACTGTTCCCTTACGTGGCAAAAAGAATTACTTTTGATCCATAAATCATTGAAACTCTTCATACCAGCTTAAGGCAATTTACAATCGATCGTTTGAGATAGCTCGAAGAGACGGCATACTCGGACTAGGATGGATGATGTGGACTACCTTGTTGAAGACAACGCAAGGGATGATTTGCTTGCGCGTGCTCTCAAGAACTTGAGCATTTCCATATTCATCAAGGTTCTACCAACATCCGTGGCAAGGATCCTGGCAACACGACATACTACCATGATGACTAGTGATGGATGATGCAGATACAAAGGAGATAACACCTTCTCAGATCTTCCCTTAGCGAGGCTAAGGGAACAGAATCTAGACGATCGACCGAGAGACATTTAGCACTCTGCTTCTAATGTTCTCCTTGATGTGCTAGCGTAATCCATTTATAGATATAGTTTGATATCTAGAACATCAAGTAAAGGGTCGAACTTCGGAAGCTCAAGAATCCATAAGGAATAACTACGGAGGCAGATCCTGCGAGATCCTTATGGGGAGGTGACCAACTTCTTCAACCAAGATACTACAATAATAGGCCTTCCGGTTAGGTGTGTTGGCCACGACATCCACGTTACTGGTTACAGAGAGACCAACATTATAGTTCTTGGAGTACGTTCCAACCATCATATCTGCCTGAGATTCAGATCTGGTTGGTGTTAGGATATTCCAGACCCATCTAGTCTAGAAAGAAAATGAGAGTTTGCAACACAATTTGACGAGATGACGTTGTGAGATTCTCGGGGAATGAACTGCGATAGCAAGCTCCAAAACATGAGCTGGTTCTGCTACAACCTGTGAACATGTTATCCAAGACGAGCATGACCACGTAGTAGTCTTATAGTAAAACGCTATCGAGTTCAGGTGGGGAACCATCATCAAGGATTTCGAAGTCTTTACGCAAGTCCATGGGTTAGATCCCAAGCATAGACTCCTTTTCCTTGAACAAGTCAATCAGTGGCTTGGTGTGCTAGGAACACATATGGGGTGGAGGTAATCAATCTACCAAACCATAGAATACTTCGCACGTATGCATGACTGATTTGAGATGATTCCAAGGGAAAACAAAACAATCTTTCTCAAACTCATGGCGGCAACTTGCACCAAGTGCACATGAATTCGAGGAAGTCACTTCTTCCATCCAACATATGCTTCATGAACGGGACACGAAGGCATTGCTTACAAGTTTTCAACACTAGGTTGATGTTCAACATGAATCATGGGGGAGACAAAATGTTGTTGATGGGCTCAACAACAACTCATCGGAATTTCCATATCACTGGACTTCCACCATCATGTGAACATAGTGATAGCATTGGTCAGACCAAAAGATGTAATGGTGTATGCTCGAGGGATCAACCACGGGTAAGACAACATTACGAACATCGTTAGTTCTGATTTGACTTGACGATAGCCCATACTCAAGTCAAAGTTTTGGCAAGGCAATAGATCCAACAACTGATCACGAGGACCCATCGATGGAGATATCATCTTTCTTCAACACACACACACACAAGGATATCCCTTAGTGATGAACTAAGTGGATTAAGATTTTATCTTCCAACTCTCCAAGTTGTTATTTGGCTCAACCAACTAGCTTAGGGATATCCAGCACAGATTCTTGGTGAAGGGTGATTTATAAGAAAACCAACTTGATCACGAACTCAACATAGCTGTCAGGTGACAACCTGGTAATACTTCCGAGAAGATCTTCGGAAAATCACGAACCACCGATATGTTACTAAGCTCGAGAACAATCTCGCTTTTCAGAGCAAGATGATATGATCAAATAAGCAAGGAATTGAGTAATCCTCACTCATTAATCGAAGGTGCACCAGAAATAAGGAGTAGGTAGCACAATCAATCTTAGGATGATGATTTAAAAACCAACATGCTAAGGATGAGAATATTGTCCATTAACTACCAAGCAACATGGTTGCTAGGAGTATTGATTTCACACATCCTGGTTCACTTGTCGGCATTCCGGTTGTGACAACACGGGACCGAGGGATGAAAAATGATAGCGAGAAGTATCACTGCGTCAAGAATTCATAAGAGGTGGTGTAATTCTCATGACACTCTTGACGTAAAGATGGTAACACTCCAAAGTAGAACAGAACAAAAGCTGGAATTGCAATTGATCTGCGGAGTACAATTGCTTTGACCCAATCCTAGATATGGATGAGGTTCTGGAGTTTGTTTCTCCTAGTCATTCTGGAATAGAATGGCTTGACGGACCACAAGAATAATAGGCATCGATAACATGAATGCACAGCTATTTTTGACTATCAACTGATAGAAGATGGTCGGAATACAACTGAAGAGGAACAACTCGAGGAACATATAATTTTCTGAGTTGTGGATGCATAGATTAGTATGTCGAGCAAAGCTCAACATTTCTTCCGGACAACCCATGCAGATAGGTAGGACTGGCAGATTCACAATGTAGAATGGAGAACTCATTAAGAGCACTCTGGTTGTGTTCTTTTGATACAACAAACTTCTGCCATAAGTGGTTCATACTATTTGGAAGAAGGAAATACCACGGACCTCGAGGACTATCGCAAAGGTTACTAATATCCTAAAGGAACTAGCAACACTATCAACATGAGGTAAGTAGGGTGAATCTCGGGTTCAAGAACCCATGAATAGAATACCTACCACTACATGGCATCACAGGATGCTTTCGAGAATGGTGGCCAGAATCATCACGCCGGGAACACAAAAGATGGCTAGATTACTAGGTGACTCCCTAAAACACCTAGGGTCATAATAATAGCTCCAACATATATGTCGAGGCAATAGAGTACCTCAACCGACCGGTTAGTGTGATTAATCTGGCCCAAATGGACATCAGGAACAGGAGGAAGGGGTTTGCAAATGCATCAGACTATTTAGAAACCTGGAATGACTCGGACAGCATAACGACTGTAAATGCTCAAAAAGATTTGAGACATCCTGCAAAATAGTGGCGTAACCACTTAACATCATCATATCAAGGGTCTGATTTGACTGACAACATACTAAAAGTAGTAGAAACTGAACTGAAACTCGAATCCAACAATCCTATAAGTCTACGGATTAGTAACATGTCATCCTGGTAGATAGATGAGAAGGCCTAGTTCTTAATCCCCGTAGAAGAGAAGAGGATGACTCAGATCAGAAGGCATAAGGTATAAGGAGTAAAAAGAGCCTTACGTTCCCTTCCACAATCAATTCCCTTATATAACTAAAGCATTTCTAGACTCAACTTCGACCAGTTGGCTTGGTAAACCTACAGGCAGTCAGGCTCTGATACCAAAGCTGTCAGGACCCCGATTCCAAGTCACATCGATCTAGCCGGTAACACCTCATATCACTTTGCGGCCTCACGCGCGGTATTCCCAGGGGTGTCGCCTTACCATGGCCCGGGGCCGTTTGCGCCTTTTGGCTCACGTATATGATAGTGTCGCTAGCATCCATATGACAGAGAACCCGGGCCGACATGACTAGTCGTGAACCCAAAGTGGCACTAACTTACGGGGACAGGCATACATGAATCAACATTGAGCATGTCGGTCAGCAGCGTGCGAATCCGGGCTGTAGCACTGGGCTAACAGGACTCCGGAGGTCACCGCGTGACATTTCCCCGAAGGGACAGACACAGGAATGAAGTGAATCACATGCCGGCCAGTCAAGTGTTCCTGAGTAGTAGTGCTGGGCTAGCAGGACTCCTGTGAACCGGGCTGTAGCGGACTACTATGGCTCATGGAAGCACAAGACTACATTTCCCCATAAGAGAGGCTACCAAGGATAAACCACTAGGTTGTCGGATCCCACACATACCAAGCATTTCAATCATACACACAATATGCTCAATATGTGCAATACAACATGGCATCACAACAAGACTCTACGACTCAGAGTATTTATTCATTAGGCTCCGAGGAGCGAGCTAATACAAACATGGGTCTCATGACCCAACATTCAGAGCATACAAGTCAAACACATGCGGAAGCTTAACATGTCTGAGTACAGACATCTACAAATGAAAAAGGCTGAGAAGCCTGACTATCTACCAGATCCTGCCGAGGACACAGGATCGTAGCTGAGGTATCAAGCTAAACGTCGAAGTCCACGCGGAACTACTAGCGAGACTGAAGCCTCTCTGCAAAAACATAAATTAAGCAAACGTGAGTACAATTGTACTCAGCAAGACTTACATCAGAACTAACTACATATGCATCGGTATCAACAAAGGGGGTGGTGGAGTTTAACTGCAGCAAGCCAGCTTTGACTCAGTGGATAACCTAAACTACGACTGCAAGCAACTCTTTTGGGGTGGCGCACACGAGTCCACATGTTCACCATTCAATACACCACTATGGATCCGCTCCCGTCTCCCTACGAGAAGGCCATCCATAGCACTCACACTTATCTTGCGAGTTTTAGAGTATCCACTTTCACTTGTCTATGAACTATGCAAGGGGTCCAAGTTTCCACATCCGAGGAATCCGGCTATTCGAATAGATAATGATAACCCTGCAGGGGTGTACTTCTTCACACACGCTCCCACCACTTACCACCATATACACGTCATGTATCTCGGCAACCTTCAAGCGGAAGCCTGGCGAGGGTGTCGGCCACGGCCTACCTAAACACTTAAGTCTCTAGTCCAGGTTTATCGCCTATCTAGGTTCCATCCGCATGGAGTCCGGTCGAGGTTTCCACATACGGCCCCGAACGATGTGAACAGGGTTCTCGAGACACCAAATGGGCGCCCGGTACACCGTGCCACGGTGTATCTACTGCAACATAGCCCACCCCTAGGGTCAGCGCTATGCACGGCCGCCAACACATAACCTACAAACACCAGAAACTAGTTGCAACTCCTGGACAGAGTACTAGGGTGATTAAGAAGCCGAGAGGGTCAATTAAGGATCCCAATGAGTGGTAGTAGCTGTTCATGGATCACAGACACAGAACTCAGTTCCTGAGGACGGCTGCAATGGGACAACCCACCATGTACTCCTACATGGCCTCTCGCCGCTACCTTTACCAAAAATGTATTCACACACTTAGCTCACACACGATAGGACATGATCACAGACCTCCGATTCATTCCCGATGAATCAGACCTGACGCAACTCTATGCAATAGCAAGCATGACAAACAAGCATGAATGAGTAGGCACATCAGGGCTCAAACAACTCCTACTCATGCTAGTGGGTTCCATCTATTTACTGTGGCAATGACAGGTCATGCAGAGGATAAGGGGTTCAACTACCGCAACAAGTAACAGATGAATCATTGTTGTCCTAATGAAGTAAAAGAGAGCAGGAGCGAGAGAGTGGGGTTGTATCGGAATGAACAAGGGGGTTTTGCTTGCCTGGCACTTCTGAAGATATCATTGGGTCTTCATCAGTGTCAACGATCACAGCGTTGGTACAACGTCTATCGAGAGGGGACAACCACCGGCAACAGAGAAGGAACACAATCAATGAAATGCACAACATGATGCATGACAACGACATGGCAATATGTTGTTGATTGAGCTAATGCAACTAGCAACACAATTAAATGAAGTTGGTTTGAACCCAAAGTTCAAATTCAAACTCCACATGTGGTTATTTAAATACCATTCATTTGGTTTGTCCTAAATAGTGGCCTTAAGTTGTTCTAACATGCATGAAAATGGTACAGATGGATTCCTTGAATTTTTCTGATAATTTTTCATATATAATTTATTTCATTCTGAGTTATAGATAATTTTCTATGAATTTTAGAAGTTTTGGCTATTTTCCGGAATTTTCTGAATTATTTAAAATTCAGAAAATCATTTACTGCGTCAGCATGACATAGGGGTGACGTCAGCAGGTCAACTGGGTCGGCTAGGTCAAACCTGACCTGTGGGACCCATACGTCAGTGTCTTAGGCTGGTTTGGGTGGATGACAGGTGGGACCGGTCAAAGGCCACGTCAGCAAAGTCAACCTGACATGTGGGCCCGGTGGGTTAGTCTAAGTTAAACAGGGAATAATATTCGGGGTTAATTAGCATGTGGGGCCCAGTTTTCAATGACTCCAGGGGGTAATCAGTAGGGTGCTTAGGCCCTGATGATGGTGCCACGTCAGCCACTGGCGTTTAACCACCAGTGACGACAGGCCGCGGCGGTGCCCGCTTCGGGTTTGCTCTAAAGGCCACCGTTCGACGCAAGGAATGGCCCGTTTGAAAGAGAGGAGAGAGACGCATCCGTGGGTGGCCGTGGTTCGAGCGGGGATGGACGGAGTCAACGACGGCGACCAAAACGGCGGCGGCCGGAGCACGGTGGGTTGCGGGTTTGGGGTTGCGGTGCACAAGAGGGGGAGATGTTGGTGGCTACGGTCTCATGGGGTCATTCTAAGAACGGTAGTGTACTCAGGTGGAAGCTCCAGTGGCTATAGCCACGACGGCCACATGGCGCGGCGGCGGTGAGCTTCGGCTCCGGTGAGAACGTGGGCTACAAGGTGCAATCGAGGCGGGGAAGAGGGGGGTTCGAAGCGGTAGCTCACAGCGGTTGTAGGGGGCGTCGAAGTGGGCTCGGGGAAGCACAGACGGCGTCGTGGCATTTCCGGCGATCTCGGTGGCCCGAGGTAGAAGACGACGATGTCGAGGGTGTTGCGGTGCTTCCTAGCTCACGTGGCTCGGTGGGGTATGCGGGGAAAGCGTGGCGGAGCTCCCGAGCACGTTGGATGGGCGAGGGAGGGCTAGTGGCCGTGGCAACAGCGAGCGGCGGCGACGGGCATGCTCGGCCATGGGGGGAATCAGAGAAGCGAGGGGGAGGGAGGTCCAGAGAGCGAGGGAGAAGTGAGAGGGGGTCGGGGAGGTGGCGTGGCACTCGTGGAGGCATCCAGGCCCTCGACGGCGAGCAGGAGCTGGCGAGGCGCGTGCCAGCGCGCCGCGGCCACGCGCTCATCCTCCTAGCAAAGGAGGAAGACGACAGGGGAGGGGTCCAGGTGGGCCGGGTCGGCCACTTGGGCCGCCAGGTAAGGTCCAGGTGGGCTTCTCTCTCTCTCTCTTTATTTTTCTTCTGTTTTCTATCTTTCTGCTACTGTTTTGGCTTTAGTAAAAATACTAAAGCATTTTGTAAAATGCTGGAATAATTTGTGGACACTCTCTAGATTATTCTAGTGGCCCACATTTAATTTCAGCATTATCTGAGCATTTAATTTATTTATAGTATTTAAATGCCCAAAGTCAAATACAATATGAATTAATTCAAAAATCTAGGAATGACCTAGAAATATGTTCATCATTTTTGGCAGAGGTTTTCACCCTTATCAGAAATCATGAACATTTTCAAAGGGCTTTTTTGGGTTCATTGAAAATGACTTTAGTTGAGCCTATTTGAAATCCATGTGGTGCTAGGGTTTGAACATCCCCATTTCAGGTTTCTGAGAAAAAGTAAACATGATGCATGGAGGTTATGCAAGGATAGGCAAGACTAAGCTAGGGCTGTGACAGGCATACTAGTGACACTCTGTTTGTCTATGTATTCACACATGTATTATGTTTCCGGTTAATACAATTCTAGCATGAATAATAAACATTTATCATGAAATAAGGAAATAAATAATAACTTTATTATTGCCTCTAGGGCATATTTCCTTCAGTCTCCCACTTGCACTAGAGTCAATAATCTAGATCACATCGCCATGTGACTTAACATCAATAGTTCCCATCACCATGTGATTAACACCCATAGTTCAGATCGTCATGTGACCAACACCCAAAGGGTTTACTAGAGTCAATAATCTAGTTCACATCTCTATGTGATTAACACCCAAAGAGTACTAAGGTGTGATCATGTTTTGCTTGTGAGAGAAGTTTAGTCAACGGGTCTGCAACATTCAGATCCATATGTATATTGCAAATTTCTATGTCAACAATGCTCTGCACGGAGCTACTCTAGCTAATTGCTCCCACTTTCAATATGTATCTAGATCGAGACTTAGAGTCATCTGGATCAGTGTCAAATTTTGCATCGACGTAACCCTTTACGATGAAACTTTTTGTCACCTCCATAATTGAGAAACATATCCTTATTCCACTAAGGATAATTTTGACCGCTGTCCAGTGATCTACTCCTAGATCACTATTGTACCCCCTTGCCAAAATTAGTGTAGGGTAGACAATAGATCTGGTACACAGCATGGCATACTTTATAGAACCTATGGCCAAGGCATAGGGAATGACTTTCATTCTCTTTCTATCTTCTGCCGTGGTCTGGCTTTGAGTCTTACTCAATTTCACACCTTGTAACACAGGCAAGAACTCTTTCTTTGACTGTTCCATTTTGAACTACTTCAAAATCTTGTCAAGGTATGTACTCATTGAAAAACATATCAAGCATCTTGATCTATCTCTATAGATCTTGATGCTCAATATGTAAGCAACTCACCAAGGTCTTTCTTTGAAAAAATCCTTTCAAACAATCCTTTATGCTTCGTAGAATAATTCTATATTATTTCCGATCAACAATATGTCATTCACATATACGTATCAGAAATGCTATAGTGCTCCCACTCACTTTCTTGTAAATACGGGCTTCACCGCAAGTCTGTATAAAACTATATCCTTTGATCAACTTATCAAAGCGTATATTCCAACTCCGAGATGCTTGCACCAGTCCATAGATGGATTGCTGGAGCTTGCATATTTTGTTAGCACATTTAGGATTGACAAAACCTTCTGGTTGCATCATATACAACTCTTCTTTAATAAATCCATTAAGGAATGCAGTTTTGTTTATCCGTTTGCCAGATTTCATAAAATGCGGCAATTGCTAACATGATTCCGACAGACTTAAGCATAGATACGAGTGAGAAACTCTCATCATAGTCAACACGTTGAACTTGTCGAAAACCTTTTGCGACAATTCTAGCTTTGTAGATAGTAACACTACTATCAGCGTCCGTCTTCCTCTCGAAGATCCACTTAATCTCGATGACTTGCCGATCATTGGGCAAGTCAATCAAAGTCCATACTTTGTTCTCATGCATAGATCCCATCTCAGATTTCATGGCCTCAAGCCATTTTTCGGAATCTGGGCTCATCATCGCTTCCTCATAGTTCATAGGTTCGTCATGGTCAAGTAACATGACCTCCAGAACAGGATTACCATACCACTCTGGTGCGGATCTCACTCTGGTTTACCTACGAGGTTCGGTAGTAACTTGATCTAAAGTTACATGATCATCATCATTAGCTTCCTCACTAGTTGGTGTAGTAGTCACAGGAACGGATTTCTATGATGAACTACTTTCCAATAAGGGAGCCGGTACAGTTACCGCATCAAGTTCTACTTTCCTCCCACTCACTTCTTTCGAGAGAAACTCCTTCTCCTAGAAAGGATCCATTTTAAGCAACAAAGATCTTGCCTTCGGATATGTGATAGAAGGTGTACCCAATAGTCTCTTTTTGGGTATCCTATGAAGACGCACTTCTCCGATTTGGGTTTGAGCTTATCATGCTGAAACTTATTTCACATAAGCATTGCAACCCCAAACTTCAAGAAACGACAACTTTGGTTTCTTGCCAAATCACAGTTCATACGGAGTCGTCTCAAACGAATTTACATGGTGCCCTTTTTACGTGAATGCAGCTGTCTCTAATGCATAACCCCAAAACTATAGTGGTAAATCGGTAAGAAACATCATAGATTGCACTATATCCAATAAAGTACGGTTATGACGTTCGGGCACACCATTATGTTGTGGTGTTCCAGGTGGCACGAATTTGTGAAACTATTCCACATTGTTTTAATTTGAAGACCAAACTTGTAACTCAAATATTTGTCTCCGTGATCAGATCGTAGAAACCTTATTTTCTTGTCACGATGATTTTCCACCTCACTCTGAAATTCTTTGAACTTTTTCAAATGCTTCAGACTTATGTTTCATCAAGTAGATATACCCATATCTGCTCAAATCATCTGTGAAGGTCAGAAAATAACGATACTTGCCGCGAGCCACAACACTCATTGGATCGCGTACATCAGTATGTATTATTTCCAATAAGTCAGTTGCTCGCTCCATTGTTCCGGAGAATGGAGTCTTAGTCATCTTGCCCATAAGGCATGGTTTGCAAGCATCAAGTGATTCATAATCAAGTGATTTCAAAAGCCCATCATCATGGAGTTTCTTCATGCGCTTTACACCAATATGACCTAAACGATAGTGCCATAAATAAGTTGCACTATCAGAATTAACTTTGCATCTTTTAGTTTCAATATTATGAATATGTGTATCACTATGATCGAGATCCAACGAACCATTTTCATTGGTGTGTAACCATATAAGGTTTTATTAATGTAAACAGAATAACAATTATTCTCTATCTTAAATGAATAACTGTATTGCAATAAACATGATCAAATCATATTCATGCTCAACGCAAACACCAAATAACACTTGTTTAGGTTCATCACAATTCCCGAAAGTATAGGGAGTGTGCGATGATGATCATATCAATCTTGGAACCACTTCCAACACACATCGTCACTTCACCCTTAACTAGTCTCTGTTCATTCTGCAACTCTCGTTTCGAGTTACTAATCTTAGCAACTGAACTAGTATCAAATAATGAGGGGTTGCTATAAACACTAGTAAAGTACACATCAATAACATGTATATCAAATATACTTATGTTCACTTTGCCATCCTTCTTATCTGCCAATCACTTGGGGTAGTTCCGCTTTCAGTGACCAATCCCTTTGCAGTAGATGCACTTAGTCTCAGGCTTAGGTCCAGACTTGGGTTTTTTCACTTGAGCAGCAACTTGCTTGCCGTTCTTCTTGAAGTTCCCCTTTCTTCCCTATGTCCCATTACTTGAAACTAGTGGTTTTGTTTACCATCAACACTTGATGCTTTTCTTGAGTTCTACCTTCGTTGATTTCAGCATCACGAAGAGCTTGGGAATCGTTTCCGTTATCCCTTGCATATTATAGTTCATCACGAAGTTCTACTAACTTGGTGATGGTGACTAGAGAATTCTGTCAATCACTATTTTATCTGGAAGATTAACTCCCACTTGATTCAAGTGATTGTAGTACCCAGACAATCTGAGCACATGCTCACTACTTGAGCTATTCTCCTCCATCTTTTAGCTATAGAACTTGTTGGAGACTTCATATCTCTCAACTAGGGTATTTGCTTGAAATATTAACTTCAACTCCTGGAACATCTCATATGGTCCATGACATTCAAAACGTCTTTGAAGTCCCGATTCTAAGCCGTTTAAGCATGGTGCACTAAACTATCAAGTAGTCATCATTTTGAGCTAGCCAAACGTTCATAACGTCTGCATCTGCTCCTGCAATAGGTCTGTCACCTAGCGGTGCATCAAGGACATAATTCTTCTGTGCAGCAATGAGGAAAATCCTCAGATCATGGATCCAATCCGTATCATTGCTACTAACATCTTTCAACTTAGTTTTCTCTAGGAACATATCAAAAATAAAAAAGGGGAGCTAAACGCGAGAAATTGATCTACAACATAGATATGCTAACACTACCAGGACTAAGTTCATGATAAATTAAAGTTCAATTAATCATATTACTTAAGAACTCCCACTTAGATAGACATCCCACTAATCCTCTAAGTGATCATGTGATCCAAATCAACTAAACCATGTCCGATCATCACGTGAGATGGAGTAGTTTCAATGGTGAACATTGTCGGCGTTCTGGGAACGGGGGTCCCCAGACTTGCCTGCCTGCGGCTTGCGGCGTGGCTCAAAAGGGGGCCCAGCGTGGCCCATCTTCATCAACACATACCCAAGACCCTCGCGAGGGGCCAAGCCTCGCGGGGCGGATGACACGGAGTTTCCTCAGGCACGGCCTCATCAGGCTGGCTCGCAAGGAGACGGAGAGATCAAGGCGGGGTACCTCACGAGGTACCCGTGACGCAAGCCATGACGACCAAAGGCGCCGGGCGGGCGCCAGCCGCGCAGTGTCCTCCTTTCCTCTTTGGTGCAAAGGGAGCAAGCGCAGGCGAGAGCATCAAGCAAAGGCACCCGTTTCGGTGCAACGAGACCAAGACCAGTCCAACGGCAGGGAGGAAGTCATTGTGGAGCCCAAGCCAGCGTCACCACCAGAGCCTTTGGCAGGCGAGGACCAACTTTAGTCAGGATAAGTGTACCAGATGTTCCCCTTCAAAATGGCCAATTGTTGGCGCCCTTCCCGCTCAATATTTGGGAAGAGGCCCAGGGCCTTTGCCTATAAATAGGACTAGCCACCCCCAGGGTAGAGGGGCAATCAAGAAGGGAGAATCTAGAAGCCAAGAGAGAAACTAGCTAGGATCGGATCGAGTAGCATCACACACACAGAGAGAGAAGGGCGACTGAACTCCTCCCAGCAGTTCATTCCCCCAGCCAAGAACAGACCCTCGTGAGGCTGTTCTTCCTTGTATTGCTCATCATCATCAGCCTAAGAGGCAATCCACCACACCACACACTGGAGTAGGATATTACACCACAACGGTGGCCCGAACCAGTATAAACCCTATGTCTCTTGTGCTGTTCTTTCCATAGCTTAGATCTTAGCGAGGCGTAGGGGTGCAGGTAGGTAGAAGGGGAAATCTCCGCGCGCACCCCGGTTTTCGAACCTCAAGGGTCTGCCGGAACCCGAAATCCGACATTTGGCGCGCCAGGTAGGGATGCGCCGGAATTCGTCTTCCACCACCCCGTTCTCCTCCGACCATCGCGTCCATGTCTAACGCTCATCGGGCCCGCGCCGAGCGCCGGGCCACTCTCGCTTCCCGCGTCGCCAGGACGGCTCCTGTCGGCGGGTGTCCTCGCCGTTCCCCGTCACCTGCCGTCAACGCCGCCATCGGTCCGGTGGGGAACAAGCAGCAAGCGTCGTCTCAGCATCCGTCCGTGCGGCAAGACGGCCGCACCGCTACTCCCTCGCTCACCCCAGCTGGTTCTTCGTCCCGCGCGCTCCACGCACCCATGGAGTCTCGAGCTGCGCTCATCGCGGCAAACGAGCTCCTGCGCTACCATCCCGTCAACGACGTCTACGAAGAATGGCTCGACCGCGTCGCCAAGCTCGTCCGCGCCGCAGGGGGCTCTCCTGCGCCGTCCGTTCCGCTACACCGCACCCCGCCCCGCGCGGGCAACGAAGCTCCGGGGGCGCCCCAGCCGCCTCCTCCTCAAGAAGGCACCATGGCTCCAAGGCGCGTGGCCCCTGGGCAGAACCCGCTCCGTCAGGTGCCAGCGCGGCAAGAGCAGAGCCGCCAAGAAGTCCCTCGCCCGCAAGAAGCTGCCCGGGCGCTCCCTGCTCCAGCACGTCGCGACCATGCTCCTGCTCCCGCACGTCAAGACCCCGCGCTGCTCCCAGCTGCAGCGCGTGGGGACATGCAAGACCAAGCTCTCCGTCACCCAAGGCCTCCCGTGGCCACAGCAGGCTGCCGTGCCTTCACCACCGAGCTACGCAGCGTCGCGTGGCCCGGCAAGTTCAAGCCAGACCTGCCTCCTTGTTACGACGGCACGGCCGACCCTGCGGAGTTCCTCCAGCTCTATGAACTGGGCATCGAAGCTGCCAACGGAGATGAGAAGGTCATGGTGAACTGGTTTCCCATGGCACTCAAGGACGGGGCCCGCACCTGGCTCCTGAACCTGGCTCCAGGCACGATCTCCTCCTGGGACGAGATGTGCACCCGCTTCATCGCCAACTTCCAAGGTACTCGCGACCGGCCACCCGCCATGAGCGACATGCGCCGCATCAAGCAACAACCCGGAGAGACCCTGCAGAAGTACATACAGCGCTTCAACAACGCACACCTCAAGATTCCCAAGGTGACCGAGGAGGCCATCATCTCAGCCTTCTCCGACGGCGTGCGTGATGTCAAGATGAAGGAGGAGCTGGCGATGCATGAAGACCTGTGCACTTCCTTGGAGTTGTTCAACTTGGCAACCAAGTGCGCCAGGCCTGAGGAAGGGCGTCTCTCCCTCCTCGAGCTGCCTGTCGCGGACCCAGAAGAGAAGAAGCCCAAGGCCAAGGATGTGAAGCGCAAGGGGGCTATCGTGCTCACGGTAGAACCAGACACCAAGCGGGGCAGAGATCCGCCCGAATCTTCCAAGGGCAGTCGGTACTGTGTGTACCACGACCTCCACACCCACAACACCAACGAATGTCAAGAGCTCCGAGCCGTGCGAGAAGGAAGGATCGGCCGTCGTCCCGACCACGGTGACCGGGGCTACAGTCGAGGAGGAGGAAGGAACGCAGGACGCTGGGAAGACCGCTGCCCGCGCCAAGGGTGGCGCGATCGACCTCGCGAGGATCGCTGGCAAGACCCGCCTTGCGAGGGAGACTGGAGGGATCAGCCTCACGAGGATCGCCCACAAGGCAACGCAGGCCTCCCTCCGCTGCCGCCGCAGCCAAGGAGAAACGAGGACCGCCATCAGGACGAGGGGGCTGGGGGCTTCCAGGAGCCGCGCGCGATCGCCTGCATCCTGGGCGGGGCTCAAGCCCCAGCCTCTCAACGCATCTTCAAGCAGTTCGCCCGCGAAGTGAATGCAGTCCTCCCCAAGCTCGAAGCCACGTGCCCTCTCAGGTGGTCGGCGTGCGCCATCACGTTCAGCTCAGCAGGTCAGCTCAAGTGTGCGGCCACAGCCGGAGTCCTCCCGATGCTTTGTTCCCCAATCATCAGCAACGTGGTGGTCACCAGGACCCTCATCGATGGCGGGGCAGGGCTCAACGTCCTGTCCGTGGAAACATTCAACAATTTCCAAGTGGCCTACAACCAGCTTCAGCCAACCAAGCCTTTCTCTGGAGTCACCGACGGCTGCACGGTCCCGATTGGGCAGGTCCTCCTCCCTGTCACCTTCGGGGCACGCGACAACTACCGCACCGAGCTCATCGACTTCGATGTCGCTCACATTCGCCTGCCGTACAACGCCATCCTTGGGTACCCAGCGATGGCCAAGTTCATGGCCGTAACTCACCACGGCTACAACATCCTCAAAATGCCAGGAAGTGGCGGAGTCATCACGGTGCCCTGTGAAGAGAAGGACGAGGTGTGTTCCCTGGAACGAGCCTTTAGGCCAAATCACTGGAAGGCCCGGATCACGGAAGCAGGAGGCTTCCCGAGACCGCCCCCCAAGAAGAAGAAGACATCGTCCGGCCTGGCCCCTCAGGAGGCAGTCCCCTCAGGGCCCGCGCCTGCCCAGGGGGAACCTCCTTCCATCGCATAGGAAAGCGCGCCCGACGCCCTCCTCAGGCAGGGCTCGGGGACTCCCCCTGGAGGGCCACCGACCTGGCTAAGGTCATGAGGGAGGCGCTTGGGGACCACATGGAGGCGTGTTTCGAAGCACGTTTCCCTCAAGAAGGAGTAAGGCAAGGAGAGCCAGACCCTCAGGAGTTCGTCAGCAAGGCCATTCAGGAGCTACAGGAGTCAAGAGTCATGAAAGGCGGCTGCCGTCTACCAGCTGTGGCTCCCCATCCAGGCGAGGATGGTGGGCTGCGCGTCTGCATCGACATACCAGGGCTCAATCGAGTCGCCTCTCTGGAGCGCCTCTGGCCCTCGCGAGTGGGGCGCTGCGAAGGTCCACACCACAGCTACATTCGCATGCCTTACGGCTTGCCGAACGCGGCTGCCACATACCAGTGCCTCATGAGGGGCATCATGGAGGCTCAAGAGGCCAGGCGTTCCGCAGCCCTCGCGGAGATGGAGATGGTCCGCGAGGAGCCACCAACGCCTCCGGAGCCTCCTGAGGCCCCTGGGCCTGGGGGCTCGTGAGGATCGGCTTCCGCAGCCCACCGAGTCTGCTACGCCAACACTCCTTCGTCCTCAACATCATCAGGTGACATCTTTCAAGTTTCATTTCCAGCTGGGAGCGCCCCCTAGGGCTGCATAATTCCCAGGCTGCGTGGGTCCGTCCCTGCGGCATGTATCCCTTTTATTTCATGTTGTTAGCTTACCTTGTTGGGGGCGCCCCACGGGCTGCATCATCCCCAAGTCGCTCGGGCCAGACCCAGCGGCATGTATCCCTTTTGCGTTTATTTCCGGCTATGCGTTCGACCCACCATGCTTGATTATTTGATGCCTGTCCACGGCACCTCTTCTTCTCCATGCCGACCACGTGCATGTTAAAGGGGGGGTACCTGAGCATCGCGACTCAGGGCTCTTACTGGCTCTCCAGCCCTCACCCTCTGGCCTTGTCCACGGCATCGCGACCTGGCATACCAGCGACGGCTGAGACTAGCTCGAGGGCCGGGACCCGAGGACAGAGAGTGCCGGCATCTAACCAAATTTGCAGGGACACATCACAAGATAAGGCCCAGTGCCAGGCGCAACCCGCCTAGAGGTAGGGCCCCGTGAGTCCCGCGCTAGCTCATGGGTGCCCAGATACACCTCGCCAGGCCCTACCGTGCCAGCCCCGGGGGCTCCTCCCGGAGGGGAGCCCCCTCCCACGTACCAGTGGAAGCACCATGCTCCGCGCTGGCTGACGACACTGCCGAGGAGCGGCTATGCCCATACACATACGGAAGTGCTATGCTCCGCGCTGGTGATAAACAACTGAGGGCGGCCCCTGGGCCGCATCAACCTCAGGGAGCCCAGAGCTCAGTGTCTAGCCTCATCGTAACGCCTCCCCTCGGGAGTGCCGCGCGAGGGGGCTGGGCACGGGGGCTGCACCTGGGTCACGCCCAGACGCACGCCACCCAGCCAGGCCCCCCGGGCCTGGTTCGTCGCGCGTCTCTCCCCGAGCGGAGCCAAGGTACGAAGGCCGTTTGAGCGTCAAGGGGGACTCCTGAGCATCGTGACTCAGGAGCCTAACTGGCCACGTAGCCCCTCACTCCTTAGTTCCGAAAGGCTAACGGCGGTTGAGGTATGCGCGCGGCCGGGCTCTGCAGACGTAGAACGGTAGATCCACCCACATCACACCTCCCTACTTGTTGTTCGTGCGCCAAGGGGGACTCCTGAGCATCGCGACTCAGGAGCCTAACTTGTCACATAGCCCCTCACTCCTTGGTCCCGTCCTGGTTTCCGGTCGGGGCTAACGGCGGCTGAGGTATGTGCGGGGCCAGGCTCTGCCGGCGTAGAACATAAGCAAGTAGGAAGGAAAAGCGTAAATTTCAAGGAATTCAAAAGCAAGTATTACAGTCCGCACTGTTATCTCAATGCCAAACGCAAGTTTAAACGCCTCCCCGAGGCATGATACATGTGCAGGAATTAAAGGCAGGACAGGAGCCACAACGGAGTCACTTGTCGGCGGTGGAGCAGCACGGAGTGGGTTCGCCTCATGGAGCAGCGGGGTCGGCAGCGCCTTGCTTCGGCTTGGTGCTGAAGGCCCGGAACTTCCCCAGCAGAGCCTCCGCGCGACCCTTCACGGCCTTGGCAGCGGCACGCTCGCCGCTTACTGGCTCCAGCAGGTTGTCGAGGTCGACGTCGGGATCGCGAAGGTAGATGTGGGTGAGGACCCGCGTCAGCGCTGCAGAAGATAGGACACGCGCCTCGGCCTCGGCCGTGGGGCCAAGGCCAAGGGCGACATCTTCAAGAGCGTGAACCGGGAAGGGAAGCAGCTTGGCGGGGCCATCCTCGGCGCCAGCCAGTGGGGTCTCCAGGCCGCTGTCGTAAAGCGTCCTCAGCGAGGAGCGAGCCTTCGCCTCCATCTCCGCGAAGGCCACGCGGTCCTTGGCAAGAACCTGGGCCTTGTCATCCAGCTCGACCTTCCTCGCCCCCAACTCCTGCTCCAGCGCGCCTAGGCGGTCACGGCGCCTCCTGAGCTTGACCTCCCTCTCCTTGACGGCCGCCTCACGAGCCTTCACGCCTTCTTCCTGCTCTTGGCGCAGGCGGGCCTCTTTCGCGAGCTGGTCCCGCAGGCCTTGCAGCTCGTCCTCCAGCACCTTGCAGCGACCACGGACGTCAACCACCTCCCCCAGGGCTGCGTCACGAGCAGCCTTCGCCTCAAGGACGGCCTGCCTCTCCTCATCGCAAGCCGTCGAGGCCTGGACCAGCGTCGCCTGAATCGAAGCGTCGGAGCGAATCCATCCTGAAGCCAGCTCCAAGCGCCCGGCCACCAAGCGAGGGTCGGCGCCAAGAAGATCCTGCCGCAGCCGGTCCAGCTCAGCAGCAGCACGATCCAGAACGGCAGGAGGAGTCAGAGAGACAGCAATCGATGGAGTAGGAGGAGAAGGCGGCAGCGCGACCACAACATCCTGAGGCGGAGCCTACTGCGCCCCAACGGCTGTAGTGGCGGCAGCAGGCAAAGGCACCTCGGGAGTCACTTGGGCCATGGGAGCTGAGCTCGCCCCAGCCGGCTCAGCCAGGCCTCGCGAGGACGACCGGGCAGGAGAAGCCCATGCGTCGCGGTCACCTTCCTTCGCGGGCTGAGGCGCTGCCACGGATGGAACCTCAGGAGCTCCCTTCGGCTTCTTTGCTGCGGGCGCCAGCCTGTCCAAGAGATGTGGACGTCAAGCCTCAGCAGCAGAACAAGAATCAAGCGCTTACGGGTCGTCGCCAGTGAGCTCACGCAGCCTCCGGCCAAATTTGAAGCCTGAAAGCCGGCTGGAAGGGTCAACCTTGGGAAGCTCGGGAGCGGAAGGCGTGTCTGCGGTCCGCCTCGGGGCCGGGGCAGACCCGCGGGAGATCAGCCCGGTCCTATCCTTCTTCGGGATCGGGGGCAAGCTCCCGCCGCCCTGCTCGTCATCATCCTCGTCGTCATCGCTCGGAGAGAGGCGGGGAGCGCGGGACCTGCGCCGAGGGAGGGGAGCCCTTGTCGGATTTCGGGTTCCGGCAGACCCTTGAGGTTCGAACACTGGGGTGCGTGCAGAGATTTCGCCTCCTACCTACCTGCACCCCTCCGCCTCGCTAAGATCTAAGCTATGGGAAGAACAACACGAGAGACACAGGGTTTATATTGGTTCGGGCCACCGTTGTGGTGTAATACCCTACTCCAGTGTGTGGCGTGGTGGATTGCCTCTTGGGCTAATGATGATGAACAATACAAGGAAGGACAGCCTCGCGAGGGTCTGCTCTTGGCTGGGGCGATGAACTGTTGGGAGGAGTTCAGTCACCCTTCTCTCTCTCTTCTCCGATTGTTGATCTCCGACCTCTAGCCTCTAACCTCTCTCTCTCCCTCTGATCGATTATCCCCCCTCCCCTGGGGGTGGCTAGTCCTATTTATAGAGGCCCTGGTCCTCTTCCCAAATATCGAGCGGGAAGGGAGCCAACAATGGCGGGCTAATTTGAAGGGGGACAGCTAGTACCAGCTATCCTGACAAAAGTAGTCTTCGCCTGCACAAAGCTCTGGTGGTGACGCCGTCTTGGGCTCCACAATGACCTCCGTCTTGCGGTCCTTCCGGTCTTGGTCTTGTTGCACCGAATGGCAACCTTTGCCTGATGCCTTGGTACTCCGCGGCTGCGCTTGCTCCCTTTCCACCAAAGAGGAAAGGAGGACACTGCGCGGGCTGGCGCCCGCCTAGCGCCCTTGGTCATCATGGCTTGCGTCACGGGCACCTCATGAGGTACCCCGCCTTGATCTCTCCGCCTTCTCGCGAGCTAGCCTGGTGAGGCCGTGCCTGAGGAAGCTCCGCGCCGTCCGCCCCGCGAGGCTTGGCCCCTCGCGAGGGTCTTGGGTCTGTGTTGGTGAAGATGGGCTGTGCTGGGCCCCCCTTTGAGCCATGCCGCAGGCCGCAGGCAGGCAAGTCTGGGGACCCCCGTTCCCAGAACGCCGACAGTAGCCCCCGGGCCCAAGGCGCGCCCGGACTGGGCCGTGCAGGGAGGCGGAAGGGCGAGGGTGAAGCGCCACGGGCCCTAACAGCCTGCGGCCTTGGGCGTCGCGTGGCGGTTGATTGGACGTGGGCGTCTCCACTTCCCCATGGCGCCTCGGCAACTGCACGGATTGGACAAGTCCCTGCATGCAAAACGGGTCATGATTACCTGCGATCGTGGAGGTCGGCGGTTGGCCTTCGCCGGCTATAAGTACGGAACGGTGCGCGCCCTTCTAGTTCATCCCCCCTTGCTTCTCCTTCTTCCCGGTCCTTGCTCCGTCTTGCTGCGATGGCTCCGATCCACCGGTTCTCGACGGCAGAGAAGGGAAAGGCTCCCCGAGAGGAACCAGACCCGCTCCCGCCGAAGAAACAGCTCGTCCTCCATGGCCTGGACGAGGGGGCTCATCAGGTGGTGTCGAGGCCCTGGTGTGAGCGGGCACCGCCGGGGTTCCCGCTTCCCTTGTACGCCCACAACGAGGGCCCTGAAGGAGCTGATGCTGATCGCCACGGGCGGCACCGCCGTCGGCACCGACGGGTCACGAAGGTGTGGGTCGTCCCCCCAGGGGTCCACACCGAGGGCTCCTCCCGAGAGTTCGTGTTCCACGTCGCCATGCCTCCTCAGTCTTGGATTCGCCTTCCTCCCTTCTTCGCCACCATCATCCTGCAGGGAGAGCCCCTGGAGCTTTGGCTGCAGCACGCCGGCTGCAGCACCCTCGCGACCGAGGCAGAGGTCGCGGTCGTTGCCCCGGGCGAGGTCTTCATGACTCGGGGCTGGAGCGAAATCGCCCGGGTTTGCAGGACAAGGGGCGCCTTCGCGATCCACTTGGATTACGACGGTGCTTCGGTGATGTTCTTCAAGGTCTTTGATGCGAACGGGCGCCGGCTGGAGTGGTGCCCCGGGAGAGGTGGCTGGGACCCTGCTGCGGCGGGGACTGGGCCCGCCGACCGCTCCCTTGGCGGCTCCTCAGGCGGCAGAGGCGTCGGAGGTTCCAGCGACTCCAGCGAGCTCTTCACGACTCCGGAGACGAGCGACGACAGCTACAAGCCCCCAAGCCGGCGCCGCTCTTGGAGCAGGGCGGGCTCGTCAGGCCGCCGCCGACTCTGATCTGGATGAGGTTGGCGCCGGTGCTTGACGGCCCACTATTGATGATGGCGTCCTCTGCAGGGGCGCGCGTAGTTAGTGTCCCTTTAGGATCTGTTCCCTGCGAGGAATCAAAGACACGTCCGGTGGGGGCTTGTAAGGTGCCTGTGATCCTGTTTTGTTAATATAACCCTTGTCGTAGAATTGTGCGAGTTGCTCATACCGTCTTAGCTCAGTCCTCCCTTTCGAACCTCACGAGGGCTTGGTGCTCTGCGCCGACAGGTCCCAGTCCCAAGGCGGCTTCAGCCGTCGCTGGTATGCCAGGTCGCGATGCCGTGGTCAAGGCCAGGAGGTGAGCGACCCGGAGTCCGGTAAGAGCCCCTGAGTCGCGATGCTCAGGAGGTCCCCTTTGGCGCTCAAGCAGCCGTCGTTCGGTGAGAAAGGAGAGCGGCGTCGCTAACACGGGATTGCATTAGGTGCGGGGGTGGTGCCACGGTAGCTGGCGCTTCCGGGTGGTGACTTATCTCGAGAATCAGGGGCCGCTCTCTGGTGTGTCGTCGGGTCCGTGCATCGGCAGGCGCGAGGTTGCTCGGCGAGGTCCTCACGTCTCCCTCCCCTCTCGCCTTTGCTCCCCTTTCTGCTCTACGTCCTTGGGTCCCGGCCCTCGAGCGAGTCCCAGTCGTCGCTGGTATGCCAGGTCACGATGCCGTGGACAAGGCCAGAGGGTGAGGGCTAGAGAACCAGTAGGAGCCCTGAGTCACGATGCTCAGGCACCCCCCCCCTTTAACGTGCAAGCGGTTCGCACGGATGAGAGTGAAGGAGACACTGCAAGGGCCTCGCCTGACGCAGCTCCTTCAGGAGATCCTGTAGACCCATCATAGAAAAAACGAGGGGTTGCCATGACAATTGACAGTCAGCCGTTGGTTGCTCCCGAGGGGTAACGAGGCACTGAAGGCTTGACGAGGTGGCGCCATGCGGGACTGCCGCGGCCAGAGCTCAGCCATTCAGGTTTGTCGGCGTTGCAGGGACGGACCCATGCGCAAGCATCGTGCCGTTTAAGAGCAGTTCCTTCAGTTGGCGTCAGTTGAGCGGACAGCCAGGTCAAACACATTAGCCGCGAAGGAGTGGATTCATCCAAATAGATGCTGGGAAGGCGGACATCACTGGGTCAGGCCCGAGCGACTTGGGGATGATGCAGCCCGAGGGGCGCTCCCAACAAGGTAAGCTAACAACATGAAATAAAAGGGATACATGCCGCAGGGACGGACCCACGCGGCCTGGGAATAATGCAGCCCTGGGGGGCGCTCCCAGCTGGAAGTGAAACTTGAAAGATGTCACCTGATGACGTTGAGGACGAAGGGGTGCTGGTGTAGCAGACTCGGTGGGCTGCGGAAGCCGATCCTCACGAGCCCCCAGGCCCGGGGGCCTCGGGAGGCTCCGGAGGTGCTGGCGGCTCCCCGCGGACCATCTCCATCTCCGCCAGGGCTGCGGAACGCCTGGCCTCTTGTGCCTCCATGATGCCCCTCATGAGGCGCTGGTACGTGGCAGCCGCGTTCGGCAAGCTGTAAGGCATGCGAACATAGATGTGGGGTGGACCTCTGCAGCGCCCCACACGCGAGGGCCAGAGGCGCTCCAGAGAGGCGACTCGGTTGAGCCCTGGTATGTCGATGCAGACGTGCAGCCCACCATCCTCGCCTGGATGGGGAGCCACTGCTGGTAGACGGCGGCCGCCTTTCATGACCCTTGACTCCTGTAGCTCCTGAATGGCCTTGCTGACGAACTCCTGAGGGTCTGGCTCTCCTTGCCTTACTCCTTCTTGAGGGAAACGCGCTTCGAAACACGCCTCCATGTGGTGCCCAAGCGCCTCCCTCGTGACCCTAGCCAGGTCGGTGGCCCTCCAGGGGAGAGCCCCCGAGCTCTGCCTGAGGAGGGCGCCGGGCGTGCTTTCCTATGCGATGGAAGGAGGTTCCCCCTGGGCAGGCACGGGCCCAGAGGGGCCTGCCTCCTGAGGGGCCGGGCCGGACAATGTCTTCTTCTTGGGGGCGGTCTCGGGAAGCCTCCTGCTTCCGCGATCCGGGTCTTCCAGTGACGCGGCCTGAAAGGCTCGTTCCAGGGAACACACCGCGTCCTTCTCTTCACAGGGCACCGTGATGACTCCGCCACTTCCTGGCATCTTGAGGACGTTGTAGCCGTGGTGAGTTACGGCCATGAACTTGGCCAGCGCTGGGTGCCCAAGGATGGCGTTGTACGGCAGGCGAATGTGAGCGACGTCGAAGTTGATGAGCTCGGTGCGGTAGTTGTCGCGTGCCCCGAAGGTGACAGGGAGGCGGACCTGCCCAATCGGGACCGTGGAGCCGTCGGTGATTCCGGAGAAAGGCTTGGTTGGCTGAATCTGGCTGTAGGGCACTTGGAGATTGTTGAATGTTTCCACGGACAGGACGTTGAGCCCTGCCCCGCCATCGATGAGGGTCCCAGTGACTACCACGTTGCTGATGATTGGGGAACAAAGCATTGGGAGGACTCCGACTGTAGCCGCACACTTGAGCTGATCTGCTGAGCCGAACGTGATGGCGCACGCCGACCACCTGAGAGGGCGTGTGGCTTCAAGCCTGGGGAGGAATGCATTCACTTTGCGAGCGAACTGCTTGAAGATGCGTTGAGAGGCTGGGGCCTGAGCCCCGCCCAGGATGCAGGCGATCGCGCGCGGCTCCTGGAAGCCCCCAGCCCCCTCGTCTTGGTGGCGGTCCTCGTTTCTCCTTAGCTGCAGCGGCAGTGGAGGGAGGCCTGCGTTGCCTTGCGGGCAATCCTCGCGAGGCTAATCCCTCCAGTCTCCCTCGCGAGGCGGGTCTTGCCAGCGATCCTCGCGAGGTTGACCGCGTCACCCTTGGCGCGGGCCACAGTCTTCCCAACGTCCTGCGTTCAATCCTCCTCCTCGACCATAGCCCCGGTCACCGCGGTCGGGGCGACGGCCGATCCTTCCTTCCCGCACGGCTCGGAGCTCTTGACATTCGTTGGTGTTGTGGGTGTGGAGGTCGTGGTACACACAGTACCGGCTGCCCTTGGAAGGTTCGGGCTGATCTCTGCCCCGCTTGGTGTCTGGTTCTGTAGCGAGCACGGCAGCCCCCTTGCGCTTCACATCCTTGGCCTTGGGCTTCTTCTCTTCTGGGTCTGCGGCTGGCAGCTCGAGGAGGGAGAGACGCCCTTCCTCAGCCCTGGCGCACTTGGTTGGCAAGTTGAACAGCTCCAAGGAAGTGCACAGGTCTTCATGCATCGCCAGCTCCTCCTTCATCTTGACATCGCGCACGCCGTCGGAGAAGGCTGAGATGATGGCCTCCTCAGTCACCTTGGGAATCTTGAGGCGTGCGTTGTTGAAGCGCTGGATGTACTTCTGCAGGGTCTCCCCGGGTTGTTGCTTGATGCGGCGCATGTCGCTCACGGCGGGTGGCCGGTCGCGAGTACCTTAGAAGTTGGCGATGAAGTGGGTGCGCATCTCGTCCCAGGAGGAGATCGTGCCTGGAGCCAGGTTCAGGAGCCAGGTGCGGGCCCCGTCCTTGAGTGCCATGGGAAACCAGTTCGCCATGACCTTCTCGTCTCCGTTGGCAGCTTCGATGCCCAGCTCGTAGAGCTGGAGGAACTCCGCAGGGTCAGTCGTGTCGTCATAACGAGGAGGCAGGTCTGGCTTGAACTTGCCGGGCCACGCGACGCTGCGTAGCTCGGTGGTGAAGGCACGGCAGCCTGCTGTGGCCACGGGAGGCCTTGGGTGACGGAGAGCTTGGTCTTGCATGTCCCCACGCGCTGCAGCTGGGTCTTGACGTGCGGGAACAGGAGCATGGTCGCGACGTGCTGGAGCAGGGAGCGCCCGGGCAGCTTCTTGCGGCGCGAGGGACTTCCTGGCAGCTCTGCTCTTGCTGCGCTGGCACCTGACGGAGCAGGTTCTGCCCAAGGGCCACGCGCCTTGGAGCCATGATGCCTTCTTGAGGAGGAGGCGGCCGGGGCGCCGCCGGAGCTTCGTCGCCCGCGCGGGGCGGGGTGCGGTGCAGCGGAACGGACGGCGCAGGAGAGCCCCCTGCGGCGCGGAGGAGCTCGGCGACGCGGTCGAGCCATTCTTCGTAGACGTCATCGATGGGACGGTAGCGCAGGAGCTCCTTTGCCGCGATGAGCGCAGCTCGAGCCTCCATGGGTGCGCGGAGCGCGCGGGACGAAGAACCAGCTGGGGTGAGCGAGGGAGTTGTGGTGCGGCCGTCTTGCCGCACGGACGGATGCTGAGACGATGCTTGCTGCTCGTCCCCCGCCGGGCCGGTGGCGGCGTTGGCGGCAGGTGACGGGGAACGGCGAGGACGCCCGCCGACAGGAGCCGTCTGGGCGACGCGGGAAGCGAGAGCGGCCCGGCGCTCGGCGCGGGCCCGACGAGCGTCAGACATGGGCGCGATGGTCGAAGGAGAACGGGGTGGTGGAAGATCAATTCCGGCGCACCCCTACCTGGCGCGCCAAATGTCGGATTTCGGGTTCCGGCAGACCCTTGAGGTTCGAACACTGGGGTGCGCATGGAGATTTCGCCTCCTACCTACCTGCACCCCTCCGCCTCGCTAAGATCTAAACTATGGGAAGAACAACACGAGAGACACAGGGTTTATACTGGTTCGGGCCACTGTTGTGGTCTAATACCCTACTCCAGTGTGTGGCGTGGTGGATTGCCTCTTGGGCTGATGATGATGAACAATACAAGGAAGAACAGCCTCGCGAGGGTCTGCTCTTGGCTGGGGCGATGAACTGCTGGGAGGAGTTCAGTCACCCTTCTCTCTTTCTCTCTTCTTCGATTGTTGATCTCTGACCTCTAGCCTCTAACCTCTCTCTCTCCCTTTGATCGATTATCCCCCCTCCCCTGGGGTGGCTAGTCCTATTTATAGAGGCCCTGGTCCTCTTCCCAAATATTGAGCGGGAAGGGAGCCAACAATGGCGGGCTAATTTGAAGGGGGGCAGCTAGTACCAGCTACCTGACAAAAGTAGTCTTCGCCTGCACAAAGCTCTGGTGGTGACGCCGTCTTGGGCTCCACAATGACCTCCGTCTTGCGGTCCTCCCGGTCTTTGTCTTGTTGCACCGAAATGGCAACCTTTGCCTGATGCCTCGGTACTCCGCGGCTGCGCTTGCTCCCTTTACACCAAAGAGGAAAGGAGGACACTGCGTGGGCTGGCGCCCGCCTGGCGCCCTTGGTCGGCATGGCTTGCGTCACAGGAACCTCATGAGGTACCCCGCCTTGATCCCTCCGCCTCCTCGCGAGCCAGCCTGGTGAGGCCGTGCCTGAGGAAGCTCCGCGTCGTCCGCCCCGCGAGGCTTGGCCCCTCGCGAGGGTCTTGGGTCTGTGTTGGTGAAGATGGGCCGTGCTGGGGCCCCCTTTGAGCCACGCCGCAGGCCGCGGGCAGGCAAGTCTGGGGACCCCCGTTCCCAGAACGCCGACAGCCCTCGACTCTCCGTCAGTCGCCTCGGAGTCAGGTCCTTTTCCTGCTCCCCTCCTTCCTCCTCTTCACTGGAGTCGTCGGAGGACACGTCCACCGATTCCCCGGGAGTTTCCATGGGCACGGGCCCGTCCCCGTTGAAGACGGGCATGGACTCCACTACCTGCTCCCAGTCGTCGCGGAGGAACAAGGGCGTAGGAGCACCCTCCAACCTCACCACATCGCCCCCGACCAGAGATTGGAGGACCACAGCCAGATCTTCGTCGGCCAAGGCTGCGGGGCTCGGATGGGGCCTCCACATCGGAAGTGAGTACTGCCGAAGCGGAGCCAGCTGGTGCTCCAGGAATTCCCTCAGCAGCGACGCGCCGGTCAGCTTCGCCGCTGCCATGTTGGCCGGCCTCAGATCCGCGTCCATCTTCTCCAACACCAGCTTCGCGCGGGGGTCCGCGAGCTCCGCTCGACCCCAATCGCTGGAGCTCGTGGGTTGCTTCGTGGGCAAGATCAGCCAAGGGTGGATGCGCCCAGCATCTGCCAAGACCCACTTACTCCTGAAGCCCTCAATCCTTTTCCCGGGGTTAGAAATGGCAATGGCGCCACCGTACGCGATGAAGCTCGCGCACGCGGAAGCAGGACCGCGAGAGGTCCGGAGGTAGAAGTAGTGGCGTAGCAAGGCCACTGAGGGTTGCACCCCTACGTGAGCCTCGCAGTAATAGGAGAAGATTTCCAGGAGAAGGACGGAGTTGGGGTGGAGATGCAGAGCATGTAGCTTATAATGGCGGAGGACAGAGAAGAAGAACTCGGAGAAGGGAGGCACCAGGCCAGCAGCAATGGCGCTTACAAAGAACGGATAGAAGGTGCTCCCTTGACCCTCAGGGATGGCGGAGCCGGCCTTGAACACCTTCGCCCCGTCGATGCCCTGCGCCGCCGCCATCCGGCGCAACCGGGCGAGGCTCGCCACCGACACGTTCGGCGAGTCCAGGGCAGACGAGTACCAAGCTCCGGCCGGGGACTGACGAGGCGCCATGGCTTCCTAGGTCATGCGGTCGGAGTAGATCTTGAAATTTTGGAGGAAGGAAGGAGAGGCGCAAGAAAGGGGATCTGAGCAGCAACCGGAGAAAGCAAAAAAAGCAAAGCCTAGGCAGATGCCGCTCCCTTATCAACTCGCGCAGTTGCTGAGGCGCCCACATCTAGTCAACCGCCACGCGGCGCCCAAGGACGCAGGCTGTTAGGGCCCGCGGCGCTTCGCTCTTGCCCTTTCGCCTCCCTGCACGGCCAAGTCCGGGCGCACCTTGGGCCCGGGGGCTACTGTCGGCGTTCTGGGGACGGGGGTCCCCAGACTTGCCTGCCTGCGGCCTGCGGCGTGGCTCAAAAGGGGGCCCAGTGCGGCCCATCTTCATCAACACAGACCCAAGACCCTCGCGAGGGGCCAAGCCTCACGGGGCGGACGACACAGAGTTTCCTCAGACACGGCCTCATCAGGCTGGCTCGCAAGGAGACGGAGAGATCAAGGCGGGGTACCTCATGAGGTGCCCGTGACGCAAGCCATGACGACCAAAGGCGCCAGGCGGGCGCCAGCCGCGCAGTGTCCTCCTTTCCTCTTTGGTGCAAAGGGAGCAAGCGCAGGCGAGAGCATCAAGCAAAGGCACCCGTTTCGGTGCAACGAGACCAAGACCAGTCCAACGGCAGGGAGGAAGTCATTGTGGAGCCCAAGCCAGCGTCACCACCAGAGCCTTTGGCAGGCGAGGACCAACTTTAGTCAGGATAAGTGTACCAGATGTTCCCCTTCAAAATGGTCAATTGTTGGCGGCCTTCCCGCTCAATATTTGGGAAGAGGCCCAGGGCCTTTGCCTATAAATAGGACTAGCCACCCCCAGGGTAGAGGGGCAATCAAGAAGGGAGAATCTAGAAGCCAAGAGAGAAACTAGCTAGGATCGGATCGAGTAGCATCACACAGAGAGAGAGAGAAGGGTGACTGAACTCCTCCCAGCAGTTCATCCCCCCAGCCAAGAACAGACCTTCGCGAGGCTGTTCTTCCTTGTATTGCTCATCATCATCAGCCCAAGAGGCAATCCACCACACCACACACTGGAGTAGGGTATTACACCACAATGGTGGCCCACCAGTATAAACCCTGTGTCACTTGTGCTGTTCTTTCCATAGCTTAGATCTTAGCGAGGCGGGGGGTGCAGGTAGGTAGAAAGGCGAAATCTCCGCGCGCACCCCAATGTTCGAACCTCAAGGGTCTGTCGGGACCCGAAATCCGACAAACATCACTATGTTGATCATATCTACTATATGATTCACGCTCGACCTTTCGGTCTCCGTGTTCCGAGGCCATATCTGTTATATGCTAGGCTCGTCAAGTTTAACCTGAGTATTCCGCGTGTGCAACTGTTTTGCACCCGTTGTATTTGAACGTAGAGCCTATCACACCCAATCATCACGTGGTGTCTCAGCATGAAGAACTTTCGCAATGGTGCATACTCAGGGAGAACACGTATACCTTGATAATTTAGTGAGAGATCATCTTATAATGCTACCGTCAATCAAAGCAAGATAAGATGCATAAAAGATAAACATCACATGCAATCAATATAAGTGATATGATATGGCCATCATCTTCTTGTGCTTGTGATCTCCATCTCCAAAGCACCGTCATGATTACCATCGTCACCGGCGCGACACCTTGATCTCCATCGTAGCATCGTTGTCGTCTCGCCAATCTTATGCTTCTACGACTATCACTACCACTTAGTGATAAAGTAAAGCATTACAGGGCGATTGCATTGCATACAATAAAGCGACAACCATATGGCTCCTGCCAGTTGCCGATAACTCGGTTACAAAACATGATCATCTCATACAATAAAATTTAGCATCATGCCTTGACCATATCACATCACAACATGCCCTGCAAAAACAAGTTAGACGTCCTCTACTTTGTTGTTGCAAGTTTTACGTGGCTGCTACTGGGCTTAGCAAGAACCATTCTTACCTACGCATCAAAACCACAACGATAGTTCGTCAAGTTGGTGCTGTTTTAACCTTCGCAAGGACCGGGCGTAGCCACACTCGGTTTAACTAAAGTTGGAGAAACTGACACACGCCATCCACCTGTGTGCAAAGCACGTCGGTAGAACCAGTCTCGCGTAAGCGTACGCGTAATGTCGGTCCGGGCCGCTTCATCCAACAATACCGCCGAACCAAAGTATGACATGCTAGTAAGCAGTATGACTTATATCGCCCACAACGCACTTGTGTTGTACTCATGCATATGACATCTACGCATAAAACCTGGCTCGGATGCCACTGTTGGGGAACGTAGTAATTTCAAAAAAATTCCTACGCACACACAGGATCATGGTGATGCATAGCAACGAGAGGGGAGAGTGTTGTCTACGTACCCTCGTAGACCATTCGCAGAAGCGTTATATCAACATGGTTGATGTAGTCGTACGTCTTCACGATCCGACCGATCCAAGTACCAAAAGCATGGCACCTCCGAGTTATGCACACATTCGGCTCGGTGACGTCCTCGCCTTCTCGTTCCAGCAAGAGGGACAAAGTAGTAGATGAGTTCCGGCAGAACGACGGCGTGGTGACGGTGTTGGTGAAGAACAATCTTCGCAGGGCTTCGCCTAAGCACTACGAAAATTATGACGGAGGATAAACTAGAGGGGACGGGGTTGTCGGCACACGGCTTGGTGTTTCTTGATGTGTCTTTGGTGCTAGCCATGCCCCTTTATTTATATGTTGAGCCCTGGGGTCGAAACTTGGAGCAAAAGCCTCCTCAAAGTCGGTTTTGCCCGAAAGGAAAGAGTCCCACTCGGACTCCAGGACCAAACGCCACAATCCTTGGCGTCTGACCCAGACGCCATGGGCCTCGGTGTCTGGCCCAGGGCCAGACGCCAGGGTCTCCAGCGTTTGGCCCACTGGCCTCCGCAAAACTCCTTTTGCACCAACTTATAGCCCCATGGGCCTGACCCCTTGGCCAAACCATATCATCCAATATATGAATCTTTACCTCCGGACCATTCCGGAGCTCCTCGTCATGTCCGTGATCTCATCCGGGACTCCGAACAACATTCGGTCACCAAGATACATAACTCATAGTATTATATCACCAACGAACGTTAAGCGTGCGGACCCTACGGGTTCGAGAACTATGTAGACATGACCGAGACACCTCTTTGGTCAATAACCAATAGCGGGACCTGGATGCCCATATTGGCTCCTACATATTCTACGAAGATCTTTATCGGTCAGACCACATAACAACATACGTTGTTCCCTTTGTCATTGGTATGTTACTTGCCCGAGATTCGATCGTCGGTATCTCAATACCTAGTTCAATCTCGTTACCGGCAAGTCTCTTTACTCGTTCCGTAATACATCATCCCGCAACTAACTCATTAGTTGCAATGCTTGCAAGGCTTTAAGTGATGTGCATTACCAAGTGGGCCCAGAGATACCTCTCCGACAATCGGAGTGACAAATCCTAATCTCGAAATACGCCAACCCAACAAGTACCTTTGGAGACACCTGTAGAGCACCTTTATAATCACCCAATTACGTTGTGACATTTGGTGGCACACAAAGTGTTCCTCCGGTAAACGGGAGTTGCACAATCTCATAGTCATAGGAACATGTATAAGTCATGAAGAAAGCAATAGCAACAAACTAAATGATCAAGTGCTAAGCTAACGGAATGGGTCAAGTCAATCACATTATTCTTCTAATGATGTGACCCCGTTAATCAAATGACAACTCATGTCTATGGTTAGGAAACTTAACCATCTTTGATCACCAAGCTAGTCAAGTAGAGGCATACTAGTGACACTCTGTTTGACTATGTATTCACATATGTATTATGTTTCCGGTTAATACAATTCTAGCATGAATAATAAACATTTATCATGAAATAAGGAAATAAATAATAACTTTATTATTGCCTCTAGGACATATTTCCTTCATAGCTGTGCTGCGACAAGAAGCCGGAGGATTGAGGAAGTACCTGCAGAATTCATATGCAACTTTCTAGCGCAACAACAAGAGTTGGAGGATTTTAGCACCAAACAAGAGAAAACTAATAAGCTTGTTAAGCTTCTTACCAGCATAGTGGGTGCCCAGGATATCGTTTCTTGACCTCTTCTGAAGTGGTTTCAGTTTTGGACTTGTTTTGTTGCGGCGCTTATTTTCACTGTTGGCCAACTTTGACGCCAGTGTATGTAATATGCTGCTCTGTTCCCTATATTTGCACCGGTGGTGAAATTCCATGCCTAGTGGATGTAATCTGTGTAATCGCAGTAATATCCTAGCGTTAGTTGCTTGCTTATTTATTTTCTTATAGTCTTGTTTATTTGTTTGCTTGTAGTACTATAGTTCTTTTTCGTCGGTTTCCTAGTGGCCCAATAACAATGGTCCACATATGGGCCATTTGTAACCATGGCCCACCTACGGGTCGTAGGAACCATGGTCCTCCTATGGGCCTCACAATCCGTGTGCCTCCTACAGGCCTTACGATCCATGGGCCTCTTACGGGCTATAGGATCCATGGGCCGTACTGATCGTTGAATAAAGTGGGAATGATTTGGGCCGTAAACGGGCTAGAATCGAAACCGTCTGTTTATGGGCTCAAGCCATAATGGGCCGTTGACAGGTCGTAAGACAACACAGGCTTAATTCTATCGACAGGCATACCAGGTCATTAATGGGCCGTAATACATGATGGAATGACTAAGGCCCAAAGGGTTAATGGGCCACAGACCACAGACTGGCCGACTATAACCACGGGCTGAATTTGGCCCATTATCAGAACAGGCCAGTAACGAACCATAAGTAATCGAAGGCCAAAAATGAGCCTAAGAATATATGGGCCTTAGAAGGCCGAAAGATAACACGAGCTGGAAACGGCACAACTGAATCATGGGTCGTTAATGGGTATAAAGCAATTTACCGTGTAGTATGGACCAGAGTCCTCACGGGACATTAAAGGGCCCAAAGATACAAAAGGCCTCATATGGGCCGGAAGACGTCATGGGGCATACATGGACTGAAAGTGACAACGTGCTGGAATTATATTGGACGGCCCACATGACGCTGCTGGGTGAAATTTGAAAAAGCATAATGGAACATAAATGGGCTATATGTGAACAAGCCGTTAACAGGCTTTTCATGGGCCGACTCATTAAATTTTGACCAAGTCAAACGGGCTGGCCTTTTGAACCTAAATGGGCCACTGTTGGGCTGCGATACGCGCCGACGTATCATAGGCGCCTCTTATCTATTGGACGGTTGCCATCTATCCAAACACGGAGCTGGCACGTGGTTCCTTCCGCCAATGAGAATTTAACACGCGGAAAATCGCCATTGGTCGTGCATGTTAACGGGTTATCGGATCCTAAACCGGACCCGATAGCTTAACGGCGACCCATTACAGTGGATGTCACGTGTCTGTTACCCTTGACGAAAACACTTCTATGATGCGGCATTTATCATCATGGAAGTGGACACTTCCGTGATGATCATTTGATATTGTCATGGAACACTTTTATGGCAGCACAGGTATGACTATCTTGATTCTATCATAGAATCATCATGGATATACATGCATGACAGAAAATGTGACCTACTATGACAAACACGTATTATCACGGAAGTGTTTTTTAGTGACCTCCTCAGTGTGCTCTATTTGTAATGTTGCAGAAGATGCATGGCGACACTCTTTGTTCGAATGTCGCATGGCCAGATGTGTATGGGCTTAGGGAGATAAAGATATCTTGGAGAATGTGGTATCAAATCAATCTTAGGATGCCCGGGTATGACTCTTTTGGCTATTTGATTCCATGAACAAGCAAGACCTACCGGGTTCTAGTCGCCCTTTGGTCGATCTGTTGGGCTAGGGGACGTGAATTCATGACAATGAGCTTCAAAGACCCCTAACGACGATGTGTTTTATCACGAGATACCTACAGGGCCTTGACATCGTCGTTGTTCATGCACCCCACCAAACTTCTTTGACTACTGCACCACTTTAGTGTGTGCGCAAATGGCTAGCTCCGAAGGGGAATGCGACAAAAATTAATATCGAAAGGTGTCTGAAACACCTGAAACGTGGACTACCCAAGCTAATGATAGAGGCAAGAACACTTTCCAGCCAAGTCCCATTAATTGATCATAACGATATCGTGGAAATGCTGCACGAACCACTCATGGTCGCATATCCCTCCTTGGAAATTTAGGTGCGGCGGCGGCGATCTGTAGAGACAATGAAGGGCGTTATGTTGGCGCGTCGGCTGTAATATTTGATGGCCTAACTGATCCTGATAGTCTGGACGCTCTTGCCTGTAACGAGGGCACCGGCACTGGCCCAACATGTGAACCCGAGACGTGTGGTGATGGGCTCGGATTGCTTGGAGGTGATTACTAATATTAACAAAGGAGCAGCAGCTAGATATGCATCAGTTCTACATGAAATTACACATTGATGGAAGGAATTTGGGGAAGTGTGTTTCCGTTTTGAGCCTCGGGATTCCAATTGCAAAGCTCATATGTTTGCAAAGGCCGCATCATCTCTTGCAATCGATCGCCATTAGTGGCTATGGAGAGTCCCTGATATCATTTGTATCCCCTTTACTTTGAATTATGAATGAACCTGTTTTTGAGGCATCTTCTTATTTTGAAAGTTTTTTTTTGAAAAAAATGAATGTCTTTGAACAGGCAAATTTCTTTTTAAATTACTAAAAACACATTTTTTAAAATTCCGAACAAATTTTCGAGAAGTGAACATCTTTGAAATTCTGAACATTCTTTGAAACACACTTTTTTTGAAATGGTGAAAAAAATTTGGAAATGGGAAACATTTTCTGAAATTCGGATTCTTTGTAAACACAAACATTTTTGGAAATTCCTGAACATTTTGAAACAGCGAGTATTTTTTCATACAATTTTTTTTGAAATTCCTGAACATTTTTTAAAGCAACAACTATTTTGGAAACAGAAACATTTTGTTGAATTTACGAACATTTTTTTTCTCTATTGGAAAGTGTATTTCTAAAATGCAAAGATTTTTTCAAATTTGTGAACATTTTTGTAAAAAAAATGTGAATTTTAAAAATGGAAAAGGGAAAAGAATCAAAAGAAAAGAAAATAATAAGAAGAAGAAAAACACTAAAAGGGAAAACCTAGTACAGAAACAGAACAGGCAAAACTGGTTCAGAACCTTCTAGAAGGTTACACAAACAGGATAGGAACCTTCCAGAAGGTTCACAAAACCGGTTCCTGTAGTGTGTTGTGTATTTAACAAGTGGGCCGGGCCAACGCTGATCGATCTGATGATATGTGTCTACCAGGCCAATTTTATATTTTTTTACCAGCCCGATTTCCACGTTAAGCCGTGAGCCCAACACGTGGTCCGTTAATGGTGCGAGTTGTATGCCGACGCGGTTTGGAGTGTGAGCCGGAATCGGCGAGCCCAATGGAATCAATAAAAGCACCCCAGAAGAGATGAATGATGCACACACCAAGGAAGGGATCGTGGAACCAATATCATCCGGCCGGCCCTTTCTTCCTTCTCTCGATCGGTCCTTTGGATTTGGAGAAGAGAAGAGGATCAGGATGGCCATGGACCGGCAGTCAGAGTGGATCGTCCTGCGGCGCGTGCTGGCCTTCCTCAAGTCGAGGAAGCTCCACCGGGCGGCGTACGCGTTGGAGAAGGAGGCGAGGCTCAAGCTGGACCTGCCGCACCTGCACGACCTCTTCGCCAAGGGCCGCTGGCGGGCGGCGGACGAGTACGTGACGGTGTTCATGAGCGGGAAGGAGAGCACCACGCCATCCGCGTCCGCCACGCTCTTCGTCGTCAGGTTCGAGCGCTTCGTCCGCGCGCTCAGGCGGGGCGATGAGGCGTGGGCCCTGCGCTACTTCCGCCGCTCCGTCCGGCCGCTGCTACGCAGCCACCCCGACGAGGCCACCGCGCGCCGAGTGCGAGAGGGCCATCATGGACCGCGACTCCCTCCGCCGCAACTACCCCGACGATGCCGCGTACAGGGAGCAGCGCCTGATCGAGTTCTATCGCCGCGTCTATCAGAACGAGCACATCTCCCGCTCCTTCAACGATATCTTTGACTACAACCCGCGCTTCATGAGGGGGACGGCCGCCATTGGCCTGCGCCGCCATGCACGCCGGACGCGACGCCCACCAAGACCTGCCGCCTAAATCCATCCACAGCCGAAACAGCTAGCCTCATCCGATCATTGCTCATCGCTCATCTCGACCCGATCGACCAGACAGCACGACGAACAAATTAATAGCGCTTCTTCGGTTGATATCCATTATTAAATGTATGTAGGTAGGAGTACCTTATGATTTGTTTGTAGCACAAAACAAGTTGATGAGCTAGAAAGTGCATGACGATGAAAGTTTTGATTTCCTGATTTTCAAGAGCTTCAACTTGTGTCTTCGAATTCTGAAAGTTCACGAGTAATGATCAGTGGTTTGCCTCTGGAGAGGATCGGCCAAGACAAGATGCTGCAATTTTTCTTCTTAATAAGAATGGGGCTGCAATGCAAAACGCTAGAACAATTTTGGGTTCTAGTGTACTCACTTTCTAAAACTTAGAAAGAAAAACTGTATTTGCAAATTTGGAAAAAAAATTAGAAAAACTATATGCATTTGAAATATGGCCTTGAACGGAAAGTCGGAACATTAAAATAAAATTTATAACAAAACTGTAGGACTTGGAATCACCCAATTCCGAGTTCGTATACGTCCTGGAGGTCCAAACCACAAAAACTACCATTTTAGAAAATCCAACACAGAGGCAGACGGGATTGACTCTAACTCCGTCCAAATTTGATGGATCTCAACCTGGTTTGATCCTATGGACTCACAAGAAGATACGGAAGATTTTCGAGGGGTTGGCAATGACCAAGGGCCCTTGGAGCAATGCCCTATGGGTCGGATGACCGAAATTTGAAGACTACACCTATATATTGACGGAAAACCCTACTTTTGTGAGGGGCACTTGTGTGCGAAAATTGCAGCCCCATAGCCACCATTGCAAAGGAGAAAACTCTTCTACAACCAACACTACTAAACATAGGAATAGCATTGACATCACTGACTGGCCTTGGACTAGGCGTCGGTGATGAGCCATAGCATTGACCAGCGTTCTAGCACGCGTCCGTAATATGTATCCCTAGTCTCGGCTTGAGGGCTATCACATACCGATCAATAATAGACCAGTCAGTGATATGTTCTCCCGATGATCAAATTGGACTGAAGATAAGCACTGGTTAGGTCTTATATTTGACCCGTTTGTATAGTCATCTTAAATCCGACCAATTTGTTTTTTCTGCTGTCAGGGTTGTTCTGTACACGGCCTGATATAATCATCATACATTCACCGTTTTCATTCCATACCCTCGCAACTGCCGTCGAACCGACCTCCCTTTCGTCCCACCTCTACTACCAGGCGCTGATCCATGGCGGCCTCTCTAGCGACCCTGCGACCTTTCTTCACGGTGGCAACATCCCATTGCAGCCGCCCGCACGCCGTCCCGACAGCGCGACGGAGCTCTGCCATCACGTCTTGCCACATTCCCGTCCATCCGTTGCCTCCCTAAGGCTGGTCATAGTGGGGAGTAACTTAGATTAGTGTCATAGATGGCTTTATTTATTAGTTTGTAGACTCATCTTGTCTTGGAAAGCGCTGTTACATTAACATATTATATTACTACCTCATATTAAATACTTACCACATAAGCAAAAATTTCTTAGAGTGCGCTATGTTACTAGCTAAGTTACTCTCACTATGACTAGCCTAAGTCTTTATTTGGCACAGGTGGTTTTCAAGCCCGTAAGGGCTGGGGATTTTTGGGGATTTGGTGAATCCCCTGCCCTCCACCAATCCCCTCAAATCCCCTTCCATTCATCAAAGCCTCTTCCAGCCCAAACCCCTTTCTCTGAAATCATGTGTTTGGTACACAGATAGTCCCAGATCAAAACCCCAGAGAGGAGAGGGGAGGGAACGGGAGGTGGTGTGGGGACGTACCTCCGGCGAGAGCAGCTTGCCGGAGAAGAAGAGGAAGCCGACGGCGATGGCGGCGGTGGCGGCGGCTGTGCGCTGATGGCGACGGCGACAGCGGCGGCTGCGGCGGTGCGCTGATGGCGACGGCGGCGGCTGCGGTGCTATGGCAACATCGCCGGCGGCTTCTATTGCGGTTGTTCTTGCGGCTGCTTTCTTCCGTCTCGTCACGTTCCAGGAAAACCGCGAGCTCCCCCTCGATGCGCAGAAGCCCCGTGGATTGAGGGGGGTTTTAAGGATCTAGAGGGGCCGGCCCCGTCAAGCCCTGTACGCCAAACAAGAGCTAATGTGGGATGCCGGCTCTGTCGCGCCGACGTTCATGGTCATTAGCCGGTCGTTGTTGTTGTGTTGTTGACGGGGTTGCTCTGCCCTGGGAATCTACTATTTTGCCGGTCATGGCTCACACGCTTCCATGCGTGGTGGTAGACCCGAACTAGAAGGACTTGGGCCATAAGAAACCAATTAGTTTCCTGTCAGAATCCTGATCGAGTAGTGATCTAAACGTTCTTTTATTTCTTTACATTTCTTTACAGATGGGTATACTTTTTATGCTGTACACATATGCATGTCTAAAACTTTCAGTGGACTATCAGTTTTTGTGGGCTAAATCGTTGCCAAATCGATAGGTAACGCCGTACTGCACGCCAAAGAGGAGCAGGACCCACTGGAGGCTGTCGTTCAGATGCACCGCCCGTCGCCACGGCGACATTGGAGGACGCCGTGATGTCGCAGGCACCATCGACCACCATAACGAGATGGAAGGAGCTAAGCGCCCAATGCCCCGCGCGAAATCAAGACGAATCGAGGAACGCAAAACGGCGGCGTGCCTCCTAGGAATTGCGCCGAAAACAGGACGACACGTGGAGCTCTGACGCGAGGAACGAGGACAAGACTCTCGTTGTGGCTCAGGCTAGGCCATGGCCTGGCGAGAAGGGAATGTTTAGCAAATCTCTAACGAGTATGGCCCAACCCATTTAGTGGGCCTCCATCTTTGACGAACACTAGGCCCGGAAATGGCGCGAATCGCTGACCTCGGAGTCTCTAAAGAGCATCTACACTCTGACCTCTCAAACACGTCTCAAACGTTCGGACAGGCCATCCGATCACTGTTCAATTATAAAAAAACGACTCAACCGGAGCTCTCAAACCATGAACAAATGTTTGACCGGCACCCTCATACATGCCGTATATTTGGGCTTGGATATGAGGTGGCAGGGCGCGTCCGCTAGGCCCACTGCTGGCCCACCCCGATCTCACAAAATCCTCCTCTGGAGCAAACCCTAGGCTCACTTCACTCCACTCCGTTCCTCTCCCTGACGCTCCCCTTTCCTCAATCTCGAGCGCTGGCGCCATGTCCAGTGCCGGCAGTCACTCCGACGACAGCTCCGGAGACAAGGACGAGCTGACGCTCTGTATCGCGCTGGAGCGCTCGCGGGTCGATACGCGCGGCAGCTCCGGGTCAGGTGCGACGCCACCTGTCACCCGTCGCCGGCCCTTTCCCGCCCCCGTGCGTGGATCTACGAGGGCATCCCAATTAGTACCGCCTGTCAGACGGCCTTCTGTTGGGGATCATTGCAGAAATTAAATTTTTTCTACGCATCACCAAGATCAATCTATGGAGTAACTAGCAACGAGAGAGAGGGGAGTGCATCTTCATACCCTTGAAGATTGCGAGTCGGAAGCGTTGCAAGAACGCGGTTGGAGGAGTCGTACACGTATCGATTCAGATCGCGGCCGAATCCAATCTAAGCACCAAACAACGGTGCCTCCGTGTTCAACACACGTGCAGCCCGGTGACGTCTCATGCGCCTTGATCCAGCAAGGAGGAGGGAGAGGTTGAGGAAGAAGGCTCCAACAGCAGCACGACGGCGTGATGGTGATGGAGTGGCAGTTCTCCGGCAGGGCTTCGCCAAACTCACGCGGAGGAGGAGAGGTGTTGGGGAGGGGAGGGGCTGCGCCTTGGATGTGGTCCTGCAGCCCTCCCCTCGCCCCTCTATTTATAGGGAGAAGGGGGAAGGGAGCCGGCCCCTCTAGATGAGATCTAGAGGGGGCGGCGGCCAAGGGGGAGGGGGCTTGCCCCCCAAGTAAGGGGGGCGTCCCCTTTAGGGTTCCCCCCAAACCCTAGGCGCATGGGCCCTAGGGGGGATGGCACCCAGCCCACTAGGGGGTGGTTCCCTTCCACCTACAGCCCATAAGGCCCTCCGGGGCAGGTGGACCCTCCCGGTGGACCCCCGGAACCCCTCCGGTGGTCCCGGTACAATATCGGTATACCCCCGAATATTTCCGGTGACCGTATGATGACTTCCCATATATAAATCTTCATCTCCGGACTATTCCGGAACTCCTCGTGACGTCCGGGATCTCATCCGGGACTCCGAACAACATTCGGTAACCACATACTATTTTTCATAACAACTCTAGTGTCACCAAACCTTAAGTGTGTAGACCCTATGGGTTCAGAAACCATGCAGACATGACCGAGACATCTCTCCAGCCAATAACCAACAACGGGATCTGGATACCCATGTTGGCTCCCACATGTTCCACGATGATCTCATCGGATGAACCACGATGTCAAGAATTCAAGCAATCCCGTATACAATTCCCTTTGTCAATCGGTACGTTACTTGCCCAAGATTCGATCGTCGGTATCCCAATACCTCGTTCAATCTCGTTACTGGCAAGTCACTTTACTCGTTCCGTAATACATGATCCCGTGACCAACTGCTTAGTCACAATGAGCTCATTATGATGATGCATTACCGAGTGGGCCCAGAGATACCTCTCCGTCATACGGAGTGACAAATCCCAGTCTCGATTCGTGCCAACCCAACAGACACTTTCAGAGATACCTGTAGTGCACCTTTATAGCCACCCAGTTACGTTGTGACGTTTGGCACACCCAAAGTATTCCTACAGTATCCGGGAGTTGCGCAATCTCATGGTCTAAGGAAAAGATACTTGACATTAGAAAAGCTTTAGCAGACGAACTACACGATCTTGCGCTATGCTTAGGATTGGGTCGTGTCCATCACATCATTCTCCTAATGATGTGATCCCGTTATCAATGACATCCAATGTCCATGGTCAGGAAACCATAACCATCTATTGATCAACGAGCTAGTCAACTAGAGCCTCACTAGGGACATGTTGTGGTCCATGTATTCACACATGCATTACGATTTCCGGATAACACAACTATAGCATGAACAATAGACAATTATCATGAACAAGGAAATATAATAATAACCATTTTATTATTGCCTCTAGGGCATATTTCCAACACCTCCTCCACCTCGGGCCGCTCCTCCGCACGGCAGCGGTGGGTCCTAGTGCCCGCTCCGCCGGCGCCGCGGATGCGGAGTCGGAGGCACGCGCCGCCCACCGCGAGAGGCAGAGGGCACGTAAGATGGGGGTTACGTCCGACGCAGGTGGGCAGTACGCCCGTCGCCGCCGCGTGATGCCGGTGCCCGACGAGGAGGAGCGTCTCCTCCAGTGGGTGTACCGTCGGTCACTTACCACGTCGGAGGCGGATGCCCAGCGGCTCCGGAGGATCAACGCCAAGCAGCTCTGGCTCGGCATTGAGTAGTTCGAGTGGGAGGCGGCGGAGACAGCGAGGGTGGCCAACCTCAAGCGCAAGCGGGACCGTATCGTCCGACGCTTGAAGGGTTACATCATCATCTCCGATTCCTCCTCTGACGGGTCCGACTCCGAAGGCTCCATGCCAACCCACCTCCTGTCGCGGACGCCTACAGCAGTGCCGGCGACCGGAAGGGCAAAGGGTCATAGTTACAATGTGTCGGATGGTTGAACTGTGTGAATTACGCATGTTTGGTGATGTTATGTGAATTATGCTCGTTTGGTATCGGTTTATATGTCCGTTTTCTGTCGATTTTTGGTGATATACATACTACGTTGGATGATTTTGCATGGATATAGGGTGCCGGATATGAGATGTGCGGCTATGGAGACGCGGATTTAGAGACTGCCCGATAACTGTCCGGGGGCGTATAGGGTGCCGGATTTGGCGAGTCCGGCTGTAGATGCTCTAAATGACGTGTTTGCTTAGGTTGCATGGGGAAAACGGGCCACACTGAGTAGAGCCTGCTGAGGAGATACATGCCAAAATACGACGTTTGCATGTTGTTTGGTCACCAGCACATAGGTTGCCTGCATCGTGAAAGGTCAAAGGAAAATTTAAACGGTCGACCATGTGCTATAAGTTTGTCGAAATTCGTCAAAAATAGCTTCAAACATAAATACAAAATTGAACATTTAACGTCAATGAAATCACAATCCAATCGCCTGAATGAAAACACAACGTCGATGTGCATTTTTTTCGTGTAACTTTTCTCAAATCAAAGCACGTTTGTGTAGATTAGAAGATACTATCGAACGAAAATAGGAGTGAAGGAGATTAGGAGGGTGACATGCTATTATAGTACACTGCTCACATGTAGATCTACTCATCTATGATTTGTGAAACAAAAAACGCACCACATGAAAATCGTGTCAAATAGGAAAGTGAAATTACTCAAAGGAAATTTCGAACGGTCGACGCGTCCAAAATAGCTTAAAATATGAACATGAAATTTAACCTATAGAGTGAACAAAAATATGATTTGATAGCCTGAATGGAATCAGAACACTGAGGCGTATATTTTTCATGTACAACTTATTGTGAATTGAAGTACGGTTGTTTGGAAGGGGGTGAACAAGATTAAAGAGGTGATTAAAGGAAAATACATGCAAACCATGTACCCGCATGTCTCGCCACAACACCTACGTGCACTCGAGCATCGCTCGGGCCTGACTCACTCGAGACGATTGATTTAAGCTTTTACAACAATGTAGGTAAAATGATGCTTTAAGAAATGTGTTTTGCAGGCCCAATACTTAGGGCCTGTTCGAAGACTCTCCCGCTTCCTAAATTCGCTCCAAGAGTTGGTGGAGCTGTAGCTAAAAATGGTGGAGTTGAGAAAAGGCAGCTCCACAGATTCTCATATTTCAGAGAGCTGGAGGACTGCCGAACAGCTCCTTAATATTCTTTTGCTAAGTGCATTTGAGTTTATGAAGTTCATTGAAACATGGTTGCTTAACAAGGTAGAAGATGCATATCATGTCGGTAACTGTTAAAGTCCTCGAGTTTGACCCTCGGCAAGCTAGCTGCTCGACCACACGTTCCCATGCTCATGTCGGAGAGAGTGAACCCGGAGCGGAACTGCTCATCCGTTGTACACATGAGTCGAGAGCGATACTGTCCCTTGGACATTTCACACGGTAACACGTACGATCAAGAAGGTGGAGTACGAAATCCGCTCCGCTCCGCTCTGCCTCGCCTTCTTCTTTCTTGCTCCGCGCTCGCTCGCCAGAGCTATATTTACACCCGATGCTCTGCTTCACTTCACTTGCCCGCTCCGCTCCGAGCTCCCAGCTTCATTCAGCTCGCCATAGCTTCCCCCTGCGCACTGTACTGTTTGTAAGATGCATCCTACAGCACGCGCCATAGCGCCACACTACCTCCTCCTCCTCTTCGCCAGCTTCTTCCTCCTGCTGCGCTCCCCGTCGCCCGTCGCGGCCGCCGGCGACGTCGCCCTCCTCCTGGACAGGCTCAAGCCCGCGCTGCAGGGCGCCGCCCCCAACGCCGAGCTCGCCACCTGGAACGCCTCCACGCCCCTCTGCCTCTGGCGCGGCCTCCGCTGGTCCACGCCCGCCGGCCAGCCGCTCCGCTGCGACACCGTCGCCGCGCGGGCCAACCTCTCGCTCGCCAGAGACGCCACCCTCCTCCTGTCCTCCATCCGCCTCCCCGCAGCCGCGCTTGCCGGCCGCCTCCCGCCGGAGCTCGGCGCCTTCCCGTCCCTCGAGTCCGTCTACCTCGCCGCAAACTCACTCTCCGGCGCCATCCCGCTCGAGCTCGGCAACGCGCCCGCGCTGTCCGAGCTCGACCTCGCCGGCAACGCCCTGTCCGGCGCGCTCCCGCCCTCCATATGGAACCTTTGCGACCGCCTCGCCGAGCTCCGCCTCCATGGCAACGCTCTCACGGGGGCGATCCCCGCGCCGGCGGGACCCAACGATACTTGTGATCGTCTCCACCTTCTTGATCTCGGCGCCAACCGCTTCTCCGGCTCCTTCCCGGCCTTCCTGACGGGCTTCCGTGGCCTCCAGCACCTCGACCTCGGCGGCAACCACCTCTCTGGAGACATACCGGAGTCCGTCGCTGCGATGAGAGGCCTCCAAATGCTCAACCTTTCTTACAATAACTTCTCCGGTCAGCTGCCTCCGGGCTTCGCCGGCTCGAGATTCACCGCAGAATCGTTCCTAGGGAACAGCCCGGCGCTGTGCGGCCCGCCGTTACAGCAGCCGTGCGTGTCCCCTTCGGGCCTCAGCTCCGGCAGCGTCGCGGGGATGGTCATCGGGCTAATGGCCGGTGCTGTCGTGGTGGCATCGGTGTCCATCGGGTGGGCGCAGGCGAGGTGGAGGCGGAACAGGGTAAGGCGAGCGGCGGAGGAGGGGGTGGAGACGGAGGAAGGCGGCGAGGGCGACAGCGAGGGGAAGCTGGTGGTGTTCCAGGGCGGGGAGCACCTGACGCTGGGGGAGGTGCTGAATGCGACGGGGCAGGTGGTGGAGAAAGCGAGCTACTGCACGGTGTACAAGGCGAAGCTGGCGGACGGCGGCGGCAACATCGAGCTCCGGCTGCTGCGCGAGGGGAGCTGCAAGGACGCGGCGTCGTGCGGGCCGGCCGTGCGGCGCATCGGCCGCGCGCGGCACGAGAACCTGGTGCCGCTCCGGGCCTTCTACCAGGGCCGGCGCGGAGAGAAGCTGCTCGTGTACGACTACTTCCCCCATCGGACGCTCCATGACCTCCTCCACGGCGGCCTCGAGAGCAGGCCGGTGCTGACATGGCCGCGGCGGCACAAGATCGCGCTGGGCGCGGCACGCGGGCTGGCGTACCTACACGAGGGCCGGCACGGGGACGAGCCGGTGGTGCACGGCAACGTGAGGTCCTCGAACGTGCTGGTGGACGAGTACTTCGTGGCGAGGGTGGCCGAATACGCGGTGGTGGGCAGGCTGCTGGTGCCGTCGGCGGCGGAGGCTGTGCTGTCGGCGGCGAAGGCGGACGGGTACAGGGCGCCGGAGCTGCAGACGATGAAGCGGTGCGCGCCCCGGACGGACGTGTACGCGTTCGGGATACTGCTGCTGGAGCTGCTGATGGGGAAGAAGCCCTCCTCGGCGGCGAACGGAGGCGACGACCTGCCGTCGCTGGTGAAGGCGGCGGTGCTCGAGGAGACGACGACGGAGGTGTTCGACCCGGAGGTGGCGAAAGGCGTGCGGAACCCGGCGGAGGAGGGCCTCGTGCAGGCACTGAAGCTGGCGATGGGCTGCTGCGCGCCGGTGGCGGCGGCGAGGCCGAGCATGCCGGAGGTGGTGCGGCAGCTCGAGGAGAACCGGCCCAAGAGCAGCCGGTCGGCGCTGTACAGCCCCGCCGAGACGAGGAGCGATGCCGGCACGCCGCAATACAGCTAGCATTTACGAAGCTTAATGAATGTGTCCATGATGGTCTTCTTGTACCTATGGTCGATCGCCATACCGGCAAACATTGATTGATCTGTTTCTGCTTTGAGGAGTCGGTCAGGAATCCTAGCTGTTCCTAATTTAAGATGTGAAGTAGAAGTACGATTATATAATAAATTAAAGAGAGAGATGCCGATCAGTTGCGCGCGAGACCACTGCAACTGCGCGAGATCACACGATATACTGTATCAGTTAGCTGAAAGTTTTCTCTCTTTCAGTCAACTTTTTCCCGCCGCACTGTTGCACATGTCAAAGGAGGGGCGCAGCCACAAAGTCATTTTGCACGGTGATGCTACCTAGCGGCAACAAATCCATCATTTATGCCGTCATCAAAATACATCTAGTGATACCAGAATTTGTCCTTGGCATCCATGCATGGCAAAAATATGACAGTGCGCTCTCTCTCTCTCTCTCTCTCTCTCTCTCTCATATGTTAAATCCAACCTTTTTATTTCACCTTTACTAAATTAAATTGTCCCTATATTTTAAATCATAAGTTCTTATTTGATTTTTTATATATATTTGAACTCTTGGCGCAAAGGACTTTTAAACAAGACCGATCTTGAATACATTTCAAACACATTTATATTTCAACGTTTCATATTCCATATGAGAAACAAGCCTATATCACTAGAAATTTTTGAAAAAAACTATTTCAACAGAAATATAAAACCATCAAATTTCACTAGAAACCTACGACTTTTTGAAACCGATTTTTTTTAATGTGTAACAGTTTATTTCAAAAGAGTGAAAATATTTTTTGAAAAACATGCAATTGAAATACATGTGATTTTTGAAACAGGCCAATGAAATGTAAAATGAAGGTTCTGAATTATGAAATAGTAAACACAAGGAATGAAATTATAATGTAACAATCTGAGACTGAATTTTTTAAAAGAGTGAAAATGTTTTGAGAAAAACATGCAATTGAAATAGATGTGATTTTTTGTGAAACAGAAAATGTAAGGTTCTGAATTGTAAAATAGTAAACACAAAGAATGAAATTATAATGTAACAATGTGAAACTGATTTTTTGAAAAGTGTGAAATATATATTTTCAAAAATGTGTAATTAGAATAGTTGTGATTTTTTTTGAATCATGACGGTGAAATGTAAAAATGTAGCTTCTGAACTGTGAAATACTAACCACGAAATGTGAAATTATAATGTATAAATGTGAAACTGATTATTCCAAAAGAGTGAAATATGTTTTTCAAAAATGTCTAACTAAAATAGATGTGATTTTTGTGAAACATGACAGTGAATTGTAAAAAATTAGGTTCTGAATTGTGAAATACTAACCACAAAATGTGAAATTATAATGTATAAATGTAAAACTGATTGTTTCAAAAGAGTGAAATATGTTTTTTTCAAAAATATGCAATTGGAATATATGTGATTTTCTGAACCAAACCAGTGTGAAGTGAAATGTAGGTTCTGAATTATGAAAGAGTAACTACAAAAAGTAAAATTCTATTGTATCTTTTGTGAAGCTGATTATTTGAACACGTGTAATACTCCATTAGTCCCAAAATAAGTGTCTTAGCGTTAGTACAACTTTGTATAAAGTTAGTATAGAGTTGAGACACTTATTTTGGGACGGAGGGAGTAGTTTATTTCAAAAGAGGGAAATATGCTATTTGATAAATGTGCAATTTAAATAGGTGTTTTTTATAAGCAAGCAAGTGAAAAGTGAAATGTAGGTTTTGAATTGTGCAATAGCCATTACAGAAAGTGAAATTGTAATGTATCATTGTTTTGACATGTGAAATATACTTTCGAATTTAAACATGGTCAAAAAATATCCAAGATTGATCTCATTTCAAGGTTTTGGAGCACGGAGTTCAAATATAAAAAAAAAATACAGAGGCAAATGACAAATGAAAGTAAGAATAAGTAGATGATAGTTTATGCGAAGATACTTGATAGGTTTTGGTGATGTCTCCCCGGCAACGGCACCAGAAATTCTTCCTGCTACTTTTGAGTTGCGTTGGTATTTCCTCGAAGAGGAGAGGATGATGCAATATAGTAGAGATAAGTATTTTGCTCAGTTAAGAACCAATGTTATCAATCTAGTAGGAAAACCATGTGAAACCTCGTTAGCAGCACCTACACACACAAAAGCAAATACTTGCACCCAACGTGATCAAGGGGGTTGTCAATCCCCGCGGCGGTTATTTGCAAGGATCAAATCTTGTAGTGGTAGATAGATAAAATAAAATAGCGGTAATAAAATTGTAGCAAGGTATTTTTGGATTTTATATATGATAAGAGTAGACCCGGGGCCATAATTTTTACTAGAGGCTTCTTTCCCGAACAAAAAACATACAATGGGTAAACAAATTACTGTTGGGCAATATATAAAAAAGCGCATAGTTATGACGATATTCAGGGCAATGATCATGTATATAGGAATCACGTCCAAGTAGTAGACCGACTCCTGCCTGGATCTACTATTATAACTCCACCCATCGACTGCTATCCAGTATGCATCTAGAGTATTACGTTGACAAAAACGAAGTAACGCTTTAAGCAAGATGACAGGTTGTAGACAAAGTAAATCTAACCAAGAATAAACCCCGTCGTTTCCCCTTTAATGGCAACAATACAAATACGTGTCTTGTCCCCTACTTCACTGGGGTATAAAGCACCGCGAGATTGAACTCATTACAAAGCACCTCTCCCATTGCAAGATAAATCAACCTAGTTGGCCAAACCAAACGGATATATCGAATAAAAATACAAAGTTATAATAATCATTCATAAAAATTCAAAGAATACTCAATTAATATTCATGAATAATCTGATCATAAAAACCACAATTCATCGGTTCCCAACAAACACACCGTAAAAAAAGATTACATCAAATAGAACTCCAAGAACATCGAGGAGAACATTGTATTGAAGATTAAAGAGAGAGAAGAAGCCATCTATGATGCAGAGCATCCCAAGGTCATCCCCATGGACCTACCATCGTCTCACCAAGTGCCTAGCGGACCCATGACATGAGCACGTGCAAGAGCTCTTGAAACCGAGGTGACATCTCTCCTCTCACATTTCCACTTTGATGCATATGAGACATGGCTACTACCTCATACGGACACTTTGTGCATACTCAGGTATCATGGAGAAGCTAAGGAGCAAGGAGAAGACGAAGAGGAAGATGGACGTGAATATGGAGAAGAAGTGATGAAGAAGAAGCTACAGGCTCCAGACGTCCGCTCACCACCGGACGTCCGACGATCTCCAGGCTCCGGACGTCCGGCCCTCTCTGGACGACCGACGCCACCGCACCCGAGCCAAATCTACGGATTTCCAGAGTCCAACGGACGACCGACGCCCGGACGTCCGACCCTGACCGGACGTCCGACCGAAGACCACCCAAGCCGAATCTACGGACGTCCGGCAGGCACCGAACGTCCGGACCCTCGCGAGCCTCCAGACGACCGGTGACTCCCGGACGTCCGACGCCTGTGTGTTGTTTCGTGTTGGGCTGCAGCCCATGTACCCCTTCGCCCCCTCTTTTACACTAAAACTATATAGACCTCCTATTCCTTCTAGCTAGGGTCAGCAAGGGATTAGCTCATATTTCGTGTGAGATCTTTGCTCATCCACTTGGTTACCTTCTCCTCGAAGATTTGAGCCTCCACCAGAGAAGATCCCCCAAGCGGATTGAAGACCCCTTTTAGGGAAGAACTCAAGACCTCCTTTGGAGAAGAACCGGCTACCGTGTACCGTCCGTTGTTGACTTTGGATCTTGTATCTCCTATCGTGTTTCGAGGATCTAGCACTTGTGTAATCATTCTTGTTGGTTTGAGTGTCTCTCTCCTGTGTTTTCCCCGTGTTTACCCTCATTTCCCTCCTCGTGTTCTTCGTGTTCATCGCGGGATCCGCTCCTTTCGTGAAAGATCGACCGATTAGGGTTCTACCCTACATCATCTTGGTATCAAGAGCCTCGTTGATCATGATTTCGGAGCCTCCCCGTTGTGTTGATAGTCTAGTTTTTGTTGTTTTTGTCCCAAATTCGAAATTCCCCACAAAAATAGCCCCATTTTTTTGTGATTTGTTGGTGTGTTGAAATTTTGTTGGATTTGATCTGTGGATTTGTTTTGTTTTGAGTGGATCTAGCTTTTGCCCCTTGTCTCACTACAAGAAATATGTCAACTTGTGACCTTGACTATTGGTCACTGAAAGGTCATTGTTTTTCATTTGCGACCTTTTTTTGACCAAAAACAGAAGGTCAAAAGCTGGCGGTCGTAAACTGAAATTAATGACCTTCTTTGTGAGAAGGTCGTGGACGTTTACGACCAAAATATGCCTACCATTTTGTTTTGGTCACTAGTAGCCTCCACAAGCCACGTAGGCATCTGACGTGGCAATCTGATGTGGCACAAGAATCAGCCCGGTCCAATTCGGTGTTTATATGGGCCGAGCCCATTAATTCAGCCCATTTATATTTTTTCCTATGAATTTTCTGTCAGCTTCATGGACCAATCCCAACATTGCAGCCTTTTTATTTTTGGCCCATGGCCTTTTTGTCTCAACAGTTTCATTTCTTTTTTTTTTCTAAATTGGGTTCACTAGTCAGGTGGGTCCCCATTGTCAGGTTCTAGTACTGGGTCCTAGCCATCAGGGCAATATTCTTCATTTTTTTATTTCACGCAAATAAATACCTGGTATTTAAATTGGCACACAGAAAACACACGAAATACTTCAAATATTATCGACCATCAAAGTGCTACATCATATAACACACATACAAATGTGATCAACATCAAGTTTACAATCAAATAACAAGCTCCACAATAGGAGCAGTTTACATCAAGGTTACATTCAGATGAAATCCTATGCATGACTCACTAGGCGACCATAGTCGACTAGGCCACCTTCGCTACACTAGAACAACAATAGAACTATCATCATGCCTTCGGCCGTCGCCCTGTTACATGAATCAGAAGAGAAGAATTAAAACACTAGAGCCAATATATTATGAACAGACCATTCAAAAAAAGGACAAGTTCTTTAGAATGATAACACAAATTCAGCTAATACAATGATTTTTGTTCCCCGGATAGTTAAAACGATATACTCATTCATACAAGAAAGGTGACGCAAGAAAATAGAGCACTTTACTCATATCATGCAGAGTATCATTATTATGTTCATATCAGCTTATTCTTATGCATACAGCAAGGGAATAAATCTGACCAAAGAAGCAACAACTCCATAAATTAAAACATCAGGGCTAAATAAGAAGACTAATCTCTTTGTGAAAAATGTATTGGATAATTGGTTTTACATATACAATCCCTTGCATTTAGGGAGAACTTGACGAACAGTGTGCACAAAACTTGGGAGAGCAACTAGAGAAAATACATAGTTGGTGCTGGAGGGAGTGGTGAATTACCTCGATGGCATACTTGATGGGTGATGCTGGTCCTTCTCAAGGTAGTAGTTGTCGTCCACAGCTAAGAAGTTTCATACATTTGTCTACAACAATCAGCAAACCAGCAAACCATAAATCAGAACAAATGCTTCAATCTCATAAGAAGTTTAAAAAAGACTATATCAGGACCTAATTAATGCTGCAAATTATTGTCCCCTACATTTGGATCTGGCACTAGAATGTGTATGGCATTAAAAGCCAAGGCCATATGGACCAATGCATCATAATTATCAGTTTTAAACACTACAAGACCAGAAAGTAGGTGATGCTTCAAATTTCAATACTCAAACATTCATCATTAACAGTAGCAATTTAATCTTACTAAACATAGGGGCATGTACAACATGAGAGCACACTACAGCCAGAACTTGCAGCCAGACCTTCCTAGAATTTTATGCACAACAGCAGCAAATTAGCTATATGAACATGTATTAATTCAAGCTAACAACTGACAAGAAACAGAGACTTGATGGCAGCAGGATCACAATGATGGCTTTGGCATGGCAGAGAGCAAACTAAATAAAAATGGCTTAGTTCACCCACTGTCAAGCTGAAACCATTCGTGTGCTCTCTGTCAAGCTGAATTTAGGTCTTTCCATGGAGAAGAGAGCATAGACTCGATCACCAGACTTGTGCCAAATCCCCCACTCCTTCCCTTGGCGGCCTTCACAACAATGACCTGCAAGAAAAACACACCAAAAACTAAGTCACACATGCATGCTACTAATCCACTATCCTGTAGTTGTTTGGTTATTATTTTAGATTAATACATGAATAATTCAATATGTATTAGCTATTTTAAAAAATGAAGTAAATAAGTTGTGCTAGACTATTGTTTCAAAGAAATATATTAGAATGTTAAATTTAACATGCTAGAAAATTAAAGGAGAGTGCCCCACACACAGAGTGTAAGTAATACTAGCATATAGTAGTTTGTCTTGTACAGAATGCTTCTAGTCTAAGTAAGCATGAGAGTGTACGTGTTGGAGCTTTGTCATGCATGCAAATATTTTATGAGAACTAGATACATGTATGTGATCATTAGAATGCATACATGTGTAGTCATTCTTCCATGCTAAGTAACGATGCATGCAAATAGAGGTTGTGGTGGCAGCTTTCTATTGGTTGGACTTCACTAGTCTACATGTTGGATTTATGAGTGGCTTGGTACAAGAAATAATATGTGGAGTACAATGTAGCCAGATATTAGACGAGACTATAACCTGTCAGACACTTAATTTTGCCACATTCCAGTTAAGCTGTGAGCATAGAACACACTGACAGATTTAATCATTTAAAATTGCAGCCAATCCATTTCATGTTCACGGTTGCAAGAATCTGAACACTGACAAGAAATAATACGTGGAGTACAATATAGCCAGAAATTGCAGCCAATCCATGTTCATGTTCACGGTCAAAATAATACAACACAATAACTAAACGACCTCAGGCATTGTGGATTCTGAGTCCAGCGACGAATGAACAGGCAAGTTTTGTATATACCGAGGTTCTTGTCGAGGGTGCGGGTGAACTGGTGGAGCGTCGGGGGAACCTTGAGGTGCTGCTTGAGGATGCGGCACTGACGCTGGATGCGCATGACCTTGGGCCACTTGACGAACTGGTGGAGGTCCTTCTTGGGCGGCAGGGCGCCACCGATGCCAAAACTTCGACCTCTTCTCGAACAGCAGGTTCACCACCTTGTCCTGCAACTACACACCAACGCAACCCAGTCAGATCACACACGCCAGGACCGGGAGATTCCAAGCAAGTGTTATTTCTGCCATTTATTAATTACACATGCAACACTTATATTCAGAGCACTACTAGTACTTGCTGTTCTCATATTTTCACCCTCTAGACACTGCCTAGAGTGCTTACAAGATGACAAAGTTAATTTTGCATAACACATATGGATTCTTATCTTCTTCAGTAAGGGAGGCACATTTACAGCTAATTAAGCACGATGAAAGAGACCATCCAATTAAATTACATTTGTATTATCTTCTTCTTCTTCTTCTTCAATAAGGGGGCACATTTACAGCTAATTAAGCATGATGAGAAATTAATTAATTAAGCAGGATCAAGTTCATCATCCAAAACAATGGAAGGAAGGGGATGGGTTAGAAATGGAGGAGTCATCTTCAGATACTCTTGTGTGGCTGCGGCTCCTCTTCAGCAACCTTGGGTCACATGGCACAAACAACAACCAGAGGAAGCAGGGATCAGTTCAGGAATTTCCTCGCAATTATCTGAACCAAAAAAGATGGTTCCTCTGTTTTTGGAACAGAGATGGAAGTAACAACAGGCTGCAGGGCGCTTCTCTTTTGGATATGCAAAATTACTTTTGCTTGGAAGATGCATCGTTTTGTGTTGTTAAGAATACGATGGACTATATCTGTTTATGTAAGTGCATCTAGTGCCACCCCTAGTTGATTTTGGAGTATTGACGACAAACCTGGTTGAGGGACTAATGTGTTTGTGAGAATTGCAGGATAACACAGGTAGAAGTCCCTCATTGATTCGGTTTTCCTACCAGAGATGACCCCTAAAAATGTATGAAGACATTAAAGTCAAAGGTGGTATGTGAAGACATTCACATTGAAGACTATGACAAGAGAAGACATTGCGTGAAGACTATGGAGCGCGAAGACTTAGTTGTTTCGTCGTTCTTTTTCTTCTTTGTTGAGTCATAGGAACCACCGTACTGTTAAGTGGGGTCCAAGTGAACCAGTCAGAATGACTGAAGTGATGCTTAACCAAAATCCTATGTCTTCGAGCGAAGACAATGAGAGAAAATCTTATCCAGAGCTGGATAAGTCAGCTTTGCTTGTAGCCCAAGTAAAGTTGCCGTGTGTGTTTGAAATCTGACTGTTGGAACACGTGTCAGTTCCTTAGTGACCCAGGGTCATTTCGGACAAATCAGGTCGGGTTGCCTAGTGGCTATAAATAGCCCACCTCCTACAACCATAAACGGTTGGCTGCTCAGAGTTAGTGTACGACTTTTGTCGTTTGAGAGCAACCCACCTCGAAGCCTTTGAGAGAGAATTCCTTGCGAGGACAAAGCCCTAAACACCCAGAGCCAAAGAGTGTTAGGCATCACTTAAGTCTTCCTGTCTGTGTGATCTGAAGACTTATTACACTTGAGGACTGTGAATCCTCCAGCCGATTAGGCGTCGCGTTCTGAGCATCCAAGAGTCATTGTGGATCGCCGGTGAACGAAGTCTGTGAAGGTTTGGAAGTCTACCTTGAAGCGAGGACTGGGTGTCCTTAGCTCAAGGGAAATAAGGTGAAGACATGGTCTTCTGAGTTGAATCTCAGCCTCCCTAACCAGACGTACAGTTGTCACATCAACTGGAACTGGTCCAACAAATCATTGTCTTCAACGAGCCACTGGTTCCATCCTTCCCATCCCTTTATGTGCTGATTGGTCCTTGTGAAGTCATTGCCTGTTTGCATTAGTTATTTGTCTTCACTGTGTGACTGCTTGTTCTGATTGGCTTCATACTATCTTCCATCCTGATCTATACTGCCTAGCTGCTATTAGTCTTTATGGTTTCATTTCATTGAATACTTGACTATGGCTAGCTTAGTGTAGTCTACCTTCCGCTGCATGGTAATAGGTTTATTTCTATCGTTTGTCTTTGAAACTTCCATGTTTTGAAGACTTTCATAAAAATCACCTATTCACCCCCCTCTAGTCGATCACTAGCACTTTCAATTGGTATCAGAGCCAGGTACTCCCTTGTTCTGTGTGATTCGGTTTAACCACCTGGAGTTTTAGCTATGTCAACTGCAGGGATAATCAAAGTCTCCGCTGCGTGCCCAGTCTTCGATGGAACTGAATATCCCTACTGGAAGAATAAGATGCGCATGCATCTTGAAGCCATTGATGTCGACCTCTGGTATGTCGTCAAGAATGGCATCCCCAAGGCTGGTGAAGGTGTCACCGCTGCTGATTTCAAGAAGTTCGTTCAACTGGACTCCACTGCCAAGAACATCATCTGTGGTCATCTGACCAAAGGGCAGTATGGCCGTGTGAGTGCTCTGGAAACATCTAAGCTAGTCTGGGACTGGCTCTCCAAGGTCAAAGAAGGCGTCTCAACCTAGAGAGATCAAAGAATCAGTGTCCTTCGCAACCTCTTCAACCGCTTCAAGAGAAACGGCAATGAGAATGTTCAGCTCATGTTTGATCGACTCACTGACATCACAAATGAGCTTCAAGCCCTCGGCGCTACTGAGATCACCAAGCATGAAGTCGTCAAGACACTCCTGAGATCACTTGACAGCTCGTTTGACACCCTAGCCCTGATGATTCAAGAACGCCCTGACTTCAAGACACTCGATCTGTCTGACATACTTGAAAGGCTCAACACACATGAGTTTCAGCTTTCTGAGAAAAGAGACATCTACGGTCCCAACTATGGGCGAACTCGTGCCTTGAAGGCAAAAGATGTTTCCTCATATGAAGAAGAATCTGAGTGCAGTTCGGGTGATCATGAAGACATTGGAAAGGAGCTTGCTATGCTTGTGAAGAAATTTCAGAAATTCACCAAGAAGAAAGGCTTCAGAAAGTCCTCACGATCCAGCTCAAGGAATGATGAAGCTTCTGCTCATGACTACAAGAAGAGAACATGTCACAAGTGCAAGAAACCTGGTCACTATATCTCTGAGTGTCCGCAGTGGGACAATGAGAACAAGAAGAAGAAGAGCAAGGAATATGATTCTGATGACAAGAAGAAGAAGAAATACTCAAAGTCTTCTTCCAAGTCTTCCTCAAAGTCTTCATCACACAAGAAGAGCTCATCTGGCAAGGCTCGTGCGTTTGTTGGCAAGGAAATGGATTCAGAGGAGGAGTCCGCTTCTGAGGAGGCAGAGGTGGAGTCTGAGGAGGAGTCCGATTCTAGCGTTGGAAGTCTGGCTACAGCATACGCTGCCAAGTCCATCTTCAACACTGAAGACAATGACTTCATCACCGACGCCGATGCAAATGACAAGGACAACTCCGCTCCCACCTACTGCTTCATGGCGCGCGGTGCCAAGGTAAACACACGCACTACTCACTATCAAACATCCAGTGAAGATGACTCTGATTGTGGTTCCAAAACCAGCTACAAAACACTTGCTAAAATTGCAACTGAACAACAGAAAGCTATGGAACATATTCAAAAACTGTTAGACAAAAGCGATGATCTGTTAGACGCTGAAATGACTCAATCTCAGTCCTTAATTGAAGACATAAAAAATCTTCATGTTAAGTATGAGGAACTTGAAAGTCATCATGAAACGCTCTCAACAACTCATGAAAAGCTTTCCTATGATTATCTTCAAGGGAAGCAAGATCTTGAGAAATTGAGAGCGGCTCATGAAGATCTTCAAAAGGAAAACGAGTCACTTCGCGCCAAACAGATCAGTTCCGCTCAGGAAGGATTTGAACCACCATGTCTTAAATGCATTGAGCGTGACAACGCTACTTCTGTTGCTGGATGTTCTACTGCTGCTACTATTGCAATATCTTCAACTGTTGATGTGGTAACTAACCCCTCTGCTGAGGATACCACTGCTATCGCTGATGAAAATGCTAGGTTGAAGACATTGCTTGAAACAGGATGTACAAAAGTCTCAAAGGGCATCAGACACTATGTGATGTCCTCAAAAGGCAGATCCTGAACCGAAACCCTAGGAAAGAGGGTGGTGGGTTTGAAAGGAAAATGAATGCTGATGGCTCTTACTGGAAACCTGAGCAGTACCCCAAAACCACATGGTTTGCTGCAAAGGAATCTTCAGTGGATCCATCCACCCTATCTGGCTTCACTTGTGCTAATCCCATTGTTATTGATGAATCCTTTGATGCAAACTATAAACTGTTTAAGAATCAGAATTGTGAAGTGTTTGCCAGGTATATTGGTACTAACTGCAGGAATGGGCCACCTATGAAGAAAGTCTGGGTGCCGAAAAAGTGTTTGGAGAATCTTCCTGTGAATGTCGTCATGACACCACAAGTGAAGAAGACAAACCCCAGACCACAGGCTTCATATGGTCCAAAGGCTTCATACAGACAAAGGACTCACCTGAGTCGCACTAACGCAAATGTTTTGCAGGGAAACCATACTCAGGCCTATGAATATGAGCGCGTTTCATCAAACCGCCATGTTCATAAGACCAAAAACTACTCTGCTTATTCTTATGAGTACTATTGTCCACCTGCAAGACTATTTGCTAGGGCTCCAAAGCCAAAGTTCTCAGATGCTGCACTTAGACTCATTGCTTCGAAGCCACCCTTGAAGATGTGGGTGGCTAAGAAAGCTTAACTCTCTTTTGCAGCGAAAGGTCTCCAGCCAAAAATCAAATGCGTCTAAAGCTATTGCTAGGGACCTTAAACATCTTGTAGGGCGCAAGATCAAATGCCCAAATGGTCTTATTATGTATTTTGTTCCTGAGTCACTTGCTACTTGCCCTATCAGTCCTAACCTTAATCTAAGCTTTCATAATCCACTTGCTCGTCAAATGTTTATGCTTCACAATTCTCTTCGTGAAGCCTATCCCCCTAACTGCACTGTAGGGTATGACACCAGCTACTTCAGAATGGATTATTGATAGTGGGTGTACTAATCACATGAATGGCAAGCGAAGTCTACTCATGGACTCAACTTTACGTCCATCTGACAAGAGTCACATCACATTTGCTGATACTGGTAAAAGCAATGTATTGGGTCTAGGTAGAGTTGCAATATCAAGGGATCAACACATGGATAAAGTGATGCTTGTTGAATCCCTTGGTTTCAACTTAATGTCTGTCTCAATGCTTTGCGATTTAAACATGATTGTGATATTTGGAAAATATCGTTGCCTTGTTCTAATGGAATCTGACAAGTCTCTAGTCTTTGAAGGGTATCGGAAAGATGATTTGTACGTAGTAGATTTCTCAACAGGACCATAGCTTGCCGTATGTCTTCTAGCAAAAGCTTCAGAATGCTGGCTCTGGCATCGGAGACTAGGGCATGCTGGCATGAGGAACTTGCACACTCTTGCAAAGAAGAAGTATGTCTTAGGCATCGAGGGCGTCAAGTTCAAGAAGGATCACCTATGCGGTGCCTGTGAAGCTGGAAAGATGACGAGGGCCAAGCATCCCTCGAAGACAATCATGACAACGACTCAACCCTTCGAACTGCTACACATGGACCTCTTTAGTCCCACTCACTACTCAACTCTTACTACTACTGCTTGTCTCTATGGCTTCGTCATTGTTGATGATTATTCAAGATATACTTGGGTGCATATAATCCTCTACAAGACTGAAGTGCAGGATGTCTTCAGACGCTTCGCCAATCGAGCCATGAACAACTATGGCGTCAAGATCAAGCACATCAGAAGTGACAATGTCACTGAATTCAAGAACACTGGCCTCAACACTTATCTTGATACTTTGGGCATCACTCATGAATTCTCAGCTCCGTACACGCCGCAGCAGAATGGCGTTGTGGAACGCAAGAACATAACACTTATTGAGATGGCCCGGACGATGCTCGATGAATACAAGACTCCAAGAAAGTTCTGGCCTGAAGCCATTGATACTGCATGCCATATCATCAACCGTGTTTATCTTCACAAGCTTCTGAACAAAACATCCTATGAGCTCCTCACTGGTAAGAAGCCAAATGTCAGTTACTTCAGAGTATTTGGTGCCAAGTGCTGGATCAAGGATCCACATCACACTTCAAAATTTGCACCGAAAGCACACGAATGTTTTATGCTTGGATACGGAAAGGATTCACACTCCTACTGAGTCTTCAACCTCTTTCACTATAAAGTGGTTGAAACTGTGGATGTGCGGTTCGATGAGACTAACGGCTCGCAAAGAGAGCACCTGCCAAATGTGCTAGATGAAGTTCCATCCAGTGAAACCATCAAGCTTATGGGAACTGGAGAAATCATACCGTCTGAAGCTCAGCCTGAAGAGGAACTCATCATCTCTGCGCCTGATCAACCTGAAGACAATGCTCAGCCTGAAGACAATCCTTCTAACGATGACAATGATCAGCAAGAGCAAAATCTTCGTCCTATTCATCCTCGTGTTGCAAATGAAGTACAGATTGAGAGAATAATTGACAGCATCAATGCACCTGGTCCACTCACTCGTTCAAGGGCAACACAACTAGCAAATTCTTGTGGACACTTCGCATTTGTCTCAATATCTGAACCAAAGAAAGTTGATGAAGCCTTTATGGAATCTGAATGGATTCAAGGTATGCAAGAAGAGCTTCAACAATTTGAGTTGAATAATGTATGGGAACTGGTCAAGCGTCCTGATCCTCGTAAGCACAATATCATAGGCACTAAATGGATATATCGCAACAAGCAAGATGAGCATGGTCAAGTTGTCAGAAACAAAGCTCGTCTCGTTGCTCAAGGATGCACTCAAGTTGAAGGAATTGACTTCGATGAAACATTTGCTCCTGTGGCTAGGCTTGAAGCTATACGCATATTGCTGGCCTATGAAAATCATCATAACATTCTTCTGTATCAAATGGATGTGAAGAGCGCTTTTCTCAATGGCAAGATTGAAGAAGTGTATGTTGCACAACCGCCTGGCTTTGAAGATCCAAAACATCCTGACATGGTTTACAAGCTCAACAAGGCACTGTATGGCCTTAAACAAGCCCCTCGAGCTTGGTATGACACACTCAAAGACTTCCTGAAGAGCAAAGGCTTCAAACCTGGTTCCCTGGATCCCACTCTCTTCACGAAGACATATGATGGTGAACTGTTTGTGTGCCAAATATATGTGGATGACATTATCTTCGGCTGCACTAATCAGAAATACAGTGATGAGTTTGGATACATGATGCAAGAGCAATATCAAATGTCCATGATGGGAGAGTTGAAATTCTTCCTTGGTCTTCAAAAACGACAGCAACGCAATGGCATCTTCATATCTCAAGATAAGTACCTCAAAGATTGCCTGAAGAAGTTTGGAATGCAAGACTGCAAAGGCTACACGACGCCAATGCCAGCTAAACACCATCTGGGTCCCGACGACAATGGTAAAGAGTTCGATCAAAATGTATACCACTCCATGATTGGTTCTTTGCTTTATTTATGTGCATCTAGGCCAGATATCATGCTTAGTGTTTGCATGTGTGCCCGATTCCAAGTGGCACCAAATGAATCGCATCACTTAGCTGTGAAGCGAATTCTTCGATAGTTGGCTCACACCCCAACTCTAGGATTATGGTATCCAAAGGGCTCAGAGTTTGATCTAGTTGGATTCTCGGATGTTGATTATGCTGGTGACAAGGTGGATCGCAAGTCTACATCAGGCACATGTCACTTTCTGGGATGATCACTTGTATGTTGGTCTTCAAAGAAGCAGAACTGTGTATCTCTCTCCACTGCTGAATCTGAATACATTGCTGCTGGATCTTGCTATGCGCAACTTCTATGGATGAAGCAAACACTCAAAGACTATGGCATTCATTTGAAGCAAGTACCACTCTACTGCGACAACGAGAGCGCCATCAAGATTGCTAACAACCCAGTTCAACACTCGAAGACAAAGCACATTGAAATTCGTCATCACTTTCTCAGAGATCATGTCATGAAGGAAGATATTGATATCATACACATCAACACTGAAGAGCAACTGGCAGATATCTTCACAAAGCCCTTGGATGAGAAGAGGTTTTGCAAGTTACGGTGTGAGCTAAATATCTTGGAATCCTCAAATGTCCTGTGATCAGGCACACATCCTAACACTTATGCATGTTGATGACTTAGATGTGCAACACACGAAGTAACATATGTCTTCAATCAATGAAGACTTACATTCTGAGTGTGAATACATTAACGTGGAATTGACTTCGAAGCGCCACGATAGTTGTGCGCCGTGTCTGGGTCTAATACTTCCTATACAGTGGGTAACACCACCACCAAATTATTCCCTTAGAAGTGTTTTTCACATGGCGTTACATTTGCAAAGTCTTCGCTTTCTATTTGTCTTCAATGTTAACATGGCCTCATGTTTATCTTCAATTTGGTTTCTGTCCTCTACAGCATTCTCTTATAGCTATGTCTTCACGTTGAATCTTTTGAACTAAGTGAATGTGATCGGACCCTAACCCCTCTATGCTTCTATCTTAAGTCTATCTATCCAAATCATATGCATTCTATTGACACTGTCAAAATGTCTTCTCTGCGTCCTTGTCAGCAGAAGACACAGAGACAAACATTAATCTGTTTTCAATGCTAAATCCTTCAACCTGAAACCCGGAGAAGTGGGAACGACCACCCGACAATCCAGGCGTGCGTGGGAACGTGGAACAACCTCCAATGTGTTGCATGATCGCCACATGTCCTTCAGATGTGAACCGCCAGGGGCACCTGTGTAATAACACTGTGCCGTCCCTATCCCTATAAATACACGCCTCACCCCAGTCATTATTTCTTCTTTCACTCTCGCACAAACCCTAGCGCCACCGCTACCCCTCGACGACGCCGGCGATGAAGCGCTTAGCTGCCGCGACCTCACCGACGCCGTCCTCACGCCGGCCGCGGACATCGTCTTCTCCGCCGTCGCCGTAGGTGTCCTCCGTCGCCAAGTTAGGGCACGGAAGATCGAACTACTCGGCCTCCTCTCTCACTCCGTCTAGCAGTTCCTCGTGTGGTAAATAAAAACTCCTTTTTACAGTCCGTTTGATCCGATAGATTCAGCATGTTCTACCACAAGTTCTGTTCACACAAATTGGATCTATCTCATACTTCATCTCATAACATGCCTAGTATATTCACTTATGCTTCACAAAGTAGTTAGATTCCTCACTTGTACTTATTCATGGATTCGTACAAATCTGGAACCAACCCTCTACCTATGAGTGAATGTCTTCGCACTATGAGGTCAATGTCTTCTAAACTGATTTATCTTCAAAATCTTCTGAGAATGCATATGACCTCTTCCCCTTCCCTCACACCTTTAATGCTGTCACAGGTACATGTCCGTGGGAGAATCCCTTGGTTCTCATAGTCTGCATTCATTTGCAGAGTTCTTACAGCATCATATAAATTCTCCTGAAGCCAGTTCTTGTCTGACTAGTAGACGGAAGACTTTGATAGCTTTGAAGCCTTTCAGTCTAAACTTCATGGCAACAGAGAAATCTGCAAGGAAGGGTGGCAGACAGTGTCGTGGCAACACCTCAAGAGATTTGCCTCCTGACCTCTATGAGCTCTACAAGACAGATCCAGAGGAGGACTACAATCAGCGGAAAACCTGAATCCAATGGATTCGAAGATATTGGGCAGAACAATGGTTCAAGTACAGGTTTGTGACCCAGGAATATGCTGAGAAAAATGCCATCAAGCGACCGTGGGGAGACATCTTGTACAGAAATCTTCAACCCAGATCCAGAGCTGAAGCCATTGAACAAGACTTCTATCCTTGCATGGTCCGTGGACCACAGCCTGCAGATGCAGACCCATCTTCATTGCTATGGTGTCGTGACGACAATCTGTTCAAGCGCAACTTCTAGTTTGCCAAGAACTCGGCCAAAGAAAACAAGAAGTCATGGGGATTAGACTTCAATCCAGGCCCCTCTGCTCCTCGTGCTGACGGCACACGTGAAGCTGAACACAATCTGGTTGGGCCCTTCTATAACTTAGAAGGTCTCATTACTCACATAAAGGTTCAAGGGGCAGTCGTGGATCAACCTGCAGACGATGCTGATTCTGACGAAGCGCCTGCACCACCGAAGCCAAAGAAACCGAAGAAACCTAAAGCTTCGAAGCCTGCCCCTGCACCAAAGGTTTCACGGGTGAAGCCTCTGGCCACTGCACCTCCGGAACACAGTGTGCAGTCTGAAGATCTGTCACGCATCTCCAAGCCCTCCAAAGTGAAGATGCCCATGCAACCCACTAGCCAAGCACTGACCCCTGCTGCTGTTCTGCGCAACGAGAATGACGCCATTGATCTATCCAACGACGACGATCTTGGCAATGACGCTCTTGAGAAGTTGATCAAGAGCAAGCAAGAGGCAGAAATCTTCAATGACCTTCCTCTCTTTGACGTGGAAATCTTAAACAAGTTCATTGATGAGTGGTTTGACAGCCCAAACGTCAGCTTTGATGATCTTCAGCTTCCCATTGGCCTCAACGTCGCCTTCCACGGAGCCATTGCTGCTGAGCTGGCTCTAGCTCAGAAAATTGTTGAGCTGAAGCATAAGATAGATTATGAAAAGGCTCAATTCAAGAAGCATATGGCCAAGCTCAATGTTGAAGACATTCAGAACTTCCAGGTCATGATGCATGAGCTCAAGGAAGCATTCCGCACGAAACGCGAAGAAGCCAAAGGTTCTCGTGAACGCATGAAGGATCTTGCTACTAAATGTGTTCAGGGATACAATGAAGCTGAAAAGCGCAAGGCTTTGGGGCGACCAGGCATCGACCCCCGAATGGCGACCAAGAAGAAGAAGAAGCCAGCTGTGGTAGAACCCGAAGCACCAAGGCAGGAAGTACATCCAATTATCTTCCCAGCCAGTATGAAAGGCTCAAAGCCTAAGGTCCCCACAGTGGCTTCAGAACTGAAGAAGACAAGGGCAGCTAAAGCCGAAGCCAGGAAGCGCAAGACCAAGGCCACCACTGATGATGCTCCCCCAACCAAGAAACGAAAAACTAAGAAGAGAGACCGGGCTGCTCCCACTGTGACGCCCGGGTAATTAAGCTACAGTAATCCCCTCCTAATGTTGCCATGTCATCGCAGTTAATTTGCTAAACCTCACTTTGATCCAAACCCGATTAAAATTCAAAGTTAAAATAAAGTCAGATTATTATTTCTTCAACCGATAAAACAAAAATGTTCGGTCGGTTGCAAATATTCACTAGGTAATTAACATGAAGGATCTAACATTAAATGGATTTTTAAATCTCCCCTGGAAATAATTAAAGTGGTCATGCAACACTTTTATGCCTTTTAAAATGTGAACTTATTTTCAAACAATTCCAAATAACCCCCCAAACCTTTTGGACAATACCCATAATATCAGTAGGTAATTATGTTAGGAGTATCAACTTTAACTAAAATCGTTTAGTACCTACACTAAGTACATAAAAGTAGCTAAATAAGTAAAACAGAAAAAGGAGAATACAAAAACAGAAAAAAAGGAGAAAACCCCTCCCTGCTGGGCCACGACCCAGCTGGCCTCTAGGCCGCCCGACCGGCCCACCTGGCCCAATCGGCAGCGCCCCACCCCACTCCCTTATCCTCTCCCCCACTCCCCCGAACCCTATCCACTACCGCACACCACCCACTCCTCCCCGATCCCCTCCTTCAACCCCCCCGCTGGATCTGGCACTGCGCCCGCCACCCCACCATGTCGTCGTCGCCCGACCCCATCGTCTCGTCGGTCCCAGCTGCTGGATCGACGGTGTCATCACCGTGCGCCGCACCGCCACCCCCGGCCTCCTCCGCGCCTCTCGTCCCCTTCGCGCGACGCCGCCTGGAGCCGCGGCCTCGTCTCGTCGTCGACCCGACTCCGTCGCCGGCGCTCCCTGTCCCCGTCGCTCGTCTCCGATCTCCTCCCCGAGCACCGTTGCCCGAAACCCCTACCCCCCCCCCCCGTGAGCGCCCCCTCGGTCCCGTCCCTCTCTCTCTCTTCTACACGCAGGCGCCGGCGCCGCTCGCTCATGCCTGGCCGCCTCACGCAAGCACGCGCCCCGCCTCGTCCCGGCTCGCCCGCACCACCTATCGCCCTTGGCCTCCACTCCGTCCCGCCCTGGTGCCATCTCGCTCGCACGCCGTGGCCAGCCCCTTGTTGCTGCTTGCTTCCGGCCGCGGCCCCGGCCACCGTGCACAAGCACGCCCGCGCCGTCTGCTCCCGGCGCGTGGCTGCGCCCCTGTTTTCCCCCGCTCTACTCCGCCTCCGGCCGTGACCAAACCCGCATCCGCTTGGTCCCACTTGACCCGCCTCCCCTGCTCCTGTGGATGCCGAGCCTCCCCACCGGCCCCGGCGCGAGCCTTCGCTGTCGCTGCACCACCGCAACCGCCGTGCGCACACACACCCGCACTTCGCCGCCCACCGCTGCCTTCCCCCTATCGCGTCGCGCTCGTCGCCGTCCCTGGTGTTGGCGCCGTCGTCCCGTGCCCCGCCTCCGCCTCTAGCCCCGCAGGACACGCCACACCGACAGCCAATTCCGGTACCCCGCGGCGCCCCGGGTCTGCCCTTCGGGTGCAAACACCCGGGTGCCCGTTGCGCCCGCAACCGCGCCCTGTACCCGCCAAGGCCACAGGGGCCTATGACAATTGGGCCCCGCGCCCCAGAACGTATAAAAAATGAATGAAAAAGAATTAAAAAATGATAAATAAATAATAATAAAATTAATTAATTAATTAACCAAATAATTAACTTAATTAATTCTGTTTAAATTAACTAATTATGATTAATTAACCTAATGACAAATTAACCTAATTAACTACTGTTAATTAACAGAACAGTCAATGACATGTGGGGCCCACATGTCAGTTTGACTAGGTCAACGCCCTGTTGCCTGATGACATCATGCTGATGTCATGATGACGTCAGCAAACACTATTGTGGATAATGTTGATTAAAATAATTAAATAAATGCTAAAAATGATTTAAATCTTTTAAAATTAATATAAAATAAATTGTAGCTCCGATGGAAAAACTTTGTACATGAAAGTTGCTCAGAACGACGAGACGAATCCGGATATGCAGCCCGTTCGTCCGCCATGCATCCCTAGCATAGAGAACACGCAACTTTCCCCCTCCGATTCATCTGTGCGAAAATGCGAAACACCGGGATATTTTCCCGGATGTCCCCCCCTTCACCGGTACCACCTCGCACCGCGTTAGGTCACCTCTAGCACCACGTATTGTCTTGTTATATGCTTTGTAATACTTTGATTGCTCTGTTATTTATTGTGTTCCCACTCTGTTACTTCTTTCCGATAGACCCTGAGACCGCTCCTAGTATCCCTGTGATCGACTACATCGACGACGAACCCTTCTTGCCAAAGCAACCAGGCAAGCCCCCCCTTTGATCACCAGATATCGCCTGTTCTTCTCTCTACTGCTTGCATTAGAGTAGTGTAGCATGTTACTGCTTTCCGTTATCCTATCCTGATGCATAGCCTGTCCTTGCTACTACTATTGTTACCTTTACCTGCAATCCTAAATGCTTAGTATAGGATGCTAGTGTTCCATCAGTGGCCCTACACTCTTGTTCGTCTGCCATGCTATACTACTGGGCCGTGATCACTTCGGGAGGTGATCACGGGCATATGATATATACTTATACTGTTACATTACTTATGATATTGTTCGGAGATGGGGGCTGAAGGGGCAGGTGGCTCCATCCCAGTAGAGGTGGGCCTAGTGTCCCGACGGCCCTTGACTATTACTTTGAGGCGGAGCGACAGGGCAGGTTGAGACCACCTAGGAGAGAGGTGGGCCTGGCCCTGGTCGGCGTTTGCGGTTACTTCAAAATAACACGCTTAACGAGATCTGGGTATTTGATCTGAGTCTGGCTACTGGCCTATATGCACTAACCATCTACGTGGGGACAGTTATGGGCACTCAACGTCGTGGTATCAGCCGAAGCCTTCGTGACGTCAGCGACTGAGCGGCGCGCACCGGGTTGGACCGCGTAACGCAACTTCCTTTGTAATGGAGGTTGCTAGGTCTGCTCTCCGGCCGCCCTCGCAACATGCAGGTGTGCAATGGGCGATGGGCCCAGACCCCTGCGCCATAGGATTTAGACCGGTGTGCTGACCTCTCTGTTGTGCCTAAGTAGGCTGCGACGTGTTGATCTTCCGAGGCCGGGCATGACCCAGAAAAGTGTGTCTGGACAAAGGGGATCGAGCATGTTGGGAAATGTGGTGCACCCCTGCAGGGAAGTTAATCTATTTGAATAGCCGTGATCTTCAGGAACAGGACGACTTGGAGTTGTACCTTGACCTTATGACAACTAGGACCGGATAATTAATAAAACACACCCTTCCAAGTGCCAGATATAACCCGGTGATCGCTCTCTAACAGGGTGACGAGGAGAGGATCGCCGGGTAGGACTATGCTACACGATGCTACTTGGAGGACCTCGGTCTACTCTCTTCTACATGCTGCAAGACGGAGGCTGCCAAAAGCGTGGTCTTCGACAGGATTAGCTATCCCCCTCTTATTCTGGCATTCTGCAGTTCAGTCGACCGATATGGCCCCTTTACACATATACCCATGCATATGTAGTGTAGCTCCTTGCTTGCGAGTACTTTGGATGAGTACTCACGGTTGCTTTCTCCTTCTTTTCCCCTATCCCTTCTACCTGGTTGTCGCAACCAGATGTGGGAGCCCAGGAGCCAGACGCCACCGTCGACGACGACTCCTACTACACTGGAGGTGCCTATTACTACGTGCAACCCGCTGACGACGACCAGGAGTAGTTTAGGAGGATCCCAGGAAGGAGGCCTGCGCCTCTTTCGATCTGTATCCTAGTTTGTGCTAGCCTTCTTAAGGCAAACTTGTTTAACTTATGTCCATACTCAGATATTGTTGCTTTCGCTGACTCGTCTATGATCGAGCTCTTGTATTCGAGCCTTCGAGGCCCCTGGCTTGTAATATGATGCTTGTATGACTTATTTTAGTTGTAGAGTTGTGTTGTGATATCTTCCCGCGAGTCCCTGATCTTGATCGTACACGTTTGCATGTATGATTAGTGTACGATTGAATCGGGGGCGTCACACCCACAAAGCCCCTTGATGTCGAGCCAATCTCAGTGGCTCGTCCTGCGTCTGAACATGAAGAACGCCAAGTGATAGTTCATGAGCCTGCTTCCACAGAGGCTCCTGAAGCTGATGACAATCTAGTTGTTGACCCCACCGCAGCTGAAGACATTGGTCCTCACGACAATGTTGAACATGATGAAGTCCTTCCTCAGATCGAGCACCAGTTGGTATCATCGCCTGTGCTCACGCATAGCGAACTCATCAGCATTGGTCGTCCTCTGATGCCAACTGCTCAGGATGCATCGTGGGCTGATCACCCACAACGACAAGACACCCCAAGTTCTCCCCAACCACAAGTCACCTCACCCGTGCAAGATGACGATGACTTTGAGGCCCAGCAAACTCCATCTCCGCAAGCGTCGCCAGCATTACGCAGGCTTCGCAAAGGACCAAGGCCCCAAGTCCCTCCCACTGTGCACGTGTCAGACTCTGAAGCCAAAACGACTAAAGATATTCCGGCTACATCAGCCGATGAATAAGAAGAACCACGTGTTGAAGTAGAAAGAGTTGCTACACCCCGTCCCACCAAGATGTTGTTCTCGAGGAGAACGTGTCCGACCCTCCAGCTCCTGAAGTGGAGGTTAACAATCCTGAGGCGGCCACCAACATCAACACTGAAGCCAATGACGTTGTCATGGCTGAAGCTAATGTGGCGCCTGAAGCTACTGCGGTGCCAGAAGTGCATGCACCTGAAGCCACTGCAGCGCCCAAAGCCAATACTGAAGCATCTGAAGCCAATGTGGCCCCTGAAGCCCATATCAATGACAATGTCAATGCTCCTATACCCCCTCCAAGACCTCATACAATTGAGCTGCCATTTGATTGTGGTCAGCCTGTTATGGTCCAATGGCCCATTCTGGTTCCTCCACCTACTGCGGGTCCACAATTTGACTATCATGTCGAGCACAGACCTCCCATCCAGAAGCCCAAGCCAAGACTTCCACGATTCCCAGGCACTGCAACTTCACCTGGGGTCTTCAATGTGAATGGCTTCGTGGCACACAACACCTTCTTCAACAGTGCCAAGAACCCTTACACCAAACCTCGCATTTCATTAGATCGGTTCTGGAGCTATCAGCAGCGCAACTACTATTCCTGCGTCTTATACAATCAAGGGAACATATTTCCACATATGCATCTCGACACTGAAGCTATAGCTGGCCTGCCCTGCCTTGAAGAAGCGTTGGATTGCTTCAGAGATGCTGGACTCCTGCAGTTTGTCACATATAAGGAACACTGGAATGAAGAGCTTCTACTACAGTTCTATGCAACTCTTCACATTCGAGGCTACAACAGGGATCCAAAGACTTGGGTCCTTGAGTGGATGATAGGCAATATCCATCATGAAGCCAAAGCTCTTGATATCATTGAGCTCACAGGCCTGCCCACTCCTAGTGAATACTATGAGCCAGGTTGTCAACAACACCAGAATGCTTTGGAGAGCATTTTTCAGAAGCCAGAACCCAACATGAGTCAAATGTTGAGCATGATGAAGCCTTTGCCTCACGATGCTGAATACCCATCTGAATTCTTTGTTGAAGACCTAGAGTATCTGCCTCGCACCATTTATCACATCCTCAGAAAAACTCTATGGCCTATCAAAGGACATTCATCTGCAGCGAAGCTTGAAGGAGCAATGAAGACTTTGGTTTTCTACATATTCAATGGCATCAACTTCAATGCTCAAGACTTCTTCATTAGGTAGTTGGCTGCATCTAGCTTCGACATTTTTGGTCTGAAGTCCTATGCTCCATGGGTAATGCGCCTTATCAAGCTTCACTCTGCCATTAACTATCAGCCGTCTGCGCGCAATCATCTTGTCTCCTTGCCAGAGGTTGATCTGTCTGTTGAAGCTATTTACCCAGAGCCTGCTAAGGATCCCATTTATCTTCACAATGCTGATCACCGAAACTTCACCCAGCCCATTGAAGGAGTTTAGGAAGTCTCGCGTGTTTATCCCTTGGCTAGCAACACACGTGCCCCTCGCGCTCAAACTGACGCCACTGGTAGCACCATTGCGCAAAGGCCTCGAAGGCGATCTCGTGTTCTCAATGACCGAGAGCTTCTCGTCGCGCTACACCAGAAACAGGACAAGCATCACAACTGGCTCAAGCGTCATATGCAAAGCCTCTTGGTGGATGTCAACCGCATACGCAATCTTGCCACCAAGAATGCCTTTGTCACTCATGAAACCTGTCGGAGGTCGTGGAAGAGTTTGACTTTGCTTAGTGC